>NW_027509338.1:4111498-4711498 GCF_048541705.1 Temnothorax americanus | reverse complement strand
CCCAACACTTGAAAACACTTCGTGCGCAACCCCCTTTGTGTGTGTGCTCTTGAATAACAAAATCCTTGTATGGAATTGTATTATGTCAAAAACCATAAAATAAAGTTAATAAAGTAACCGCACAGAACTTAATATGTGACTGTAAATTATGTTACTATAATTAGAACATAATTGTATATGACAAATATTGAAAATATAAAAAATTCGAAAATTATTAGATATACATATCATGAGAAAATCCATTTTTTGTTCAATCGTCGAAAATTTGAACATTCTAGCTGTAATATAAAAATCAGATGACCTGGCAGACCAGAAAACCTAGACGCGTGTCTAACACGATGCTTCCGATATACGATATCTTTCTATACTTTGTCCGCCACTCCTCCCAGATTTATCCGGGTACCTGGAAAGCGTGGCAAGGTTTTTCACTTAAATATTATATCAGCTGTCGACGGAACGCGCAGATATATACGAAGGCTCCTCTAAAGTATAGGCTCCAAAAATGTCTGTCTCGATGATGTATCGCGCTGCAGGAGCTAACGTTTTCCCGAGGGTCAAGTATACGCACGATAAGAACGACTCGAGTGCGACCCGCTGTTTCTGCCGTGTGAAGAGCCGAAGCGGTGAGTTAGCATATCCTTCGAGGAAATCCTTCGAGAGGGATATCTTTTATTTCTCCAGGGCGCATTTTTCGACGCAGCGGCAGTAACGACCGTGGAAGCGTTCGTTGTTGCAACTGACACAACCGACCGAACAATGCCACGTCGTGGTAACAGCCCCGCACGACACTTTGTCTCGCAGAAATCGTCCTCGCGTTTATAAGGCAGAACGACTCAGCCGTCGCTGTTCCTCGACGCGCATCCTGCCGGAAATAATTTATTGGACGGGGCGTCAATAAATAATTCCGTGCCGGGACCATCGCAAAGGTTGCGACGCCGCGACGCCTGTGACTCATGCGACGTTGTGCGATTCGGCTGTGCCGGTAAGTATTAGAAGACCGCGGTATGCGAGTAAAAGGTTCGATTTGGAAGACGAGGTCAATCGTGTTGCGAAAATTTACATAACGAAAGATAAAATGTAAAAAAAAAGATCGGATTGATTAAAAGCGAGCTAAAATAGAATGATATAGAGCGATGCGGTTGGAAGGTCGTGTAATTTCTTTCTCGACCGTCTGTTAACTCGATCTCGATTTCCACCCATCGTGGTTTACTGTATTTCCAGGAATAGAAATCCCGATTTCAAACGAAAGAAGAACATGAAGCCTGGAAAACACTTTCCGTCGTTGAAACACTCCACCCCCTCTAAGAATCATTGCTCGAAACGAGGCGATAAAGTATTTACGTCTTTGCTCCCTGCTAGTCTCCCTGTTATTCACTTATTTCAAGATGAATTACAGCAACAGAACCCAAAAACAGAAAATCCATCTAATATCAAGATATATTATTATTATTTGCTTGATTTTTTAATGATGTAAATTATATCCTGTTCATTTTAAGAAACAAAATGTTTTACGAAAATAACATAATTTATTATTAATTCTGAATGATGCGAGCTCTGTTAGTTTTCTTTCATATACTATCGAGAAGATATAAATAATTACAAGAAAAATGTTTTTTATAAGAATTAAAAATTAGAGTACAATAATTACAATTAATGATTTAACCATTAGACAAGAAGGTGAGATAATAATTGATTGAGAAAATTGTGTTGAAGATAAAGAAGATTGTCATGCACGCAAAGCCTTTTATGCGCGTAATAAAAATATTTCGGTCGTGGAATGTGCGGCAGATAAAAGCATGAAATCGTGTCTCGACTATTCAGCCTCTCTTTACGACGTCTTTCCACTCTAATCTCCGTCTTTTTCCGCGCGAAACTATTCGTCCAGCGAGAAACGAACCGTAATAACCGTCGTTGTCAAGAGACCGACCATTAAAATCTCAAGGTAATATCCTTAATAAATAAAAATAAACGTGTAAAAAAATTATATAATTGGTCAAACGATCCATAACAACTTTTAAAAAATTTGCAAAGCTTTTAAAACAACAACTAATATAATATTACTTTATAAGTAGCACAATCAGCAAGCAACAAAATTCACTTCTTTAAATCTAAATATTATTTCCTGCGTTTATAAAAGCCACTTCTTACATGTAGGTATGTAGTAAGGAGTAATGTTATTTTTACAACTTAATGAATGCAATTTACGCGAGTCACGTATTTCGAGCACACGGCACTTACAACGTGCTTTTAATTACAACAACTTAAAACAGACTAAAAATACTTACTTCTCATTAACCCGCATTCCTTATTTCTGCTCTTATTTCTTTGTCCGAATAGTTCACGTCATTCGGAATTAATATTCTTCGAATTAACAACAATTCTCCACATCAGAGAATCTTCATTCAATAGTAATATACTTAACAATTAAGTATCGCTTCGAAATTGTAAAAATACTGCGGACACTCCAAATAATTGGAGGATAATCGAAAAATAGTTCACAATTTTAATCAATGTCGAAAGACTTTAAAACTTGCATGTGCCACCCTATATACGTCTCGAAGCCCGGCGCACGAAAACGATGACACCGCGAACAAGGTCACTGCGATAGGCGTGCTGCTTATGCAAATTAATGACACACGTCCCATCGCTTCTTAAATAAAAGCGACGAGACGCGCAGATGGCTAGAATTCGCGGGCAGAAAACGGAGGTTCCTTCAAGGCTACCTAGTTTCTCACAGCCCATCAGACGGAGAGTTGCACGCGCGCGCACGCATAGATGCTGCACCAGGTATGCGGACGTATGCATAAGCGAACGAGCTTATGTCCGCAAAGAGGAGACATTAACTATCGCGTGGAAAATATTTGCGGACCGGTTCGATGTCTTTCTCGCTAGGTCTTTTCTCAGGTGGAAATCACTCTGTCCGTACCGCCGCGCTATATACAGACTGTCCCAAAAATACCGGATGTTTTCTTAATAACAGGTTTTCCAGCTTGAAATCGATTCCCAACTTGGGTATAAATAAACAGGGTAAAAATCCGATGTTCTTAAAAATTTGGAAAAAAAAAAACAATTATTGTATTTCTTTAGGATACTCCAGCTTTTCACGTCGATGACATCAATAATTATTTTTAAAAGAAATAGAATTTTTACGATAATAAAAGTAACAAGCTAAAATCATTAAAGATAGCGTAAAGTAATGTTAAATTCGTCAAAATAATAAATAATACCAAAGATAATAATCACGAGATTACGTGGTGCTTCGTAACGTGAGGAGCAGTCGTTCATTTCACAGACCGCGTTTGAAGCTGCACCCGCAAGCTGTCCCACGGTACTACTTACGTGTTATCAATTATCATCTTGAAATGAGCTGAAGCGCCGCGCGTCGGTATTGTAATACATACAGCTTTTGTTTAAGCTGATAAACCATTGATAAGACGTAACGTGTTGCGGCGTTCGCAGTATCGCAGTCTGTGAAATATCTCGTAACGCGCGTCACACTTGGCTCATCGACATAATTAAAGTGGTTGTCGATGAATCAAAAAATAATTTAATTTCAAAGCTAACTATATATTCGTCATAAACAACTGAGTTAATCATTAAAAATGAATTTTTTCAAAAATAAATTTAAAATGTCACGTTTAAAAAAATATCTGTCTCCCTATAGGTAAACTGACAAATGTCAGTTAATGCTAATTAGGATTTTATGTCATTTGTTATGACGCGCGGTATATTAACATATTATTCCTCAGTATTAACATAAGAATGGGCGAGAACTGCAAGATGAAGGCCGATGAAAAACCGAAATAAAAGGAATCATTTTACGCGCGAACCGGTTGGATATCCGATCTTCTAAACGAAAGGACGAAAGGATACACACAACCGCATCGAACGCGCGCGTCACAGTAACAATGAGGGATTTCCGATGCAACGCGCATTGGGCTGGAACATCTTGAATTTCATTATTTGTCCGCGGTATCGAAACCCGACGCCGTGCGGATGATAGAGAACAAATCGATGTGCTATTACCAAGGTTACAACTTGGAAACGTGTTGAGGAAATTCATAAAGATACGACATTTTATTATATAAAATTGACAATAGTCAATTGAATGATTATAAATATATAATCATTCATTTTATGTTAATAATTGAGAGACTTTGTAAAAATATTTAGAAAATAAAACTTTATTTTCTTTTCAATATATGCAAAATTATTGTAATTTATAAATATTATTTTTACTGACAATATACACTAAGAAAAAAATTTGTTAATCCCAAGAAATATTTAGTCCAATACGTTCAACTAAACATCTTAGTTAGTTAACTAAACATTAGTTCTTTCAACAATTTATTTAGTTTCTTTAATCATGAATTAATTAATTCAACTAATGTTTAGTTAATTAAGTAAAATGTTTAGTTGAACGCATCGGACTAAATGTTTCTTGAGATTAACAAATTTTTTTCTCAGTGTAAAGTTTAAAAATGCAGAATTGCTTTAAATTTGTCTCTTCAGACAAATTTCTATAGTGAAGAAAATCGTTGAATTTTTCACACAAATCGAAACAGGTTTCAAAAAGATCTTCAAAACATCCGTTCAGACACACCACGGAGGCTTTATTCCTTTTTACTGAAAGATCGTATCTATACTGTTCTTTTTGGTTCCTATAGGATTTGCATCGTCATTGCAAATAGAAAACCGACTTTTGTCGAACAATGGTATAAACCAGAAGTCTACAACCTACGGCTCGCAGGTTAGATCCGGTTTGTCAAGAAATTTCGACGTTTTATAAGTGTATAAGATATATACATAAAGTTGTGAGTCCCTTTGGTTTTGTGGTCGTCGCTGCGTCGGACTTTTATAATATAAAAGAATTTTTTAATAAAAATATTTTATTTTTAGAAATAAAACTTATTCAGCCTCCTGATCATTACAAAGATTTTAATATAGCTCTCTTGACAAAAAAGGTTGAAAACCCCTAACATAAATTGGAAAAATATATTTGTCTATTTACAAATAGTTAAAAGATGATTTTCTTCTTCATTGAATCCGTTATAAATGCCACAATTCATTAAAATCTAATTGCAGAATGAAATCTATTAGAGAATTCAAAATTATTCTAAATACTCTCTAGATTTATTTTTTGCATTATATTTTATGGGAAACTTGAATTCCACATTATAATAGTTATTTTTTAAATTTAATTTATTAATTTATTTACTAATTTTTTTTAATTTCAATTCTAACGCAAAATATTGTATAATTTTAATTTAAAGATCGATTAAAAGTTATAACAAGTCTGTATAGATTATGAAAAACTGATTATTTTTGGTGAATAACCCTTGCACTTGCCTTTTCGAGACGTCGTCTTTAAATCTCGCGTGTCGCACGGTGTAAGAGCGTAAGGGCGATAACGAGGTAAGGTTCGTGCCAGTCGTTGATTTAACGCCCGCATTTCCGTGCGGAGGCCCTTCGGAACGGGACGATCGCGAAACGAATAATTCTTGCCGCGAGGACGAACGTTTGTCATTATTATCGAGGAGGACCTTTAATACGCGCCGCCTCGCGCGAGAACGAAAGCCAAAGACGAGAGGCGTGTGTGCGCGGTGAAACAACCGAGCGGAGACCCCTGGAGCTATGGGTCCCGTGGGCCCGACGCGGCCTTGGTGAGAAAAGGAATGCAAATGAAATCGACGATGCGAGATATTCCGGGTCCCTCTAATGCGCCTTGATGAATTCGAATACGAAAACACATATATCATAACTCGGCTCGGAAAGAACCGTCCATGATCTACACACTCTACACGGCGCGCGGCGTTCCGAAACTTCAATCCCCGATTCCACGTACATAAGCTCGAAAATTATCTACATAGCTGGTTATTGTGATAGTATGAACAGTGAATGTTTCCATAATTAAGAATAGAAGTAATAACTATATCACACACGATTATTCGCAATTATTACAATTTTTCTTTTCTCACAATTATAAAATGTTCTTAAAAATATGTTATAATTGTTTTTCCGACGTTGAAAATTTTATTTTCTATATACATTTGTTTAATATTTCTTTCGTCATAAATAACGTGCGTGAAGTAGTTCTGAAAGCAAGAACGAAAGAACCCGGTTACGAAGGTGGGCACGTCCTCGGTTCACGACCCCACTTTCGTTAACTGCTTTTAATTGCGCCGTAATTGAGATTAATGAAAAGGCATGCGGGCTCTCATGATATTTCTCTCGACGAATTAAAGTTGAAACGCGCGTTGTGTGCCGCAAAGGCGCCGCCGGAATCTCTTGTGACACGCAACGTCGCCGACCGCTTCCAGAAAAAGAGTTACATAATAACGCCGCAGTGTCAATTATTATCGTTCGACCGAGATATTCCAATTATATTTGAGCATCTCGTTCGCACAATAAGTCAAGAACTCATTCACAATTAGCTTTTTAACTGTCAGATATTTTTCTTTAAAAGAATTTACGGACAGCATTCTTATATCTGCGATGGTTTAAGTCCAAAGGGAACAGAGGAAACCAAAAAGAAAATTCCTGATAGCCCTAAAGAATTAATGATGAGGTAAACACTCAACCACACTATGGGTCTCCGTTTAAGTGAATATTTACAATCGTTATAGCGTATAGGCGTGCAAAGAACCTCACTCTGTTCCTAACAGGAGGGTCGAACAACCTGCGCGGTAAATAACTGATTATCTCAGCGTACCCAAAGCATGGAAAGCCACGGGCCAGCACCATCCTGGACTAGATGAAGTAATAATAGGGTAATCTCGTTGGCATGCGGCGAGCATACCGCACGGCTACGATGTATGCACGGGCAAGCTTCTTCCTCCTCGTCGATTATCGATTTTGCGAGTGCATTATTACCTACCTATATAAAAGGAATTTGATACTTGAAATAATAAAAAAATGTTCGTAAAAATAAGAATTTTATGCATTTAGTCTTAATATTTACTTTATCCTGACTTGAAAAATTTTAGTATTCAATATTAAAAATTGAAGATCTTTTTTTTACTTTATTAAAGACTCTATCACTAGAATTAAATCTAGAATTCCAAAATTGATTGCGTTTTGTAAATTTAGATATCTCGCGACTATCGTTTTCGTCTTACTTTGTGTTTTTTATTCCGGCACATATGTAAAATGGAGTTTAATAAACATTTTTTGTGCCGAGTCGCGCATAAATTTAAGCTCTAACCAGACGTCGCGGCTTTCCTCGTCGATTTTACGACGGCGAATGAGAGAGATCTTTCGGAGTAGCAGACCATGAGGCGATGTGGGGGCTGGCACTATTCACTCAAGATAGTCGTATATCCACGCGTGCTCCAACATGCTCGCATGTTCTGTAAGAAACAGCTGAGGCCGGCGAGGACGAATGTTCTTTCCCGCGGAACATCCTCCGCGGGATTAATGGCTCGGGATCCTTGGTTTCAAGGACGTGCGGATTCGCACCAGACCAGCAGTTGAAGCGGACAAGCTTGCACGGAGATGCTTCGTTGCATTCCATCGATCAATCCTGCAGCCATGATAAATTTTGGCTTGCCATCCCGAGGTCCACCCGAGGATATCGCGTAAAAATTTGTTTTTTCAAGATAAACGCTATAATTTTTGAATGACGATGCAACGGAGGATTCTTGCTCCTTGAAATATGAGCTACTGTGACTCTAATAATGTTTTAATCGGGAATAAAAAAAAAGATGCGACAAAAAAAAGTAAAAATCACAGTATCACAATTAATTTAATTATATACCTATATGTGATTTTTAATTAATATATCATTATATATTTCATATTTATAGCAACGTTAACATAAAGTAGATATTAACATCACAACGATCAAAATCGAAGGAACGATATATAGCTGCATAGCTGTATACAGTTCTTAGAAAAGAAAAATATTTCAAGAAACCATTACCTCGCGAGAAAATTATCGCCGCGCCGCGCCGGCCCGAACCTGTTGGCAAAAATACTTAGCGCGTAGATGAAAGTTACAAAACAGAGTTAAGAGCGTAATAACAGTAATTGTTTCCCAAATGAATTATTCATCATGGGTTTAACCGATATTTTGTTACATTGTAAAATCTCTGACTTTGCGCCAAACAATCGGTAGGCACGCACGCGTAATTAGACTCCTACATCCCCGCTGATCGTTCCGTGAAAACTGAGGACCGGCGCCTGCGGCGCGACGGACGCCTACGCGTGCACATACACGTGCGTGCCTCCACGCGGAACAGCTGAGAGAGCGAGGTGCGTATACGCGTTGACGAGACGGCGCGCGGTGGGTTGATCGTGCCGAAATTAGGCGAGAAAGAGAGAGAAAGATAACACTGTAGCGCGTGTTATCACTTAAAAAAATGTTAAAAAACATGGCGTGAAAGAGATGCTATTTCTCGGGAAAAATTGAAACAAAATATACATCGTACAAAATTATTCAAGCAGATAAAAATTATTGTCCGTAAACTAATGTTTAATTAATGGTTTACAAAAGATTCAACTTTTCTTGTAAAAAAAAGCGTTTGTTTGGAGGAGTACAGTCGAACGAAATAGGGCGAAACTATTTATACTCCTTTTTGTGGATCAACATATTCGAATCATCTTTTTTAATTTTTTCTATAATTAATTACATTTTAATTGATATTCTTTTCTAGACAATCTCTTGTTAAACTTTGATTATGAATTAAAAACAATTATTTTTCTTTTGTAACTTTTATCACTCATGACTTTTAATTAGATTATAATTTTTTTAAATCAAATTAAATCGTAGTTCATTCATTTATGTGAAGAGGTTCAAAAAAGATTATAATTAATTTACAGTATTTTCTAAGAAAGAGATACAAATACAAAGATTAAAAACCATGATTTACGGCCGAAGGTTTCCATTTACTATTTAGCATCGCAATCTCGCATCTCAAATTTGTTTCGTTATTGCTTTTAATCATCCACTTCTAAGAATTTAAAGAACAAACCTTTTATTAGACATCTAGACATATCCAAAATTCAATTTGTATCAGTTGAAAATGTGCGAGAGACAATGTATTTTTTAAAATAGAAAATTGATGTTTTGGTCATTTCAAGTGCCTCTTCTTTAAGTCATTTTAATAACACGCGACACCACCTATTGCGATATATGCGTCTAGCTCTTTCCGCATTATATATATTCTCAAATCTCGAGTCTAAACTCTTGAATTACCTCCGGATTTGAATGCGCGTCGATTTCGTAAGTAAACAGAAGACGCGACGTGACTGCGGTGAGACGTTCGGCAACCTCTGATGTAAGCAATCGACGTTAGGAAGAAGTGGAGATAAGGATTCTCAATGAAGCGTGCGGGGACAGCGCGCAGGGGCACGACGGGTGAACGGCGCGGTCGGGCGGCGAGGGAGACAGGTCGGAAGCGCGAGAGAGACACGACACGCGATCCTGCGCGTCGCGGGAGCGACTGAGAAGGGACGACTTTGCGTGACTGACTCACTCACAATCAGTGATACCACGGACCCGTGGACTCTCGGCAACATAAGTGGGTGGAGAACAGAGTAGGGGTAGGCTGACCAGGCACGGGGTGTTCGGTGCGTAACCCTACTACTCACGTTGCCGGAGAAGCCGCGGCCCCCCCCCCCTCATTAGGATATCGTATCACTATCACTGAGTTAAGCGCGTAATCTTGCGTGATAAAAAGTCGGCAGAGGATTACAAATAGTGAAAATATTTTCTAGGCTCTATTTCCGAGCCGATTTATTTTTCAAGGCAATAGATATTATTTTATAAGAATCATATCTCATTTCTTATGCATACCATTTATTTACGTTTTTAATATAACTTTACCAATCCATTGCCTTGATATTGAAATGAAAAGTAACTCACCGGCCGATGCGCAACAGCGGAGTTGTAATCCTGCGTTGATCTGTAACAAAAAAATATTTTTACATTAAAGCAGGCATTTTTTAAAACATCGTTTTCAAGAGATATCTGATTTTGAAATATGTTAACGCGATAAGCGGCCGCATATCGCATTTTACTCGCATAATTAATCCGCGAAAAATCGCGCAAGTAATAATTACGATCGTATGCGAATAAGAGAGAGACGCGACGTTCGCGATGTAATATCTCCTCTCGCATATCAGATATCGAACTCCGAAATTACGAAATTGCACCGGAGTTAACCTCAAACGGTATTGTACGAATAATATGAGTATCAATTATCGTTTAATGGGCGAATCGAGTTGCGCTTGAGAAAGTGACGGGACTGACACAGGACCGGCAAAATAATAAACGAATAAGAATTACTCACCCTACGGTCGCTCCGCCGTCGCCCGATGCCTCCCAGGCCGCCTTCGCCTCCTCTGGCCTCCTCCTCTTCTCGGTCCATTGTCGCATCCGTCGCATCTTCGTCGACGCACTCATGCACTGACTCACTCGCGACGTTCACGCGAGAAGATCGACAATATCGTCGCTCATGACCGCGCGACACTTTGCACGGCACAGAAGCTACGATTGCTACGAAGCAAAGCAATGCGATCCGCTGACGTCCCGCAGGTAGACGCTAACATGGCGGACCGCGGGGCGCGGAGAGAATTTCGTAAATAGCGCGGCCAACTTCACTCGCCAGGAGCAACCGTCGTGCGTCGCGAGGACGCTTGCTGCTCCGGGCTCCCACACGGGAGATCGATCACGCATCTTTTCCCCTAGCGGAAACACCAATAGAGAAGCTGGCGCCAGACTTCTGATTCGCGATTCGCTATTCGTATATGGATCGTATGGATTCGCCGTTTGCCAATGTAGACCCTCCACTATTCATGGTTCACCTGGTTCACCATTTCGCGATTTCGATTCATCTCTTTTATTTCGTAAAAAAAAACCGCTCCGCTGTAGCGAATCGGCGCGAATGACGAACCGCGAATGACGAACCACGAATCGCGCATAATCTGGCGCGGGGCGCCATCAGCTAAAAAGATATATGTTACATGAAACTTTTCACTTTTCACGTTTCCACCTTACGGGAAAAGATACATGGTCGACTTTTCGTACTTGAACGACGAATATAACGTCGACAGTCGACATTTATATATACTTTTACGTATTGCAATCTAATAATGAATTAATGTCAGAGTTATTCGTGAAACATATACCAACCGAAAATAATGCGATCGCTACTTTACTGGTCTAGTTTACACCGATCTCTTTTGATATACGCGTATCGAATAGTATATTTGAGCTGATCAGCCAATAATCAAACTAATTCACTATATATATAGTTATATTTATTATTTTTAATACGCGTATCAAGCGATCGGTGTAAACTAGGCCACTGATTGCGAGGCAATTTTGGTTAACTGCAATTAAAACATCGATTATGAATATCGTGTCTATATCCTCCACGATCGCCGTCAAATATCGATAAAAACACGACTAAATACGATGTTAATAAAAACTGTTATCCGCGTTATCGATAATTAATAGACTCAATTTAAGGTCCGCTCGTATCTATATACCTGTGTTCCGAAAACAACGGCAACTTCTTTCCAAAGCCGCGCGACACGCGAGTCAAGTTATTGGTCGGTTGAGAAAAGCGTGAGCGATTGTCCAAAAGAACGCGATATAAGTACCTCGATATAATCCGTATAAATTCCGCGAAGCACGTGTAAATAGATATTCGATATATTACAGTTTTTCGTAATCTCAACCGCCGGTGATCGTTGTGTATTTACTCCGCGCGATCCGTGAGGGGAAATGCAAATGCGGAATGCGGCAGAGGGGACGGGCGCGCGCGGCGCGACGTCCGTGGCTCTCGTCAACACGAGTGGTGGGGTTGGAGTGGGGGGTAAACCAACTTAAGCGATAGGCACGCCGCGCGCGCCGCACCGTGCCTACTGCCTAGTGCCTAGTCGCAGTCGCGGTCGGTCGGTCTATTCCCCGCTTCGTCTCTCCGTCATTCGTGTTACCGAGAGAGCCGCGAGCGCGCTCTGGCATCAACGGACTCGCTCGGGGTTCGAAGCGGTAAAGCGACGTAAGCGTGCCATGCCGAGCATGCGCACGCCGCTCTCGCTTCTCAGTCTCGCCGCGGCGGTCGCGGGAAGCGGTTCCCGCATTTCGTGGCGCTAATTCGATTTGAACGCATCGCTCGTGCGCGTAGGCGGCGCGCCGTCGCGTCGTGCCGTTGCTCCGGTAAGCTCCGAATGAGTTTTTCGTTAGTTTCTACGGTGTTTCGCGACCACGGTGTTCTTCGCTCGGTCGTGACAGCAAGATCGCGACGTAACTCGACGAGAGAAAGCAGCGGCGGTGCTCTTCCGCGATTTGTGCGCGACAGTTTCGGCGAGCGTTTCGATATGTAACGGAAGTGAGACGAGATCGAGAGTGGCCCTTCGCTTTACGTACGAGGTTATCGGACTTGCGTGTGTGAGTAACCTTCGCGTAGGTGGTGGGTGGTGGATCCGTACGCGTATCGGAATTCCGATACGGAAATTGTGTTCCTCGTCAACGAGGCGCTCGTGTCCACGGCGACGATCAACAAGCGCGGTGGGTAACCGTTGCGGCCACGTGATACGCGTCGCAAGATACGCTACGCTACCGAGTTGCCGATTGCCCGCGTGGCTCTCGCTTCTGCTTCTGGAGAGTCTTGAAAGAATCCGGTGCCACGTCGAACGCGGAGAGAGTCAGTGTGATCGAACTGAAGCGCGGCCAACTTCAGTCGCTCCGGTACCGGACTCTGAAATTCGCTGCGGATCGAAGCGCGGCGAGCGCTGCTGCACGTCGATCCTTCGACGCAAATCGAACTGCTCCAGTGCTCCGACAATAATCGCGTCGACGCGTCGACAGTCGACGGTTCGTACGACACGTTTCGCGGGGTGGGGGGGGAGGGAAACGACGAGCCGCAGCCGAGGATACGTGACGTATCGCGCGTTGACTCGCGCGACGAAATCGCCCGTCGCTCGGAAATTCGCGGAAGTGAAGCCACGCGGCGTTTCGCGGAAAAGTGAAGCGCCGGAAACGCAACTCGGTCTCGAGAGAGGAAGAGGCGGCGGTGACCGCGGACCGCGGTGATATAATCGCGCGGGATCGTGAAAGAGACACGCCGCGCGCGGTGGCCGGTGGTTTCTTGTGTTCGCGTCGTGTCGCGCCGACGTTTGTACGAGTCGAGTAAATTTAAACTACGCCGCCCCTCGAGAACACGTGGATGCGCGCCGCCGCTCCGTCGTCGCCGGCGAGCGGCGCTTCTCAACGTTCGTCGAGGATTCTCGGGTGAGTACCTCCACTCTTTCGAGAGTTATATCGCACCTAACCTAACCGACGGCGGAAAGTCGCGGAAAATTGCACGAAAAAGAATTTCACACGCCGACGATCCCACGGAAGTGCGGCAGCGAGAATTCTTTTTATCTCCTTTCGCTCGGGCAGGCATTTTCGAAACATTCACTGTTAAATTCGTTAATTCGTCGAATTATATGTACTCAATTTTAAGTTCACGTTACGTTACTTCGCGTCCGTCGCGTCCCGTTACGTTAAATTCATCGTAATCCCGGCAAAAAAAACCAATAAAGTTAAAGTGATACCGTTTTGTGATAAAATAATAAATTTCGATGTACGCGATACACGTGAGTTAGAAATAACAAAATGTCATTTAATTCAAGGTATTAATTTTTATTAAATTTTATCCTTTAATATTTAACAATGTTGAGAACGTTTCGATACTTGATTCTTGGTTAATATCTGAAAAATTCAAGTGAATTTTAAATGCCTGCTCGACTGATGATTCGGAAAAAAATATTTATTACTCGATTTATTTTCGGAGTACCGAAAATCTTGAATGTGTGTGTCGCTTAACATTTTTAATCTCTCGCGGGTCATTAAACTTTGTTCGATTAATTGACATTTGTGTACCACAATTGCTTGACAGGAACATATTTTTATCGCGAAGGAATACCTATCGCGCGTTGAGCCATTCGCGTCGACACAAGTGCAATTTATCGGAGCGGCTTATAAATATAAATACGAATAGTCGCATGCCGCATAGGATTATGACAACTGGTTAACGTTGCGGTCTGACAATAAAATACGCAACTTCAACGCTCTGTTTTTTTCTCCCTCTTTCGCTCGACACGCGTGTGCAAACTGCAACGTGCGCCCTGACGTCAATCGGAAAGTCATTTACCCACGCGTGGCGCCGATAATCTCGGCCGAAAAGAATCTAAAGACCGGCTGTTAAACGTACATAATTTGCGTGTTGTTTATCGCGATCGCGAAATTTAGATTGGGGTGGAACTAGTCCCAAATTATTTATATAAAATCGTACGTCTGATATATAAAGAGTGTTTTTCCTCCGTCGCTGTATCCACGCAATCTCCGTGCTATTCCGCCGTACGAGTTCGGTAATTAGAACGAGGCGAGATCGTTAGATCTGACACGGTTCCGATCGTCGGATCGCCCAATTAAACGCGACAGCCGATCGATGCGAGTCGCGCGGAGAGCGATATCGTGGAATTGAGCGCGCGCGGCCGCGTAACGGAAGTGAGGTGCGCGTTGTTTACAGAAGTCGGTGGCGCGCGCGTGTGTGTGCGTCTCCTGCAATCTCGGACTTCTCGGATCGAAGGCGCGGGGCATGCGTCGCGAGTCGCGACGCGGGCGTTGCACGGCGGTGATTCGTAATCGTACGATTTATCGCGGTATATGGCGAGATCGGTAATCGGTATCCGCCGCGCCGTGCCGATCAGCAACTCGCTCGGCCGGTGCGCGCGCCCATCCTTGAAGGCGAAATCCTGATTACGATTCCGCTCGATGCCGCGGTGACATCACCGTGAAATCATCATCCTCGTGGAATGTCCCGCCGATTAAATCTCCGCGTGTCTAGTGCCGCGCGCTACCTGCTTCGAGAAAACAATTTTTTCTTTTAATTTTCTCACGTTTCCTCGTTCGTTAATTTGCAGATAATACTAGTGTGATGCAACGCGTTTAGAATATACGCGAACTTACGATTCTAATTTTTTAACTTTATTAGCAATGAATAAACATTTTTATTTTTTTTATTACTTTTGACGTGTTTTGCAAGACGAAGTTGAATTTGAATCTTACATCGATCTCGTATGACGATTAATTTGTTCGGGAAATAGTGCTCTACTATGATACTATAGAAAGCGAAGAAGTCACGTTGAGAGAGACGAGAGAGACGGATTCAAATTATACTTTATGATTTCATTCAACATGCCTGATAAGGTTCTGAATGAATACTGCAATACGCAGCTGAAAAGTATATATATGCTTTAAACGCGCGCATTAAAAGAAGCCTGTTTATTTAACGCTTACTTCATAACATCGTCGCCAACAAATGAACGGTAAGCGATTGCCGTGCGTTGTTATTTCGTACGTGATTATAGTACGGCGTAATGATATGCGTTTCTCGGAATAATGACACAAATATTTTTCACACCGTAGTAATTTTAATTTATTTCGCAGCGCTTTTGATGACGGATAGGTGGAGCTGATATTGTCACGTGCCGATATATTAACTCGACATAATCAATAAGCAATACGATGCTTTATTAATTTCGAAAATTATTATTCTGACTACAAGTGCAACAAATAAGCTAATATAAAGGAATCGTGTCGCTTGTTAAACAATCGATTGTCGAAAGACGTTTATACTTTGAAAACCAATCTGTAAAATACAGCTTTTCTAAAGTAAACGCAACATAAAGGGATTAAACAGATTTTTTTTCACATTTTTTAATTTATTTATAATAAGAACTGCACTCTCTCTCTCTCTCTCTCTCTCTCTCTCTCTCTCTCTCTCTCTCTTTGTACTATGTATGCTAAAATGCTATGGGATAATAGTGAGGGATTCTTATGTATATACGATCGCTACGTTCACACTTTTTGCAGGAATTGCAACGCGGCAATTTGCGTAAAGCGAGCAGTCGTTGGGTCGGTCGTAAATAGTCGTAATGCGATTGCGAAACTTAAAAGCTCCCCGCGTTACTTACATCGACAATGGCAACGCTCGATTTCTTAATTCAAAGCGGGAGAGCGAGTTATTTCTGCCATGCGGATCGCGTAGCAATAAGAGGGGCAGCTTTTTTGCAACTACTGCTACTCTTACTTTACGCGACAGGACTCTATAGCAATACATTCACAATTATTATAAGCTAAAAATAAGCTCTCTGTTTCGCGTTTCTTTTATTTTACTATTTTGTGTAAGCAACAATTCAGTAATTGTTTACGAACTTGAGAAAAACTGTCGTGTGAAAACAACATTTTTTTAATCACGATTCAAGGGCCGTATTGATTGACCATGAGACTGTAAATAAAAGCTACCTTATTATATCAGTTAGAGCGCAAAGAGATGAGATACCGTGCTGCGTCGTGAATGACGTTTATCACATTCGATTAAATATCACAGCTACTCCTTCTGAGAATGACGAGTCACACGGATATTTTTGCTCCTCGCGTGTATATGTGTGTAGAACACAGCCTATCAGCCGCGATAAGATTCTGTCTATGACTTTTGGAAACTAATCAATGTTTGACGGTTTTATCTTTTAGAGATACACAGAAGTTCCCCGATTTTCAGTGGCTAACACATGAAATGTATTGATCATCGATCGCTTACCAACAATGAGAACGATCGCCGTTTATGTCTAATCATTAATTATATCGGCACGCAGCGATCGTTTCACGAAATTTATTATGGAGGAGTGACGACGCGTCTTTCTTTGTTCGCGATGATGAGCGAGCACGGGCTACTTTAACAACGAGGCTTCCAACGAAACACGTGGTCAGCACGTGTGGCTGCTCTTCCGAAAAGCTTCATACTTTATGCTACAATCATTCTTAGCGGAAGTACGTTCTTTGTTCAGGCTACTGCCTTTTACGAATCACAAGCTGCTAGTGACAGAAAAACGGATATACACACATGATTATAACTCAGTTTATCAAGGTTATTCCATTTTATTCCGAGAAATATTACAATATAGAGTATCATAAGTAATTATTTGAGGAGAATTAATTATAATTTTTAAACAGAATAATGAATTTTTTTCGCCGGTATATAGAATAACAATTAAATAATTTAAATCGACTGACTGGCAATATACAACGTCTTTTCGATGTGAACATTGATTGATATAATATTTAAATTTCCAATTTCTAAAATATTAATTGCTAATAAATTTTAATAGAAATATTAAAATTCAGAGATGTAACACTAAATTGAATATAATAGTGTTAAATGTCGCGTCACTTTCTTGTAACGGATTTTAATAGGCTCTGTAAATTATAAACTTTCACAACATTTGTAGGAAATCTTTAATTTTTTATAATACCTTGTGTAAAAAAAAGAAGAAAAAATAGGAGAAAGAAATAATCGTCAGGCACTTTCAATGTACAGGATTAATTACGTTGTCGATGATCCTCTGACTCCTCTTTCACTTCCTTCTTGATCCTTCAACTTTTACGCGCCTCCGCGGAGTAGCTCGTGTCCCCTGCATGATTTACATCCCGCATTTATGACGCAACGTAAAATCGCACGAAACTTTCCGCGAGCCAACCCCAAGTGCCGGGAGCGCTCTTCTCCTCGCGCGCCTTTAAACGCCTGTATATCTCGATGGGTGATGTGTGAAATATTTATGCGCGATCCAGGCTTTATTCCTCCGACATGAGTGCCGCAACGCGCAGCGGTAATACGTTTGTGAGGAAAATAGGAAAGCGTAAGCCTTTGCGCGTTGCAAAGTTCTCTAAAATGCGGCTTCAAGTGTAATCTATTTAAAAAAATTGAAATAACAGTGTTGACGGAACCTTTCTCGATCGTTTTATCTCCAAGTATTCCGCGTATAGAAAAGTTGCGTGGCTAAAACGTAGCTGCAAATTCACACAAGCGACCTCCTAATGCGGACGGAAAACATTAACGGCGCGAAGGCGATTGCGCGTGGGAATTTAATTTTCTTACCGCCTGCCGGGGTCGGTTACGCGCGCGGTAATGACCGGTACTTATTGTGTCATTGGGTCATATTTCTCGAGGAATTATGGTTATGCTGTAGCGCGCTTCTTTGAAATCGAGCCCGCGGCCTATCGGCTGTCCCTCCGACGAGAGACGGCCCTAAAGACGACCTCCGTTAGGATTACCGTCGACAGAATACGAGGTATAGTAATCTCATAATCCTTCACAGAGCTTAAAAGAAATTCACTTCAATCTAGAAATAACAGAAAATTAAAATTTTAAAACATTTCTACGCACAAATTACATTATCTATTGAGAGATTGTGCGTGAAATTGAGACCTCGCAAATCAAAGAAAGCAAAGCGCAAATAAATGTCTAAACAAATGAATTTTTAAATGTTTATCGCTGTTGAAACATTCTCAAAAAATAACAAAATCTTATTTAATAAGAAGATAATAAAATATCTAGTGAATTATTATCGGAATTTATCTTGCTTATTCGAAGATTTTAGTTTATACTTAAATACTTAATTTTATTTTGACATAAAAATATATTTTTTTAAATTTTGATATTTTCTGAACAACATCATCCAGAAATAGATAATGAACTGAAATGAAGATATCGATACGGGGAAACATTGAAAAGCTACCGAGTTGTCATAGTAACTATCAGTAACGTAAAGGAAATCAATAGGGATATAAAGGAGAAACGTGTGTTTACTGATTGAATCGTGATTCAAATATGCAAATAGGTCGTCGATCTGGTCGATCACTCTGGTTGATCACACACGCATATACACGGATATGGCGAACTATCCTTGTTACGCGTTGCGCGAAGCACAATTGACGACCGAGGAAATCGAAAGCAATTACAGTCAATTAAATAGTAAAAGGCTATTGTCACTGTTCGGTACATCGATAAGAGCGTTCCATATCACTCGTGCGTGAAATGGAACGAGGGTGGAAGGGAGGAAAATCGACACGCGACGAGCGTAGCATTTCGTGCCGGGCACGAAAATATTCCTCTCTAGCGCCGGAAACCGACTGTGTGGGTGGTCTTCCGTCGATAGGCCTGTCGATAGAGCGGCGATAATAAAACCAACCTTGATGTCACGGGGATGCTTGTTGCGAGCATAGGATCGAGAAACGATCCCGAGATACGACAGAGAATCGATTCTATCCGCTGATGCATTCGAAACAGCGTGCAGCTAAGTAAACATCGAGTCAGATATGAAATATCGTGAAGATTGGGAATGTAATTTCGATATATATCGCTATAATCCGAACTAATTGCTACAACTGGTCAATGCACAATAATAATAATAATGATGAAAAACTCTATTCAACAAGATTGAATAGAATATATAAAATACTAAGTTTTTTAAATTATCATATAGCGAGAGATAAAAATTGTTGTTGATTATTGTTAATTATATTGTTAGAATTTCTTATTATACAAAGATAATATTTCAAATAAGAATTTTGAAATAAGTATATGTGGATCTCTATATCGGCCATAAATACACACATTTTTAGAGTTTTTCTATAAAAGTTTAATATCGAATAAGTTAAAGGCAATTTGTGTATATCGAAAGTTAGAACGTATGTTTTGAAGAAGTTGCGGCTTAAATAAATGCCAGCCAGACCTACTTTATCCAGGCGACGATGAAGAGTCGCGTCGAGGAGTCATTGATATTACCAGAGTATCAACGCTTCTGGAGAGCTTCTCGTCTCGCATAAGGATTAAGTTCTCCGAGGTTGTTTGCAAAGACCTAACGCATGAATCATATCATGTCCCTTCCTGCTTGCCTACTCCGATATTTGCTTGCAGTTAGTCATACATATTTGCTGAAGTCTGAAGTTTGAATAAGAAAATGCTGTCGCATTCGTAGCGGTTCCTCACATTGTAAAATTAATCTTGGTTTCAATACTATTAGTTCTTCCTACTATTGTTACTATATGTGACGATACTTTATAGAATTTCTGATTCTAAAAAATATCGTGGTGGTTTTACATGTCAACATTAACATGGTGGTTTTGCATCTACCTGCTTCATTGCTTCGCAGTCTGATGGTTAATAATTTTTTAGTACGGCATTTATGAGGTAATTTCTTATTAAAATAGATGAACTTTGTCTTTAAATAAATGTGAAACACGCTGTTACAACTAGTTTACTGGTATGACCGTTTATCTTAACCAGGACATCAATGATCATGGTCATATTATCATAAAGTCGCAATTTAAAATAATATATTATCCTCGTAACATTTACGGAACATTTTTGGCATTTCACGGTGCTAATACTTATTATTATTGCCATATATCTTATTTCTTATTAACATTCGATATGCATATCTGGCATATTTTATCATCTTATATGGTTAATATTTATCATACCTCACACACACAAACAGCCGTTTGCATAGAATTTGTAAGCATTTTTATGACACGTAATTTTTTTCTTCTTTTTTTGCGAGTGTGATGCAATGTAATATAAATAAAATGTAAATTTCTCACACTGGGTTTGTAGACAAAAGAAAATGTGCTAGCGCGCGTCTTCGCACTGTAATTTATTCGAAGAGTATTCGTAGAAAGCTGATTTTGCGAGACGCCTATCGAAAACGACATTTAGAATGCACGGAATTAATGACCATGATGACGCACCTTGCATCGCAAGGAACGCTCGTAAAATTTTTATTTTGTATTTATTTGACCTAGTGTATGTAAAATTATTTCGGATGATTGTGACAGTGTTTTTAATAAGAAACTTAATACTTACGAAATTATTATAAGTGATAACTTCTACTAATTTAACATATAAAATTATTAAGAGAACCCATAACTATAAATCTAAACTATTATACTTATATATCATCATTGATGTCACATTCACTCCACGCCACTACATTTTTTTATCGATTGGGATGATTGGATCTATAGATGAGTATGAAAAAAAAACAAGAATAGCAGAAAGAAAATGAAAGACACAATAAAAAAAGAAGATACAAGGAGATATATGCGGTATAAGGATTTGCTGAATTAACTTTTCGTTTAGACGTATAAAAAAAGTTGCCCGTTTATCTATGCGACATTGGCTTGGATGTCACAAGAAAGGTCCATCGTTTTAATCAGACGATGAGCGATGAATCGCGAGGACCGCAAGAAGGGAGAATCCCCTGAAAGGATCATCGATACATCTCTCTTTTTAGCTATTCGCGGCCTCCTCTCATCCTTGTTCGTCCTTTATGTATCGGAATCGACCGCGTGTAAAACCAGTTCTGCGACTTGGGGATGGCGAGAGGATATAGTATCTTATAGCTCGCGAACTCGCGACTATTCCAGAGCAAAATGGATCATGCTGATCACGCTTCATTATTTTTTTTCCTCATTCTATTCTTTATCGTCATCCTCATTGAATCGTGCTTTTGGCATCTGCTGATGTACTTGCTGTGTGCGACTTTTGTAATAATGTTTCACCCTTCAAACACTATACGTCTTTATCGCGGATTACGAAAAGATATTAAAAGACATTATAAAAGAATGTTTATCGATATATTAGTTTTTAATTTTTTTATCTTTGTTTTTATTTTTGATATGTCTACTGTATTATGCTTATAAATAGATAACAAAATTACTATATTTTTGATTTTTAACTTGAATATAACTTTATTTTTAAAATTAGTGATTATAGAAGTATACGTTTATTCAATTTAACTTCAGAAAAATTTCTCGATTTAAAAATTAATTAGGTAAAACTCATATCTCGTAATAAAAGTAAATGCAGATATTGCACTTTACCTTAAATAAAATTAATCAACTCAGCCTAATTGCAAAAATAGGGAAACACGCGGTGAACCGACTGGAAACTATACATTTGATTTAATTTTACGTACATCATGATTTTAACAGTAATTCACAGTTACAGCGTTTATATCGCGGGATTCAACGCGAACGTTTGCCGCGCGCGTCGCGACAAAGATAATCATAATTCTAAAGTTCTACGACCTGTACAAGTATATCGGCGCTGCACTTTCGAGATCCTTTCGCGCAGGATTGAGACGGTAGATAAGGGCTCTCACAATGTAAAGCAGCCTCTTCTCTGACGCGATCCGAAGCCCGTAGAAACGAGTCGGACGATCTCCACGGATAACCGACGGCCGTCAGTGAAGTAGAAGTACAAGATACTCGCCGTTCAAAATGCAACAAGCTATCGCGGTGGAAGCACGACCACCGCGCGAGTTATTCGCCGCCGTTCGAATGCCACGATGCAATCATTGCTGAAGAAGCACGACCACCGAGCGATCGTATTAACTTCATGATGGGAAAAGCGCGGCTGCTCCACGACTTTGGGAAAAGTTTTATCCTTTTGTCCGCGATTACGTAAAAAAGGAGATTGTGCACGGTGATTAACGTGCACGATATTTTGAAGAAATCTGGAATATACTGAAAGATAAAGAAGATAAAATGGACTGAAATTTTTATTAAATTATAGAAATAATTATTTTTGTTATTTATTTGTGTTTATACTCTTTATTTTACATTATCCGTCAGAGTGTTCCGAATAATGAAGTGCGACTGATTCTAATTCTGGATACTGGAATTCCGGGTTGGGGCAGCTCTTTCTTACAACGCTTAAATAAACATCGTGTCGGATCCGATTCGAGACACATCGTTTTCTTATTCTTTTGTAGACGTTGCAGCGACGGACTGTTTATTTGCATTACTGCAATAGCTCAAGCTATGACCTAAATGTTTTCTGACTATCTTATAGGGTGCGGAGAAATTTACGTTAACTGAACTCGGAAACGTGCACACGAGACATAACTCACGTGATAAATATCGATACATTGAATTTAAATTGCGAACGAAATGAAATTAAGTGAAATAAATTAGGGATATGAAAAGCACTCGACGCGCGCGCGTATATATATATACACACATATACATACATACGCATATATACATGCTTATGTATGTTATTAAGCGTTAAACGCCGACTGTGTGTTATTTACTTTAGGGAAATGCTGTCTATTACTTAATAGCGACTATTTTCGAGCTTGTTATTAAGTTTTCGCATATCCGAGTCACGAGGTGAATCGTATGAAACACGCGATAAACTGTAAATCGTGTGATAATAACTCTCGTCACGCAATCTTCACGATCACGTTACGTTGTCGATATATTCCCGCACGACTCCGTGTACATTTTGCAAACGTGATAAATCAAGACGTCGCACTATGCCCATTTTCATGCTTTCTATCTCATCGTTTCCCTATTTACGTTCGTGCAGCATACGCCTACCAACAAAGTCAAGTCTTGCTAAATGGCACACGGAGAACATATGAAAATAGATTGCCGTAATTCAGGAAGAAGATGCATATCAGATTTAATAATCTTTAACCTTTATTTCTTATTACCGCTCATTGCAGTTTCTCTCGAGGGAAAATAAGTGTCGTGATGTTGCAAGGTGGAAATAAAAAGGATCCGTTTTCAAGATACTAAAATTTCAACCTTTCAGTTTCGTTAAATAAATGTAATTGGTTTAAAAATGAAATTGAATTAATATACAATTTTATTGTTCAACGGAACTTTTTTCTTTATTATAAGCTTGTGCTATAGGAGTGAATATATGTATATAATATAGGGGTTTATTGAATTATTCGTGGTTTGAAAGAAACGGAGTTAAGACAGACGAATGTGTCGTTCCCGAGACTATATGAGTCATATATGTGCGCGGAGCGCAAGAACGTTATGAAGTCGCAAAAGTAACAAAGGGACCACACATACGCGGATGATACGTTTGATCTTTGAGCGTGACGAAGAATGCACGTAAAGAAGGGATTCTTAACGATCTGAATTCTTCCAAGTTAACTGAGAAGCAGTCAATCAGGAAGAACCTTTAAGGCGAGAGCTACGCTCGTTATAAATTTCCCAGTTAATTATATCTAATGATTCAATAAACATTTTATTGTGCACATTCCTACGGGCGTACTACCGCAAAGAACTTAATTTACCGCAACGGATGCTGGCAGATGATTCGAAAATAAATTGTTGGAAGCGACACAACTTCCGGCATTCTTATAATTCTCATTAACATTTCTTAAGTTCTTTTGGAAATTACGTTGGTGCGTTCTTCTGATTTTTTATTATATTAATAACAACAAAAGCTTATTTTCCATCTTTTACGCTGTAGGTAAAAGTATTCTTGAACTATTATTTGAATTGCTAGTTTATCAATGATTTGCTCGTATAATCTTTTAAATTATTTTTATTAAAACAAATTATTTGAAACAATCTGTAAATATAAATACATTACAGAAATTATTTAAAGTAATCAGGATTATAATTTAATGATCGCTTTAATTTAATTATGAATCTCTTTTTTTGTCTCTCGTATGAATAAAAAAGTATTTTTTTCCTAGAAATATTTATTTTATATTTATACAGTGTTATATATATATATATATATATATATATATATATAGCATATCTGACAAAAAAAACTTTACATACCGATTACTATTTGACGAAAGTTAGAGAACCCCCATCGACGTCTTTTCTTTTCTGAATGTGAAACCGGAACCAGCTATTCCGCGACGAATGTTTAGAGCCATTTAGCAGTCGCTAAACGCCGCGGGTAGCCAGCATCCTGAGCGACCAGCTCCTTTCTCTCTCTCAGTTCACGTTTCCATCCATTGAATACCTCGTAGCGGGTTCTTCGAAGGGAGAGAAACGGAGAGAGGTTGTAAGGAGGCCTTGCAAGGTTACCTAGCTCTTAGCGAAGTCTACGAACCACTTTCGAGTTTGCTTATGTATACATGTATATATTTCGGCAGCGTTTTATATCCACAATTCTTTTAGATAATCTAAAGATAATTTACTTTAAAATTTATGCATAAAATAGAAAATTGGGGAAATAAAAATTGGTGCACAAAAGTAGATGCTTTTATAAGTTTATATCTTTTTTTATAACTTCCAATTTAAATGATTAAAAATTAAAAATTATATTATTAATACAACTTTAAATTTAAATTCTTTTGATTTTCATGTATTACATAAATAATAAGGAAAGGATATATAAACCCAGTTTATCATAATAATATTCAATGTCTTAATCTTTCATGTTACCCAACGTCTTAAGTTATTCAGTCAGATTCACTATGGTAACATCGGTCAGATTGGATAATTGGACTTCCATGATAATTTCCTCTCGACGTTAAATATTCACGGAAGTCACGGAGCAGAAACGCGGGTGCGATTTCCGCGTGACAAAATCGTTTTCTCCGTTCATCTTCGAAGCTCGGCATACTGAAGTGCACGTTGGAACGTTAATTCCGATGGTAACAGGGCAGTGGTCACGTCGCGAGCGTAACGCTTTGTAATTACCGGTCGTCATTATCGTGCTACTCGACTTGACGCGATGATTACGGTGCACCGGACACGAGCAAATCGAGAGTGCTCGCTACGGTGCGTGGTCGCGCGGAACACCCCGAAGCGTGCGAGTGGTATATCGTGGGGCCAGATAGTTCACTGGGTTTCGATTAACGCCGTCTGACGGGGTCCTTCCTACGGAATTATCAGCATGGCGAATTGAATTTTTGCCGGCAGCGATTCGAGTCACGAGCGCACACACCGTTATTCTAATGTATCTAGGCGTTTGATATTCCGGTTAACCAAAGTCTTTTTACGTACGTTTGTTCAATTCGTTGCATCAAATTTGTTGTCGCGTAGCCAGTATGCTGATTGTGAAATCGTTTTACTGTCGACGACGCTATCACACTCATCCAAAACTTCGTTTTCCGTGTCTCGAGGTCAGTACGTATCGGCACTATCGGCAGTTCCATTCGACGCCATAAATTATTTATATTAGGAAACGTGCCCCGATAACCGTGCCAGTGACGGAGCTGATAATAGCAGTACGGGAAGAGAAGCATGCGGTGAACGCAGTTATTAACTGAGTGATTTTACACAGCAATGATTAAATATTCTATGCTGTTACAAACTTACGGCATTTTTTCAGTGTTATTGTTTGTAAAATAACTTTATACGTTTTACAGATTGTAGTTTTTAAATCTCTAAATAAACTTAAATTATTTTTCAAGACTTATTGTTTAATTTTTATCTCTATAATTTTATATGTTGATTATTAAGCCATATCGATGTATTGTAATTTTTATAATTTTTATTAATAGAGAAACCAGTGATAAAAATAAAATCTATAATACAATTGTTCGAATTATTATGATTTAATATTATAGTTTATTTAATATGGTTGACTTTAATTGATGAAAAAAATGTTTTGATTGATTAAAAATCTCAAACTGGAATCAATTATTATCGACAATATCTCTCACATGTTGATAAAGTAATCGCAAGGAAAGAAGTAACAAAGTTCCTTTTGACCAAATTCTCTCCGCAGTTTCAAAACTGGTTTCGAGTCGGGTCGGCTAATTGGAATTAAATGCAGTTTCCCCGCCCGGCCCGCGGCCGCGGCTGCATTTATAAACAGCTGAATGACAAATACCGCGATAGCGACAGTAATTAGGTATACACGATACCTCCATTTCCATGTAGAGGCTCTTCCTCTTCTCGATATCTTGTCCGTCTTTTTCTCGCCGCTTAATCATTCGAGTTCTGATTGTATTCCAGTGGACTTTGAAGTCTGAATGAACTTCGACATGTGCATGAATAATTATACACCGTTTTACGTGTCGATAATAATACATTGATGTGAATAATCTCATTAATCAGATAGAAGTATGCGCTTTCTGACGAATTTCGTCATTAAAAAGGATAATAGGACATATAGGACGAGAAATAAATATGATAACGTTATCTCGAACGTTATTCATATACGTTGAACTTAATAAACTTGTTGAGATACGATTAAATATATATTTATTATAAATAATATTTCTATATATATTCGTTTGTATTTGACCCAATAAGTGTCAAGCAATAAAAAAAGTTAATAATACGTACAGCAAATAATATACTTATGTTGCTGTGTACGTATAGGTATAATAATCATTATTATTAAAGAGATGAAAAATTTTTGTCAGGTTGCCCGAGGTGGAAAGAACGTGCACCTGCCTGGTTGTACCTTGTATTACTCAACTAAATGTACACAAACGTTTAACGAGTGTTAAACCCATAAAGGTGTTGCTGACACTACCGAGCTTGACGCCTCCGCTTCTTCGAGATATGCCGTTACTTTCTCGAGGCGGGGTAGGCATCTGAAACAGAGATTTTGTTACGTGGGGAAAAACGGTATTCCTGTGGCCAATATTGAGCAAATTATTTTTCTCAATTTTTTATTATCTATATTCTATATTCTCTGGAAACTCTCTCTCTCTCTCTCTCTCTCTCTCTCTCTCTCTCTCTCTCTCTCTCTCTCTCTCTCTCTCTCTCTTTAAAAATTAATTCTTACAATTATTATTTTATACATTATTTTGTACGCATTAATTATATTTTTTATTCTTTATGTTTTACTTTTATATCAAGAGACACGGTAGTGTCTCGCGCCAAGTACACGCGGAGCGAGACCGACCGTGACTCTTTTACGCGACGCGACGGGTTGCGAGTACCCGAGATGTTGAGATCTCGATAACGAGTGAACGGATCAAGTTCTAAGTAGGCTTGATCGATAGCTTGGGGTCCAATTAGGGGGGGGTTTCTCTCATAATATTCCGCTACGTGCCCTACGAGCGGAGATATTGCGACGCAAAGTCCAAATGTGAAAATTTATTTTTAAGATACTTCTACTAACGCCGACGTCTGATATGATGACGTCATAATCAGAAACGTTACTTTCACTTTTTCGACGCTGGCGGCGCAGGTATCGCTAGTTTCGATATCGCGCGCGTATTTCGAAATTAGGTCGATAGACTTATCGGTCAGAAGGAAGATTTCTATTTAGGTAAATTAGGTATATATATAAATAATATATATTGAGTTAACGGAAAAGAAGATTCTCTACGCTTGGCAGAAAATGCCGCTAGGGAATTTTTAAGTCGATTCTTATGAATTAAGCTTGAATGCGATGTCTAGGTATCCCAGGTTGCCGATGACGAGGTCCAGATAGTGCGCTTCATAGTTTTTGGTGTCCAGGTGTAATCGTACGTTGAATTCGATGTCTAGGTGTCCCAGGTTGCCAATGACGAGGTCCACATAGTGCGCTTCGTAGTTTTTGGTGTCCAGGTGTAATAATACGTTGAATGCGATGTCTAGGTGTTCCAGGTTGCCGATGATGATGTCTAGATAGTGAGTTCCGTAGTTTTCGGTGTCTACGTGTATTTATACCTTGAATTCGATGTTTAGGTGTCCCAGGTTGCTGATGACGAGTTCCAGATATCGCGCTCCGTAGTTTTCGGTGTCTAGGTGTAATAATACTTCGAATTCGATGTTCACGTGTCCCAGGTTGCCGATGACGAGATCCAGATAGTGCGCTTCATAGTTTTTGGTGTCCAGGTGTAATCGTACGTTGAATTCGATGTCTAGGTGTCCCAGGTTGCCGATGACAAGGTCTACATAGTGCGCTTCGTAGTTTTCGGTGTCCAGGTGTAATAATACGTTGAATGCGATGTCTAGGTGTTCCAGGTTGCCGATGATGAAATTTAGATAGTGAGTTCCGTAGTTTTAGGTGTCTACGTGTATTTATACCTTGAATTCTATGTTTAGGTGTCCCAGGTTGCTGATGACGAGGTCCAGATATCGCGCTCCGTAGTTTTCGGTGTCTAGGTGTAATAATACTTCGAATTCGATGTTTACGTGTCCCAGGTTGCCGATGACGAGATCCAGATAGTGCGCTTCATAGTTTTCGGGGTCCAGGTGTAATCGTACGTTGAATTCGATGTATAGGTGTCCCAGGTTGCCGATGACAAGGTCTACATAGTGCGCTTCGTAGTTTTCGGTGTCCAGGTGTAATAATACGTTGAATGCGATGTCTAGGTGTTCCAGGTTGCCGATGATGAAATTTAGATAGTGAGTTCCGTAGTTTTAGGTGTCTACGTGTATTTATACCTTGAATTCTATGTTTAGGTGTCCCAGGTTGCTGATGACGAGGTCCAGATATCGCGCTCCGTAGTTTTCGGTGTCTAGGTGTAATAATACTTCGAATTCGATGTTTACGTGTCCCAGGTTGCCGATGACGAGATCCAGATAGTGCGCTTCATAGTTTTCGGGGTCCAGGTGTAATCGTACGTTGAATTCGATGTCTAGGTGTCCCAGGTTGCCGATGACAAAGTCTACATAGTGCGCTTCGTAGTTTTCGGTGTCCAGGTGTAATAATACGTTGAATGCGATGTCCACGTGTCCCAGGTTGCCGATGACGAGGTCCACACAGTGCGCTTCGTAGTTTTCGGTGTCCAGGTGTAATAATACGTTGAATGCGATGTCTACGTGTCCCAGGTTGCCGATGACGAGGTCCACACAGTGCGCTCCGTAGTTTTTGGTGTCTACGTGTATTAATATCTTGAATTCGATGTCCACGTGTCTCAGGTTGCCGATGACGAGGTCCACACAGTGCGCTTCGTAGTTTTCGGTGTCCAGGTGTAATCGTACGTTGAATTCGATGTCTAGGTGTCCCAGGTTGCCGATGACGAGGTCCACATAGTGCGCTCCGTAGTTTTCGGTGTCTACGTGTATTAATACCTTGAATTCGATGTCCACGTGTCCCAGGTTGCCGATGACGAGGTCCACACAGTGCGCTTCATAGTTTTCGGTGTCCAGGTGTAATAATACGTTGAATTCGATGTCCACGTGTCCCAGGTTGCCGATGACGAGGTCCACACAGTGCGCTTCGTAGTTTTCGGTGTCCAGGTGTAATAATATGTTGAATGCGATGTCTACGTGTCCCAGGTTGCCGATGACGAGGTCCACATAGTGCGCTCCGTAGTTTTCGGTGTCTACGTGTATTAATACCTTGAATTCGATGTCCACGTGTCCCAGGTTGCCGATGACGAGGTCCACACAGTGCGCTTCGTAGTTTTCGGTGTCCAGGTGTAATAATACGTTGAATGCGATGTCTACGTGTCCCAGGTTGCCGATGACGAGGTCCACACAGTGCGCTCCATAGTTTTTGGTGTCTACGTGTATTAATATCTTGAATTCGATGTCCACGTGTCTCAGGTTGCCGATGACGGGATCCAGATAATGCGCTTCATAGATTTCGGTGTCCAGGTGTAATAATACGTTGAATTCGATGTCTACGTGTCCCAGGTTGCCGATGACGAGGTCCACATAGTGCGCTCCGTAGTTTTTGGTGTCTACGTGTATTAATATCTTGAATTCGATGTCCACGAGTCCCAGGTTGCCGATGACGGGATCCAGATAATGCGCTTCATAGTTTTCGGTGTCCAGGTGTAATCGTACGTTGAATTCGATGTCTAGGTATCCCAGGTTGCCGATGACAAGGTCCACATAGTGCGCTCCGTAGTTTTCGGTGTCCACGTGTCCCAGGTTGCCGATGACGAGGTCCAGATATCGCGCTCCGTATTTTTCGGTGTCTAGGTGTAATAATACCTCGAATTTGATGTTCACGTGTCCCAGGTTGCCGATGACGAGATCCAGATAGTGCGCTTCATAGTTTTTGGTGTCCAGGTGTAATTGTACGTTGAATTCGATGTCTAGGTGTCCCAGGTTGCCGATGACGAGGTCCACATAGTGCGCTCCGTAGTTTTTGGTGTCTACGTGTATTAATACCTTGAAATTGATGTCTAGGTGTCCCAGGTTGCTGATGACGAGGTCCACATAATGCGCTTCATAGTTTTTGGTGTCTAGGTGTATTAATAACTTTAAATCTGAATGGGTGCGTTCAGCCGATACTCCGCTAGCCTAGCAATCGTGAGCAGTTGCTCGTTTGTGCTCGTTTCTTCTCTTTTTAATCCAGTAAGTCAAAAAAGAGGAAACGAGCGAAAACGAGCGACTGCTCACGATTGCTAGGCTAGCAAAGTATCGGCTGAACGCACCCAATGTAGGACACGTAGATATCGAATTCGAGGTATTAATACATGTAGACACCGAAAACTACGAAGCGCACTATGTGGACCTCGTCATCGGCAACTTGGAACACGTGGCCATCAAATTCAAGGTATTAATACACCTGGACACCGAAAACTATAGAGCGCGCTATGTGGACCTCGTCATCGGCAACCTGGGACACCTAAACATTGAATTCAAGCTTGATTCATAAAAATCGACTTAAAATTTCCTTAGCGGCAGAATTAAAATTATGTCATGACATAATAAAAATCGCTGAATTAAAATTATGTCTAGACATAATAAAAATTGGACAAAAATTATGTTTAGACATAATAAAAATTGGATGAATTAAAATTATGTCTGACGTAAAAATAATTTTTGGAAAAAGTTGGTAAGAAATAATTTATACAAGCAACGTAATATACATGCATATTATACATAAAAGCAATGTCCGGCAATGTGTATATATATATATTTACAACTTCAGACACATTTCTTTATAAGGTGTAATTTTTTTGTTAAGATTAAGATGCGTAACACTACAAAAAGGCGTGATATCCGTACAAAATTACCTTTTTCAAAAAAAAGGTAAAAAAATGCGCCAAGTACACGCATAGTAGTACATATATGTATTATGTTGTTACCTCGAAAAAAACAAAGTGGTAGTATTATACCTCGAAATAACACCTTGTACATACTGTTTATACAATGCGTAATACTACAAAAAGGCGTGATATCTGTACAAAATTACCTTTTTTAAAAAAAAGGTAAAGAAAGGCGCCAAGTACACGCATAGTAGTGTATATGTTGTTACCTCGAAAAAAAAAAAAACAGTGGTAGTATTATACCTTAAAAAAATCTAAGTAACAAGTGGTAGACGAAATCTTTGTATCTTGAAAAATCTCGAAAAAACCTAAACAGTGGTATCTTCACCTAAAAAAAAAACAAAGTAGTAGTATTATACCTCGAAAAAACCTAAGTAACAAGTGGTGGACGTAAGCTTTGTATCTCCAAAAATCTCATCACAAAATTACGTTACCTTATCAAAAAATGAGTCGCGCTTCAAGTGATCTATTATTACAATTACAAAAAAGAAATGATATCTCTTTTTAAATTACAGCGCCAATTACAGAGAACATACACTGAGAAAAAAAATTTGTCAATCCCAAGAAATATTTAGTCCGATACGTTCAACTAAACATTTTAGTTAGTTAACTAAACATTAGTTGAATTAATTAATTCTTGATTAAAGAAACGAAATAAATTGTTGAAACAACTAATATTTAGTTAACTAACTAAAATGTTTAGTTGAACGTATCAAACTAAATATTTCTTGGGATTAACAATTTTTTTTCTCAGTATATTTTTCGAGATACAAAGATTACGTCTGCCACTTGTTACTTAGGTTTTTTCGAGGTATAATATTACTACTGCTTTTCTTCGTTTAATTATACTGCGATTTTAATTTATATATGCTTGCGGTTATTTTTATTTTTTAAATAGAGTTAGTGGCTGAGAGAGAACTGTATATCTAATTCGAAGATTTTTTAAATAAGATGTATTAAAAGAAAGTAGTTAAAAATGTTTTGTTAACAATCTAAACATTTCCAAGCATTATCGCAATGTTGCATAATATTTCTTTCATGCTCAAATCAACTGGAATGAATTAAAATCCGATTCTGTCCACTTGATGATTCGCGCGTATCGTCTCGCAAAGAATTAGCATGACATTAAGCGTTAGCTTGCAATTCATGAATATGCTGGGTAACACCAATGCGTATGCATGTCTCTCAGACTGCTGAATCTTTAAATTCTAAGGAGAGTGTAGTCTGCGTGTTTTGCATCTGGATGTCCCACTGTCTAAATTGTGACATTCGATGAATAGATACCGCATTTATATTATTGTTTACATATTAGTTGCTTAATATTATTTTGTCGTCATTAATTTTACTTTTATTAATTGATATATTAAATTTCTATTTATTATAATATTTAATATATTTATAATTTGATATAAAATTATAAATAACAATATTATAAATTGTATATAAGTTATAATTTAATATTAAATTTTTTTCGGTACGCATACTTACTTTTTTTATGTGATTTTTTGCGAAGATTTGTGTAGAAAGAAATTTTTTGCTAAATCTATTTTGTAACAAGGTTATGAAAAGGGCTCTTGAAATAGGCCTACTTGAAAGACCCCTAAGCAGAACATTGTTTGACTTCTCGTGCGTTCGCCTTTCCTTCTTTTGTTACGAAGGAAGTTACCTCCCGCTGCTTTTCAGAGAACGATGTCAATGAGTCTAGACGAGGGAAATAGTTCGTGTTCGCAATTGCGCGTAGCCGAATGGCTGCGAAGGTTAATAGGTTGGTCACTGTGGTCATTGTGATTCACATAGTTAGTTGGAAACCTACATTTAACAATCTCTCCAGCAGTTGTCTTCGTTCGCTGGCAATCTTCCTTGAAACGTGCAGAAATTTTTCGATCGTTATTTTTCAGGTGTCAGTTTTACTATGTCAAAGTAGTTAATAGAATTAGCGTTTACTGCAGCTTATTAGAACGCACGGGGGGCTATATAGGCAGAATAATTTAACATAAATTACAAGCGAGATAACGGTCGCGCGACAGCGATTAATTGCGGATTAGCCTGACAGACGGATAAGCTAATAAAACGAATTTGATATAGTCGCATTTCAAATTCGGAACGGCAAATAATACAAGTTTACGGATGTAATCCTAATCGGCCGCACGAGTGCGTTACATAAAGTATCGGAGGAGGGTCTCGGGAGCAAGGTTTCATGATTATGGTCGCCGTCGATGCCACATGCACAGAACACGCATTGACGCATTCTGCACGAGTATCGAGCACTGCATGGCAGGCTGAATGACCGCAATTAACCTTACGTAACTCGGCCTTCCTTGGTGGTCCTCCAACTATCCGCGGCCTCATAAATTGTACATATACAATGCGTCTATACATAGGAGTAAACTATATGTTTATTGCTTAACACTTTGGATTTTTTTGTGTTCTATTTAAACTAGAAGCTAAATGGTTTTAAGACAAATTTTACTTCTATTTTTTATTAGTATCGATATATTTGGCGGATTAAAAATTACATAATAAAACTATTTTCATTGCTATATATTCTCGTTATTGCACATTATGTGAAATCATCGGCTATCATTTTCGCCTACGTGAACGAGATCACACCTCGTTGTAACGTGACGGAAACAAAGATCGTGCGGAATGTAACAGCGTTCGAGAGTGCGACAATAATGTGTCGTAAAAAGAAGCGAAAACAGCTTTAAAGCTCCGTTCCGCGTAACAAATATGTCGTACGTGGAACACTCCGCGCTCTTATCAGTCGGATTTACGATTTCGATTAGCACGAAGCCGTCGTGTCTGCTTTCCTGGTGGTGAGAAGACACTAAAAACAATTATCGCCGACGTGTCGTACCTTGGGAAGAGCAAGGCTTCTTCTCCGGAAGGGTAAAAAATCTCGCGAATTGAATTACAGCCGCCCACACGTGCGGAAATATTTGAATATTGATAGTATCTAAGTGACAAGTCAATATCGACGCGCAAGTTTATACAAATCCTTATTTTTTTCTGAAGGAAAGTTTTTTGATTTTGAACATAAGATTAATACTAATGAGGAGTAATGGTATCACTTTTATGCATTTACATGTATAACAAACTAATATTATACTTCATATTGCTTCCTCATAGAGGAAGCTTTGTAATGGTGAAAAAATTTTTTTTCGAGATTTTGATGGAAATAGGTTTAGAATGTTCTAAAATGTCGAAAAATCATATTAGTAAAAAATGTCCGGAAGTATGTATGTATGTGTGTGTGTGTGTGTGTGTGTACGGATTTTTGTACACGCATCTACTTCTACAATTTTTTAGATACCAGTTTGAATTTTTGCACACAAATAGAGTATCATAGAAAGTATGTCCTCCTCAAATTTTATTGAAATCGGTCTACCGGTATAGATTTTATGCAGATTTTCCTTTTTTTGAAAAATGTGTTTTACGCTGCCGCTTTCTCAATATTTGAGATAGCGATTTATTTTTAATTTTATTATATTTTCCAGTTTTTTCTACCCCTATTTCATATATAATTCATTAAAATTTTATTGATTAGATCTCGTATTACACACATTTGAAATTTCGAGGAATTCGTACATACATAGAAGCTTTATAAAACTTGATCTGATCAACCAAATTTTAACCAATTATATATGAAATAGGGGTAGAAAAGACTGGAAAATATAATAGAATTAAAAATAAATCGCTATCTCAAATATTTATAATATCGGGCTGATTTTTTTATCGATAAAGTATCATTTAAGTAAGGTTGGTATTGAATTTGGCGAAATCTGCATATTGTTTTAGTTTTTAAGTGGACAAGTATTTTTAGTATTTTTTAGTGAATGTACATAATTATTTACGCAGTCCCCAAAAGAGTTAAGTGTGAAATCAGAACCTTTGCTAACACAGCTTCCTCTATGAGGAAGCCAAAACAAATAAATACCGATAATTATACCTCGAATAAAATAAAAACTTGCACACTTAGGAACTATGAGGAAGCAATGTGCAAGTTTCTACTTGCACAATTAAAAACTACGAGGAAACAATGTGCAAGTTTCTACTTGTCTTAATATATTTTAATATATCTAATCTATTTAATTTAATATATATATCCAACATTTTTTTTTATTCACACACAGAGAGAAATGGATCAAATTTTTAGAAAGATATGCTCTTTGCTATACATGTAGCTATTTGTTAAAGGCTATGAGATTCGACAAATATGATTTGCAAATAAAAACCATCAAAATATCAAATTCATATCGCGCAGATAAAATCTCGACGTATCGATATTTACGCAGTAAGGCGTTGGTAGTTAATACATGCCGCGAAGTCGATCTCCGATCTGTTCCGTCTGTATTCCTGCGAGCCACCCAGGTGTGAACGTGCCCAGGAGCAAAAGGATTGCGGGGTAAATTACCGGCAATAATTTCCAACTGATAAGAACGGCGCGCGTCACTCTTTCTCTCTCTTTCTCTTTCGCGGTTAGCGGGCCGTTTAATTCAGTTTAACCAACGGCCTGTGTCCACCTATCGCAGAATGGTATTCGATTAGGGTGAGCTATTGGTACCGGGAGGCATCGGTATCGTAGTTCTTTACGAGGCGTTCTGACAGCCCTCACCTACCTATCGCGAGCTACAAATTTCTACGTCCTACATGGGGTTTGAGACAGATTAATCGAAATTTCGACTGCAATTTCCGGATAATAAACGCAATAATCGCGGATCGAAGAAATAAATCTTTGTTCTATCAATCGAAACATAAGAAAAATTTTTAATTTGCTCAGCAAAAATTCGATCACTCTTATTCTGCTATTCACGTTTTAGTAAAATTTTATTTTATTCAAACATTTGAGAGATTTGGACTGCATGATGTAACTCTGATTTTTCAAACTGCAAAGTAAAAACAGATTAGTAAAAAAATTAAACAAAAAAATATCTACAAAGCAATTTTTTTAATCCGATTTCTTCAAAATATATTTTTATCATTGAGGCAAATACCACTCAGAATGATCCATTAACGTTTTGGTTTTCTTGACAGCTCGGGAAAGGATTTTGATCTTATAGAGTTACATTTTCAAGTGTAAGTTAAACGTGGCTGTTATTCGGCGTGAGTTGTACCTATCTTATATAAGGTGCGACGAACACTGTCGTTCACCTGTGAAATCACCTGACGTATTGACTGCCAGCAGCCGGCCACGATTAGACATCCGGTCATTTTCTAATATTACGTGTGCGCGCAGGCAATTCATGTTCTCATGCATGACTTCATTGTTGGCGAGTTCAATGATTGTAACGGCGATCGTATTGTATTTTTCAAGCAGGTAACGCGATGTAATTGGTTCGTAATCTCGCGATCGCGTGTACGTAGATCTATCGAGATAGACTGGTTACAAACGTAAAGTACAGTCAAGTAAAGTACAATCGATCGATTTAATTATGCCGATATATGATTCATTTGATACATCGCATAACTTCTGTTAAGGAGCGCCTAGTTCCTGCCTTTTTTTTACTTACGTAGTATTTCACTGCGCATGGAAGGAACAGGACTCTGAGTAATATATTTTAAATCACAATGGATATTCTATCCAAAGACATGTACAATTGATAGATTTGAAATTTTTGGAAGTTTTACAAGGTGTAATTATATATTGTACTATATGGTCTATCAGTACGGTTTTCCTGAGATTTAATAAATCGCAGAACCTATAGTTATACATATGTGATATAAATAATGGATTAGCGGAATCTTTCTAATAATGACAAAAACTCACTGTAACAGATTACGAGAGTCATTTTGCAACAATTATAAAACTCGATAGAGCTGTATTAAGATAAGATCGCGCTACCTATATGTGTCCATATTTTTTCGCAGGTGGGCTAGATACTCACTACGATAAAGTTGTATACGGTAGTCGAAAGCGAGTACAAAATGTAATATTAATTATTATTAGTCAGAGCTCGCCGGAGCGTAAAAGCCATGCTCATATTTTAGTTTCACTATCGTACTTGTCTCGGTGCCATTAACGCGCGTAACTCAATGTGCAGAAATATGTCGCCGCCATGTCTCTGTCACAGTTAAACGAGATGAAAGAAATTATTCCATCGGATTGCATTTTATAGTTATAGTAGTTACTTCATACGCCTCTTATGTCGCATCGACAGCACCGACTCGTCTACTTCGTATATAATTTAGAATTTTTCTATGCTGTAGTTACTAATATGTAAATTTATAGAAAGTTAACAAAATGTGCAAAATAATTTGCTAGTTTTGCACATGTCATATAATTTTTATCACTGTATGAATTATAGTCTATAAAATAAACGTTTATGGGTTACGCAGATTGCTTTTATCGCGACTTATCAAAAACTTTTTCAGCACTTATTAACGACCGATACTAAAAATTGTAATGCGTACAAAAGAAAAAACATACGAGGCATAAAAATCACTATAGAATAAAATTATCCATTAAACTTTTCAATATCTTCTATCTGGAAGAAAATGTTTTTCGTCTGTGTAGAGAACGACCGCGTGCAGAGACTGCTGCGAACGATGGCAACACGACACAATTTCGAGTAGTAGAGAATTGGATACAAAGTGATTTCAGATTAGCCACACGTGCGGACGGTACGGCTAATCTGCGCGGAATATAATTAGCTCCAGTGACTAACCGCTAGCGCGGTCGTTAAATTTAGCCAAATGCAAGCGCATTTGGTCATAACAGCGCAGGTGGTCATTTTACCCTTTTCAAGTATTTGACAAGTCCAGATTATAGACCGCGCGTCGCAGCGGCCACAGTGAGTCATGGCGAGGCTAATTATACATATATATGTATATGTATAATGTCTTTGCCAGAATACAGACCTAGGTTCTCTTTGGCCTTCCTTCCTTTTTTCTCGTTCTCATTGGAGCACTATAAGCGTTATAATTTCTCTATCGATTTATTCGTTCGTTATTAAAGCGTAATTAACGTTTTTACAGTAGATAATATATGTTTATTTTTTTTATTTTTTTTGTCAAGTGAAATCCGAAGTCTCTCGAATCAACCGATCCCTGATAAATTGTCTAAATTGTTCATTAGTTTTGTATAGTCGAATTTTTAGGTTTATATTTGCATTTTTATTGCAATTTATATGTTGCACTTTATATGTTGTTATTTATGCGACGAATAGATTTGTCTTATATTCTATTTTTTATTGTTATTAATTTATATTGTTTGTGGGATGTTACAGATGCACGAGAAAATGCGTGTAAGATCGTCGAGGTGACTGTGAGAGCATGGAGACTACGCAGGAAGGTGGTAGTCGTCTGCAAAATGGTTCGACCGTCGCGAAGATGCCAAATCGGTTGAAGCTCGTGCAAAGTGACGAAAATGACAAGGTGACGAGTGAAAAGACAGCGGAGATGGACCCGTATAGAGAATTGGAGCTCTATCTCGCCAAGGTTAACGTAAGTCAATTTTGAATTCGTATATACTTTTGTATTTCTATAGCATTTAGTTGCGAGAAATTATAAGACCATCCTAAGAAATCCAATAATTTTATTTTACAATTATTGAGCTATTATAAAAGAATCTACATATAAAAAGAAATATAAAATCTGATATTTTTATAATCAGATTCTTTAATTAGTAAATTAAATTGATGTTAAAATATGATTATGTTGAATTATCTATCATTAATAGAGATATTAGTCGGAAATTCTATTAGAGTGAATATCTACATTTTACTTCAATTAGATAATTATAATAGATATGGTATAAGGATTTTCCAGTATTTTTTCGGCGTTCCGTTATGAGATCTTTTACTTCGATACCTTTGTTCTGTAATTAAATCTTCTGATATATCACATCGTATAAAATGTGATGTAAACGTTAAGAAGATAACCGTATTTGAAATCTCGCGTTGCCTGCGAGTGTGATTAATCATCGTATACATATCACCCGCATTCAAAAGTTCCACTCGTTCTATCTTTATCCCTACAGGATTAGACGCGCTGTTTTACAATTTTGCTATTAAAATCATGTTTATATACGAATCGTGAAAGGTTCCAACGTTTCACGTAATCGCGTTTATACGACCGGATCTTTGAATGAAGAAGACGAAGATCGGCGATAATTTAAAAAGGTCGAGCGAATCGACGCCCACTTTCTCTTTACGATAATCGATTCTGATTCCCTGGAAGTGACTCGATTCCCCGACTTCTTATAGGCCTGAAACGGAAGATTCGAGCGGTGAAAGGAATCGTGCCGTGAGGGCTTTGCCCATATTTTTCATTATCGAACAGATCACCGTAAGAGCAAATGATTTCTCTCGCACGATGGACCGAGCGCGACGGGCGGATGATTCCGTCCGGATAAATATCTCGTCTTTCTTAATTAAAGTTTGTTTGATGCGATCTAAATCACGCGTGCCTTGTTTAATGTACACACAACGCGGAAAGTCGTTTTGCAGTCTCGCAACTCGGTACATCCTTCTCGATGTATCATTTAGCATGCCATAACACTGCTCATTTAGCTGCACAATAAAATCGATCATCGGCTTTATCGATCGTTTCGTTAATCGCCAACGGCGAGGCATCAGGCATGTCGCGACAAATTAGCCACCATGTCGACGATCGCGAAATCCCGAAACAAGTCCCGGAGTCGTTCTTTTGCTCTCCGCGTTGCTTGTTTTTCCGTATTCCCTTCCTGGTCCGATGTTTATACATCTGTTTTAGAGACTTTACCTAACTAAACGACTCCAATGGCACCCGAGAGTACGAACCGGTTCTTGTTTGCGAATTCGCGTAAGGCACGTTTGGTTACAGGTGTCACCATTACATTCCTATGTGACTTGCTTAAATATTCATTAGCTGTAGTGGATACACTTGGAAAATGTACTTAGAACTTCGGATGGGATTCATGTCGTCAGTATTTTAATGATATATATTAACTCTATATAATACATAATAACATTTTTATTATGTGACAACACACATATTAGGCATTAAAAATATGTAAACAATATTAATTATAAAATCATTGACCATTAGTGGGTTTTCTCTGTCAGCATAATTTTCTCAATGTGTTGCCGGTCTAAAAATAATTCTGATCATTTATAGATTAAATTGATGCATATGATTAACTTAATAGGTCGAGTAAATCTTAGCGATCTAGTCTTGATGTTATGATCTAAAAAATTCAATCTGAAATGCGTTAGACATTTCGCGCGTTTTGTATTTCCGTTTGTATTCGATTATCAGCTGCTACCACAGATTATGTTTTCGTCATTCGCTTGGGACGCGTTCGCTGATTTTGATCGGGCCTGCGAGCATGCGAGCATGCGAGCGCCGTGCGTGCGTGCGTGCATCGGTTCCGCGTCGTCCTTTGGCGCGTACCGGTGCATCGCGAGTGCATCGGTGCATGTCGATGCAGCGCCAACAAACAAGAAGAGTTCCGTCGTACCACAAGAGGGGTAAGGAAGGTGGCGGCCGATGGCTCATCGTTAAAACTAGTTGGTGCGGAAGTCGCTTCTTAGTCTCCTACTATTTCTCAGATAGTGCCTGCGAGTGCTGCTACTGGTCGGCACAGTATACCTTAACGTGGTCTTTACGAGAAACTTATAGCCGCGATGTAATCGGGACTCAATATCGTTTCCAGATGAATGATTGACCACTTATCGGCTAACGAGTGATCTGAGCTTCAAAGATCCCATAGATCCATTTGCGTATCGTTCCCCTATATACAAATGACTGATAGTAGCGACGTTTAAAATGTGTCACTGATAAATTCATACTCGTTGATAATAAATGATAGTAACTTATATGTATTGCAATGTAGTTTCTTCTAATTTTGATTAATTTCTATTGTGTTACTTTAACCAAGTCGCGCGCAAACGTATACTATACCTACTATTGATTATGTACATTTGTCTAAATATTTCTCATATCTCGCATAACTAACCGTTCTGCAGACGTAGTATAGTTACACATTTTTTAATGACGCAATTAATATTCATATTTTATAATGCACGTTGGGTGTACCGTTTCGCGTTTTTCTCGCGGCGTCGAGCGAGGGAGCACGATGCTCGATATTCTCCCAAGCCGAAAAGCAGATGACACAAACGGATTCTTCTCCACCCATCAGTTTTTTGCACTCTCCTTCCGTGCGCATACTTTTTTGCTGTTTTCTCCGACCGTGTGAACTGGCGGGCGTTTATTAACTAAACGGATAGAGAAGAAGCCGCGCGTCACACTCCATCCGATTGCGTCTGCGATCCTTGACCTCCGCGATGGATGCGTGTCTGCTTTTTGGAGTAGTCTGAATCGCCTTAATGCGCGCTCGGACATTAACGAAAGAATGTAGACCGTGATCCTATTGAAAGTTAAATTTGGAAGAAACTCTTGAGTAATAATAACTGGGTCGCGCGTGATCATATAGCAACTATTTCGAACGGTCGAATTAATATTAGCAAATATTGTTGTAACAAATAACAAATTCTTTGCAAATAGTTACAATCATCGATATAATGTAATATAGTAATAAATAATAGACAAGAGACAGTGGTTTTTATATGCAATACAGTAATAAACAGTATTTGTTATTCAGCTGTAGATAATATTTTTGACTTTGAATTATCGGTTTTTTAGGATTATCAATTATACATTAGTAGTTGGCATAAAAATTAATTTACCTTAAAATCATTAAATTTACCTAATTACTTTATTTATGTTGTGATTTAGGTTGAAGATAGAAGTATAAAAAATAAAAGAGGTAGGTGAATTGAACGGGTGCAAATTATCCTTAGCCATTGTTAGTTTATTACTTATACAATATAGTGGGTCAAGCTTGAAACTTTTCAAGATTTAGGTTAAACAGGACCTAACTTCCTCTTCCTTGCTCTTTCGCATGTTCATGAAAGAAACGATTGATTCAATCGGAGTAGGTATACCGGCGGCGACGAAACCGATCGAGGAAACTTGTTTTGCGTCTCAAGTCCGTAAGTGTGCGCCAAATTTAGCGGCGGTTCGGCCGAACCGTCACCGTGATTATATAGCAATACGAGCGCGAATTCTTGAATGAGCGTGTGATCTTTCGTATAATACATCCGGTTTCTCTGCACGCGAGGTGAAATCTCCAGAATCGTGAAACACATGTTTATTAGTAATTACTGGAACAACAGTGTAGGTATTACAAAATATGCACTCCAATACAAATAATCGTTTGGCCATCGTTTCGTTATATCAATAATAAAACAGATGTTTTTTTTTATGCTATTGCTATCAAGTTACAAATTAAAATTATTTTTTATCTGCACAAAAAATTATAAGGTCGAAGTTGAATATTTTAAGTTTTATATTTATCGCAGTCATTTTTATTCATACCCTATTAACTTCTTAGGCCTTGATTGCATATATACATATTTATGTTAGCCCGTAGATCTTCATTTTTACCATTGTGACGTGAGATATGAGTGTCATAAAATCACGCAGGACCTCAGGTCTAACAAAGCGAGCAAGATATGAACTTATTTTTCCCCTGTCCTCGGTCATTTATCTAGATCACCGAAGTGAACAGACGCATTCTTTCGATGATATCATTGCGATGACGCCTAAAATAGACACTAGTCATACTTGGTATTTGAGTTGATCGGTATAGAAATCAAATGTAGATTTCGTGTATCGACGCCCACACGTATATTTCCAGAGCACGAAATGGTATCTCGATCGAGAGGACCGGTAGATCGTGCTATCACTTTCTACAACCTACTGACAGCGGAGGATATTTGTAAGACCATCTTACCGCCAAGCGTCAACATTTCCTCACGTTCATGCAATCATTAAATAATAACACGCACGAGTCTATAGACCTCGAGGTCTAAGTAATCATTGGCGCGCAAATTTCCCATAGACATGATAAAAGCCACTGTTCTCGCGAACCGTGTCTTTAATGAGAATATCTTCTTACAGCGCGTTCAGTTTAGTTCACTGTTATATTATTAATTTGATTGAAACTATTTTAAAGAAGTCGTAAAAAACAAAGCAATTTTCTGAGCTGAAGCGACTTTTGTAAAACTTTATTCAGTTGTAATATTATAGCGTTTTTCACTGGCAGAACTGGTGCGCACTCAGTGCACATTAAAGCCGTTGTACACTGATTTAGTCTCTAATATTTAAAGTAAATTGCAAATATTTCGACTGATAAAATACTCAGTAGATATTTTACCAAATAGTGCAATAAAGAATATTGAGGATTTCATGATTTAACCCGATTATATATTAAACATACACTTTACGTTGGTTTGTGTACGACAGCTTTAATGTGCATTGAGTGCGCACCGGCTCTGCCAGTGAAAAACGCTATTAGACACCTATATTTCATCACAGAGAAAATACTCAACAGGTACAACAAAATCCACTTTGGAACTGTCGTCAAACATCGTTCGCGTCCGTATGGCAACTCTTAAGAAGTATCAATTCGCGGTCAAGTCCGGTGTACGTTCGCGGGGCGGTGATCATAACGCGTTTAAAACGGCAGTTTAATGCAAACACGTTTCGCACATGTGCGAGGGAGCGCGTTTGGTGCACCGATGCCACGGACTTGCCTGAGGTTGCGGATAATAATCAGAACGGAATGTAGCGACCTCAAGCGTAAATGCAAGCGTCTCGACCAGGCGCATGCGGCAGCGCGTTTCTATCTGCATAACTATCTCCTGATCTCAAACGTAACACGTACGAGCTCGTGAGACGATGCGCCCGAATGCGGAATAAATTCGTGGCTGCGACGGACGTTTGCGAGACTGATTGAAGTTTCAAAATACACACGCACAGGCCAGATTTATCTTCCTGAGAATAATACATTATATTTTTGGTATTCATGTAAAAATTATCTATTATAGGCACCCGAAACATAATTTAGGATTAAAATGGATATTTCAGATATTAATCTTTTTTTTTAACGATAATTATTTTAATGTGTATTCATCAATTTAAGGTATTAAAAATATTCTGTGCACAATACTGTTATTAATATACTCATATTGAACTTCTATAAATCAACATCTATAAATTAACGCGCGTAAAAATGATGGAATTTGTAATTGTTTCGAAAACACGTAATAAAAAATGCTGCCTAATATTAGTAAAACGTGTGTGAAGATTAATTTTATGCGAAGTGTAATAAAAATTTCTTCAATGAACTCCGAAATCCATCGTGTATATGTGTGGATTAATCTTTTTACACCGCGATCGTTTAAAAAAGAAATCTTCTTGAATGTCCTGATGGTGTTGGGGAGATGCGGCAATAAATTCACAAATAGGTTGTGCTTTGCATATGAAATTGCGTATTCACGATGACAAACTGTTGCGTCGCGAGCGCGAGAAGTTTATTCGTATTAAATTACTGGCGGACACGCGCGTGTACCAGTGTCCGTGGCAACTCACGCGCGCGAGGAACATATGCTGAAATCAGCGTTGTGCCGATATTCGAGGCAGTCACAAAATTTCTCATAACAGACAATAACGTTAACGCTGTGATAAACTTGTGCGGCCACACACCATGATTTTTTTTTCTTTTGCATATTTTCGCCAATAACCTATGATGCCTCTCTGTATCTCGTGCCTTAATATAAATAATTAGTTAATCGTTCTTTCTTAAATTGCAATTTTAATTGACATTTTTCTTGATATGACGTAATCTTAGTTGGTAAACGTATTCACGCAACTTTACGATTATTTCCTACTTTGTACTCGTCTAATAAGTTGATCGATAGATTAAAGGCGGCTCCGTGAATTTTAGTCATGGCAAATCTATAGAAATAAATAAGCAATAAATCGTTCCCGGAATGTGTTAGAGTTAGAAGTAATCTGCGTGTAGTAACGACAGATTTCTTGGAAAAATATTTTACGTAAACGGCATACGAAGCTGGTTTATTTCACCCCGACGGGCACTTCGGCGAAGACTGTTCTCACCTTCGCGCGTTTACGAGAGATCGATGGTAGATCCGTATAAATTTTCGAGGAAGCTCTGGTGGAGTCGCGGATAAAAGACGATGCTTCCCACAGCCAATCGCGCGAATCTCCTGCACTTGATGCGCTGCGTATCGACGCATCGCCACATAAATCGTGCGCCGGAGTGAATCACGATAAAATCTCCGGATGCAAAATGGGTAAACTCAGAAATGCCGCGTCTGTCCGCGACGACAGGGAAACGAAGTGGGCAGGGAATACGGAACGCTGGAATACGGAATAGCATCCGGCTGGAGTATATCTCGGGGCTTCCCGATACCGTCAGGACCTGAAATTTTTTCTGGTAGCTCGGAGCCTTCGTCTTGAAGGTGGTCTTTCCACGTTCTTTCTTACCACTTCCTCTTTATATAATAGCACACTTGATATTTTATTTATTGTCCAGAGATCGTAATCTATTATCAACGTATAACGAAGATTCTTAACTTTATATTTATATTTTATTGCATTAAGAGAGGCTCATAAATAAAAAATATTCTAAATAAAGTCGTAAAACTATCTTGACTTTTGTTAAAAGGACCTTTGATAAATTAATAATAAATTAAAGTTGACTGCACTCGTGTCCGACAGAGTCTTGATAGTTTGACATTATTTGCACACGAACTTGTATGTTATGTTGGAATCTCAAGGCTGCCCATCCTTTCCCTTGAAGATTGCAATCTCCGTGCACGCGCTGCGTCGATCGTGAACACGTGAAAAGCTCTCGGCTCGCGAATGACTCGGCTCGGCGGGTCGAATCATGAGCACACAAGATATTTTTCCCTTAGGAATAAAATCTAGCTGACTCATTCGATGAACTTGAATTGTCGATGTGTATTTGATTAATTGTCCGCGTTGCAAGAATGATGCACGCATTACCTGCGACGTGGGTGATGTCACGTGCTACGAATCAAGGAAGAGAGCTCAATGACGAAATTTAATACGAAGATATCAACAAAGAAAAACTGCGGAACAGCATCTAATAATTTAGATCACTTATAAAAAGTACGAGTCTTTTTAGTACAAATTAAATTATTTAATCACAATTGAAGAATAAACATTTATTACATGAGGAATCGATTTATATGAATTTATCCAAATATTTATTTTTTTTATAAGTGCTTTTTATGCTAAGTTGATCGTGAATTTTATGACTATTAATTTGCTTGTGAAATTGGTAAGTATTTATGAGCGAAATACTCGAAACGTAATTCAAATATTGAAGAAACTTTAGATGTTGTCATTCTTAGTGGCATTTTTAATTTGATCATGGTCATCGTTCCGTATAGGAGAGATCGGTCCGGACCAAGCGGATAATACACATTAATACACGGCAAGACGCCTGCAGCAACAGCGCAGTAAAATCATTCGGGATTAAAAATAATGGCCTTTATCCGAAAAGAATCTTCCAATTAGGATAACGAACCGGCGAGTATCGGTACCGGATCCGTGACCAAGAATTAGCTCTTTAGTAGACGCCCGGTCCTGGTGCGTGATTACTAATTAGCATATCACCGTTAAAACGGTTCGGCGTAGCTCACGCGGCCAAATCAGATTTCATTGCTCGAAAGTAAACGCGGCCTTGCGCGCTCTCGCGTGCGTGCTAAGAAAAGTGGTCGCTCTATAACTCCGTGGGAACATCGTGAACAAATTCGTATGTATAATGCGTTGGTCACACGCGATTACCCTCAAACACTATACTAATTTTTGTTAGGTACAATATAATGGGAATTAAGGAGGTTAAAGATAGCTTTATCAATAATGCTTTTTATAAATGTTGACCCAACTGCATGTATGATTAATTCGTTTTAATGCACGCGGTTTGACTCATTGATATATTTATTTCAATGTAAGCAATTGATATCTTTTATAGCACAAAAGAAGATGGATAGATAGAGGGAGAGAGAAAGATAAAAATGAAAAAATTAAACTTTCTTGTTATTACTAGTAGCCAATGAATTACTGAATGATTCTTTCTTATATGTCGTAATAGTTTTAGATTTAAAAAAATTAATAACGAATTATTTATATGAGCATAACAATAAAAGCATTTCAAAAATTGTATTAAATATGTCAATAAGTAAACGAAATATATATAGTTAATTAAAAATATGTATTTGAAGCGGTAATTTTATAAAATGTTTGAAAGGAAAGTTCGCGGTATCATTGCGTGCGTGTATCGTTGTTTCGAAATTGTAACCATCGTTTGTTCATCCAAACTTTGTACCTCAATTTTGTTAAAAATATGGAATTCTCGCGTGTACGTCGATCATGCACGCGTGGCGATCGTTCCCTCGAATTCCTCAATGACTTCTTTGTGCCAGCCTTGGATACTTTCACTTTTCATCTCTCGGCCATGTGACCAGGTACTGTCATTCTCCGCAAAATGCACACTACGCGCTCTTTCGCTCGCTCGTTCGCTCGCTCGCACGTTGCACGCACGTGGGGGACAAGATATTATGCGCGTGTGTGGGTGGAAGTGTAGGACTGCCGTACATCCGGTTGGGCGTGTCGGATGGGTGCTCGAAAACGATCGCATTCGTACCTCGTTAACGCGAATCGGATGCAGTTCCTGCCGCAGGACTACAGAATACAGCTACCTTCCGCTAGCGCTGAATGTAGTTCGTTAGGTGATTCATTGAAAGTGTCCAACATCTCCTCGATTTGAATATCGAAAAATATAAGGATGCTCTTAAACATTTTAAAAACTGCTCGAATTTATTAACGTTTTTGCAAAGCGTCACAAATATAAATATTGCATTAGATGTAAAACGTTTTATAATCAATTCTTTTAATAAATATTTATACATTTTACACAAGATTTCTTCTACAAGAAACTTTACTTCTGTTCCATTTAGTGATTCAGCGACGACTTCGTTTGTTGCGAAAGAGTCAACGCTGAAAGGGTTAATAACCAAGCGGGGTCAGCGGGTCGCATAAATGTTTTTTTCTTCCGCCGGCCGGTCCCGCATCACTCCTCGCGCATTATCAATTTGCAATGCTGATAAGACGGAAATGCCCGAGCGGATTTGTAAGTCGAGTCGCGGCGTAATCAGCTTCGCCGCCGCGAACGATGAAAGCGATTCGGTCTCCATCACTGACGAATGACCGACCGATTGCAAACGTTTCATGATCGTTATTGTAGCACTTTCTGCACAAATAACATTCCGTGAGATGATTTTGCCCCTACATGTAGGTTAAGATAACAAAAACAATTCTTATTAATCTATCCTGTTACTTTACACTGTTAAAGGTTAGAGGAGAAAATTTAAACCAATACCATGAGTTAGATTTGATTTGTTATTTTTAACTACCATGTGCGTCAAAATTTATTAGTTTGAAACAAAATAGGATTATTTTAACTCCATTGGTTTAGTCAAATTAACATTGTTTTAGTTAAATTAACAAAATTGAGTTGAATTTAACCCTATGAATTTTAACAGTGTACGTGTACTTGGCGCGAGACACTACCGTGTCTCTTGATTCAAATAGATGATACGAAACTATAGATATAATATAGCAATAAGTAAATAAGAATGAGAAATTATCAATGAACATATGTGAAACGAAGCAAAAGTATTGCAAGTTGTAGAATGTAGACAATGACTGTTGCTTGAGGAAGAACCATGTGTATGACAGCTGTTTCCTTTTGGGGGTCTAATTCTGCTTCGGGAAATAATTTTCGAGACGACAATCGAGACTATTGCAGCTGGTATCTATTTCGCCCCTTCCACTTTTGAAAGGATGCCCCCTCTAATCGATTACAACATATTTAGACAAAATTATATGGATGAATAGATTAGATTCAAAATGATGCGCATGGCAGTAGAGTCTTTAAAAATAAAATTATTAACATGTATAATGGGTACATATGAAAGCTATCTAAATTCGAATCCCGAGTTTTTAAAGTTCTGTTGGTATTCTTTGCTGCGCGCGCGCGCGAACAATCTTTATATACTTTACTAGTCTACACTAAATAGATTCGCGAAACTGACGGCAGTTCGTAGAACTCGCATGCCGATCCTCCTTTGCTAACTTCTCGTGCGCGGGATATTCCAGATATCGTTGTCGCTTTTTCTCGGTGTGAACGACCTCGTGATGCCAGCGCCGTCGAAATTAATTTGCCCCCCTTTGCCGGCCGCGTGCAACCCTCGCCTTAATTCTCTTTTTCTAGCCAGCTGCGACGCGAGCAGCCGATCACAACTGCGGCAGCGGCGGCAAGCAGATGCGAGCCAACGTGTGGTTAACTCGGAATTACATCCATTTAGCGGCATCCTCGCATTTTGTGGCCGCTTTGTACCGCCAATTTGTTGCCGGCCGGACGCGCCGCCGCGCCGGTTCCGACGGTTAATTTGTTTGCGCGTCGCACTTGTCACCGCGAGAGCGGAGGAAACGGGCATGAGAGCAGTGGGTGGTAACTGATAACGAGCTCCCTGCATGTCTGCATATACCAATATTTTCTGACAGAAAGAATTTCGTACATGCCGTTATATTATAGTTATTATACAGATCCTAATAGAACAAATTAATTGCCCTTGTAGTTATTAATTTTATTTGCTATTCTGGAATTGATCTTCTTGCAATAAAAAAATATTGTAATTGTAGCATTAATAGCTTCTCAATAATAACGCAAAAGTCACTTTCTTGGAAACATTTTTGTTAAAGAGAAATAAAAGATATCTGGGAGTTAGCTAGTTGATCTTTTTTTCTCTCTACTTTCAAACTGCCGTCAGTTTCTCGAAAAATTCTTGAAATTTTATTACTTTGTTCAGCGTGTTTTCTACATTTACGAGCAGGCGTCTGGAAATTGTAGTCACTTCTTCACCGTGAATTGGCACGCGAGAATAACGCCGCGTAGAAAGATAGACCTCGCCAGTAAGGAAGAAAACAAAAAGCGGTGTATAACACAACAGACGGGCGAGTAACACACAGATTAGCTCTGTGCCGAGGAAACGTAACGTAACTTGTATGAAATGAGAGGCTAAACGTGGCTACAGCGATGACATAACATCGTCGGCACCGCCACCTTATAATCGCCTACATGCTTAGGCTATACTGTCACAGCGCGACCGCCTCTGCGAGAAGAAATGTCATACGCGGTTAATAAACATTTAAAAAAAAGGTAAAAAAAGGCGCCAAGTACACGCATAGTAGTGTATTATGTATTATGTTGTTACCTCGAAAAAAACAAAGTGGTAGTATTATACCTCCAAATAGCTTTACCCTGTACATACTGTTTATAAAATGCGTAATACTACAAAAAGGCGATGATATTCGTACAAAATTACCTTTTTTTAAAAAAAGGTAAAGATTTATAATTGATTACAATGTTAATTATATCACTAATTTAAAGAAATTTTTCCAGTGCAGTGCGAGTGGACAAATTATTAATATCCTATTCATTCTTAAGTCCATTATTACGAATTTCTTATTTTATTAGAGCGCAAATAATATTTCGAGGATTACCAAGAAATTCGTGATTAAATAAAAAGTCCTTTTTAATAGATTGATAATAATTTAATGTGTCAAACGCAAGTATTGATTCAAAGATAATTACCTTAAAATTTTTCCGATAAATAGAATTGACTTTTCGTACTATTTTTGTCTCTACAAAAAGCTTTAAAAGTTCGATGAACTTTAGTAGGTCAATCTTGGAAATTTGTCATCAGACTTAATATCTTATCAAACAAAAGATCTTTGGCGTCTTTTTTTTTTTTTTTTTTAGCCCACATAAAATCGAGATGACTAAATTTCTCAAGCGGCACGCGGAATTTTCCAATCGGATTGCCAAGATTCTTGTTCTTGTATAATTCGTCAACAATGTAATCATTAGTACAATTGAAACAGTATCGTATATGGCATTTGACTTTAGTATCTCGATTATTTTCAAGATATTTATTTAAAAAGTAATACGATAATAATAATAATACGAAAGCTTATGTGCGCGTGTATGTGTGAAAAAAATATCCTGGCAAATATATCGCAAATATCTAAACTCGAATAAAATATTACGTATAAGAAGGTATACGAACTTTGACATTCGCCAACCAATCGTTGGTGCGCTATAATGAAGTAACACTGGCACCTTGATTTTTGCCAAATTATATTCCGGAGGACTCAGTGTGCCGTATTTCATCAAATTCCCGGCCAACGAGTACTCGTATTGTCTGAATTTCCCCCGTGTAATCAAAAACCCTGAGAACAGATTCGTAATTTATAAAAATTATAATGTATATATATATATATATATATATATATATATTATTTTACAAAATATTAAAAAATGTTTATGGAACGATGTGATAGAATGCATAGGATATATTTCGCCAATTTTATGCAAATATAATATGAGGTATATGAGGTAATAGAAATGAAGGTTTTACCGGTCTTAATAAGTTGTGCGTAATGGAAAAATTGTTTTGTGGATGAGCCCAGCTGGAACGTGTTCCAGGATTAATGGTAGAAGAGTCTGCAAAGGTGACAGGAACATCATGAATAAATATATATCGAATTAATAATGAATTGACACTAATTCAGATTATTTGATAACTAACAGCACACACAAAGAGTGCTATAATAAACCAGCTTACTAATTTGGCGAATAATCATCTTATTTTACAAGCTAACTATAAGTATGTTAAAGACAATATCGTACAATGTTTAATTGGTTTTTGTTAAATCTGCCGAACAAGAAAAGTATATATTTGAGCACAAGGGTTGCGTGATAGCGTCCTCCGCGCATACGATTCTTGCGAATATTTTGAGGGCTTCGCTAGTAGGCTCGAAATCATACATACCGATTAATTTCATCAGTTTCTGCAACGAGGCCATTAAAGTCCAAAAAGACGATCGCGATTATTATTTTCTTATCGAGATTAGACTTACGTACATCTAAAGGACCACTGAACTTTGATATAAATTGCATAATGGGATTATCCATCCTCCCACAATAAGCCACCGGTGCCAACGCGAACATCGCCTGGATCTTGTCCTGATATTCGGGCCGTTCCGACGACATGACGAAGAAGGAGGTGGTACCTTGACTATGCCCTAGATAGAACATTTTATGACGTCCAGTTATTTTCACAATGTAGTCTATCATCGCTGGAAGATCGTACATGCCAATGTCGCGAAAACTGCAAAAAAAGGTGCAATTTCGAATTTTGATATGGATTTAAACATTGCATGTTGTTTTTATTGCATTTTTTTCATTGTTATTGTTTGCAAAATTTGATACTAATTCTGATATTATTTAATTATTATGTTGAAAGTAAAATCTTTATCGTAATCGGATAATCGAAGAAATATGGGTGATTAAGAAAGCACAATTAAACTTTTTTTCCCGCTGAGATAACGCGCGCAAATTGATTTTATCTTGAAACTATTACGTGAATACTGTAATCATTTTGATCCATGTCTCCTTTCTCACTGCGTCGCATACACTGAGAAAAAAAAGTTGTATTAAAATGTATTTAAATTAAATACAACATATATTAAATCTAACATGACGTAATTTACTCAAATAATTCAATATTTCAATTAAAAAAATAATCAGTTGAAAATATTTAGTCAAGTTAACAAGCTTTTTTTCTCAGAGTGTACGATTAGTTATGTATTGGAATATATACATGTATATCGCCACATAGGGGGGAAATGGGGAAATATTCATTTTCCTGAAGCTCTAAATACACGATTGAGATTTCTTAAAATGTGATAACGTCGTTGCGATGGCAATGATACAATTTGAGAACAACTCGATAGGATACAATTCTTAAAATTGTGCCATTATCTTGGCGTTATTTCGATAAATCATCGATTAATCGAATGATAGACTTAGAAATGATAAATATTACCTCCCATGGGTTTAAACTAAATTTCTTCATTCGACGGTAGTAGACCGTATATGTATATGTTTAAAGATAAAGTTAAAGACACTTGACATTCCTGGCGTCAAGCTTCCATCGTCCCGTGCTGACTTAAACAGTTTATTTTCAAACGCGTGCTATTATATAGTGTCGTAATCGGTATAATAGTTTCATTTTTTGCTATTTACATATACACGTTTGTTTTTCTTCCATGCTATTTACATCTATTATCCTCACCTGAAATCCTAGAAAAGGGATTCTCTCCGAATATCCGGGAGCAGGTGCTTGCGTTCATATACATTGCCACGAGCGTTACCGAGCCAACAATCGTATCCCGCGTCCGCCAGAATCAATGCTATTTCAAAAGGACATAACGGAATATAACAGCAGATAATATTTGACAATATTTTCATTAAGGTAAATACGAACACTGGAACGTAGATGCAGAAAAGAAAAATTTTTAATCTGCAATGTGCAGATCTTCATGCACGCGCGTAATTTTACTTTGTTTCAAAAGAACATATTTTGCTCTATTATAAATTATATGAAGAAACGTACACGTGTACATACACGTGTATTATGCAATAATGTACTCGCGCTCAGGAATCAAACAATCAAATGTTTTTATTGGAAATGCACTTTTTTTACCTAAGCTTTTCTGCGGCCCAGGAACGACCCAACACGCCGAGCTACACAGAAGGCCGTGCATCACAAATGCCACGAGTTATTGAAATTAATATACGCCCTGTTATCCGATGCATTTCCAAGATATACCCGTCCGAAGTGAGTACCTCGTGCAGCTCCCCATTGTAACCGAACTTGCTCACTAATTGCAACTGTACAATGGTAACGTTTTCATCACTGATAGATTGGTCGACATGGATCGATAAAAAACTAAGGAAAGCCGAGAGAGATTAAAATGATAAACGTATGTCAGAAACTTGGTTCATTATATTTACGCGTGTTATAAATAATATTTATAATATATAAAGGTACTTGTTATAATTGTTTAATAAAAAGTTAATGAAGCTTAAATAATTTAATAAGGGATAATCTCAGAAATAGATTTATTAGTGGATATCAGTTTTCTCATTGAATCGATAAAGATGTTAAGATATTTGTAATTGCATTAATGAGGCGTAGGCAAATGCAAAGTCACCTCGATCGACGGAAATTGTTTCAACCTGCATGTAATTGTCTTTTTTTATTTTACTTTTAATCTCGACAAATGCACCAGGGACAGGGGCTGTTGAATCGGGACATTATACACAACTTCTTCGATCACCTCGGCTATTGTTCGCGATATATATTCACGCCAAACCGCATATAACATCGTGTTATTTTTACATTTAGGAAAATTATTTCATATTAACTCAATAGGCGTTAAACTTGCATACATAAGTGAATCTCGCGTTTTATGTAAAATTTTGTAAGAAACCAGTGATCTAACCTATACTACGTTTACGCGAGCGTTAATACTTAATTCTGTAGTAACTTACGAACGATACGATAATTTCTCCGCATAAACGGGAGATTTTATAATAACTACGATGATATCGTTCGTATAAGTTACTACAGAAGTAATACTCACGTAAACGTAAACTACTATAATTCCTGTCACATGCACTTAGTCGCGTAAAAGAGTCACGGTGCGGTATCGCTTCGCGCGTATAGGTACTTGACGCGAGACACTACCGTGTCTCTTGATCGTGAGTTCACGGATTCGCGGTTCTTATGACGCAGAGACAAGAGATTATTTAATCTTCTCCACATGCAAATGACGCGACGCGGATGTTCTCATCCGATTGAGTAGAATAAAAATAATCTTTGGCTTACAAGTGCGCGCTTGGTACGAAGTATTTTTGTACCTCATATTCGTTAAACACGCACAGAGTATGCATAAATCGAAGATAATTTTCATCGAGGATAAGAATTACGTCAATGCATAAGTGTGATTATGCAGGAAATGATAAAAATCTCGTTTTTTTTTTCTAAATTCAAATTACAGCCATTATTTATAGATGCGATACACACTTTACGTGGTTTTACTAATAAAAATTTCTTAGACATTTAGGGCCAATTTTTTAAAAATTTGACGCAATTTCCCGTAAATCTATGGCATAGAATCTATTATCGCTGAATAATTTTCCGAATAAGCCGAGGCATGACGTACTTAATTACAAGGATACGTTATTAAAACGCATATCAGTTCTAAGTATTTAACATTATCTCAAGCAATATCAACACCAAGTCGATAAATCCGCGAACCTAGAGAAGGAAATTGCAACGGTATACGTTTGCTCTTCGCGTCATGTGTATCGAGTTTCCAACGATCCGACGATAATCGAGGTGTATCCGTTTACGTGATTTAGCCGATCGTGTTTGCTCGCTAAATGGTATCACTTGCCAAGATTTTGTCATCTATTACCATTGCAAACCTTGGCTAGTCCCGGTCGTTTATTCGCGTATTATTTCGGTCCAAACCGTTTTTAATTTTATTTCATACTCTGATGACTTTTCGAAGAAAATAATTTTTTTATGAAGCATTACGGAAAGATCTGATAGAACTAGCGCTGTGATAGCGGAATATCTTATGTTCAATCAACGTATTTACGTCAATATGCAAATATTATACGTTTAAGAACAAGAGCCGGTGCAGAGCACTAAGGCAATGTCACGTTGCTCTTGATTATTGTGGCCGCGATTTTTCCGCGATAACGCAGAGCCGAGAAATCCCGCGCTGCCCACCTGTTTGCCTATCGAAATCTCACTAGTCTACTTCGACGCATCGTATACCGCAGGCGTGCGTGGTCGATATACGCTCTTCGCCGACGTGCAATACATGCAATGCGTGCAATGCGGTCGCAATCGCGCGTTGCGTCTGCACGGTTGCGCTATCGCAGGCCAGGGCTTTTATCGCTTGGTTCAACGGGTAAATAATGACGCCCGGGTACTTTGCGATTTATGGCGAATCAAACGAATGTTACATAAAGGAAGAGACGGTATATCTGTATGCAATGCGAACATGAGAGGCTCTGCACGCGCAATATGATTATTCGCGATAGCTCTGCATTTTGAACTAGTTTATGTTAAATTATTAGTTTCTTACTTGTAAGAGAAAATTTGGACTTTTTTTAAATAAAAAACGAGAGAAACGATGTCTCGCGAATAAAAATCTTATCAATACTTCTAGTGAAATTATATCAATTTTAATGTTAAATATTTTATATTATTGACTCGGTATATTGTTATATTTAATGCTTATGTATTCAATGTGTATTAAATATTACAATCTGAAATTGCGTAACACAACCGATCACGCGTATATAGCTTTCACGGATCGGATTGAGGATCGTGAGGATTTATGTATTTTATTCAGACATAGTCCGCGCGCGCGCGTATCAGATTTACAGTCACGCTTTAATATTGTTACTCAAGTACTCAACGTGTGTCGCGGAGTCACGTCAGTGTTTTTGTTACGATGTTAATCGGGCCGTAACACTTTATGAGTGACGTAACCAACCTTCATCCGCGCGATCACGCGGTCAGTACTCTCGCGCGTCAGGTTAATGGGCGAAAAAGTGGAACCGCCGCGCCGAGATCCTTGCACGGGCCGATCGTATTTTCGTTTCATTCAAATGCACATCCGCCCAGACATTCAGTTTATCCAGCGTAGCGTGCTTATTATTTATCGAAGTTCTCTGGCGCCTCACACACATCTCGAAAGATAAAGGCGAGCCATCTGCTAATTATTTCACGGCGAAATTATTTACAACGGACAAAATGTGCGAGTCAACACGAGAAGATAAGACTCGCCTATCACATTTATGGTTTGTTAATTAGTAACGTGATTTGCAGAATGCTTAACGATTGGAGATTAATACATTTATAGTTTAAGATGCAAAAGCTACTCATCTTTTTCTTTCTCTCTGTCTCCCTCCTCCCCCCTCTCTTTCTCTTTGTCTCTTCCCCTCCTCTCTTTCTTTCTCTCAACAAAAGCGTGCATGGACACGCGAGAACTTTAAAGAAGTTCGATAAGACGATGCCTCGCGCTCTCGTGTTCGACACGTTTCTCTCGGGCGGCGCGTCACGGTAGATAGGGTCGATTTATACTTACGAGGCGGAAAACAATTAGATGCGAGAATCGATAAACATTCGAAAGTGGCAAACGCACCGCATCAAAAAGCGTCTCGGAATTCTATTGGATGCATGTTTATCGTGTAGTTTTTGAAGAAAATTGCTTTCTTATGAAAATGAGTGAATGATTAAATGACAAGAAATTGTTCTTTGAGCAGTACTTTGTGATACTGTACATGCAGAGCAGTACTTTTGTAATTGATATAAGCAATAATTATTTCAAAGTAATTCTTTGTCGTCATGGAATTTCTTAATAATTTCTATATTCTGTTTTTTTCTTTTGTATTCTAATATAAAGGATTTTATTTTTATACTTTGAATCAAAAAGCGATATCGTCAATGTAAATTAATACGTGATGCAATTGTAAGAGAGCTCAAGGTCAGCGGTTTTATTTTAACGGCACCAATCTGTCATAATGGACTCATTTTTTATTTGAAACAGATTAATACTTATTGCATTAATTAGCAGATTAGCACGTATGGCCGATATTCACGTAACGATTAAGTCGAGAAATATATAGTTGTCGTAGGAAAGATACGTGCTGTATTCCAGTTACAATCAACTGAGTAGCTTTGCAAACTTACGTGGCTTAATGCGTCTGTTATATATTGTCTTTTCTTATTAAAATCGTGCGCGCTCGAGCGGGAATGTCTCCGGGCATCCTCGTAACTCGTAAGTTGTCCATAACTTTCCTTCCTTGTTTCACGATGAATAATTTCTCGCTTTGATCGCACCTCCGCTATGTGTCCGAGAATGTGGCTTGATACTGAAAGCGAAACAGAAAGGAAGAGAGCAAAAGCTCGAGAGGATGTGCAGAGCCTCATTGAGAAGTAAAAAAGGTGCCTGAAAATAAATAAAAACATTGGTGAGAAAGGAACGCGGGATATATAAGAAAAAAGATGAGTACAAAAGTAAGCAATTCAAGATGTAAATGCATAAGAAAAAAATACACTTGAAAAGTAGTCAAGCGTCAAAATTAAAAGCTTAAATAATCATAAAATAAAAATGAATAATAAAAAGGGAACAATTTTTGTGTATTCTATATTATTGTTTTGTCGAAGCAACAAATTAGAGAGGAAAAGTTAAATGACAAAAATAAGCGGAAAGAGATAGCGAAGATGCGTCATATGTAATTTTATTATGTCTTTAGCTAGACTAAAAGTTGCGAATGAAAGTAGGGAGGAAAAGAAATAGGAAGAGACCGAGATACATATATACACATATCACTCCATCCATCCATCACTTTCCTCATGGGTAACCAGGCACAGCGATGTGATCGGATTATAGCTCGCGGACACGCTTAATGCCCGGCGAAAATTTATGCCGGCACCGCACCAGTATCGGTACGGCATTTGCAAATAATTATGCGGGTCACTCTTGAGATTATGTAAGCAAAGTGCTCTCTCGTTCTTGCTCCTGCGGGTTTATTCTCTATAGCGTCGCCGAGAGAGACAAGTCTTCGGCATACGATAACGATAGCGTTAAATTCTCCAGCCGGACCATTCGTGGACCGTGAAGAAAAAATATAGTAGCGATTCGCGCGCTTTCCAAGGTATATATGTATATGTATTATCGCGTTAACTTTACCTGTACACTAGGGATTAAACGGTATTTTATAAAATATACAAGTGATTTTTGTTTTAAGATTTTCAATTGATTCTAATTAATCTGCAAAATATGCTAAATAATGTGCCAATAATAATAATTGTATAAACAATTGCGATAACCATTCTACAATACGTATAGAATAATTTATGATTTAGTTATATGTTTGCAATTATATTATGTCAAATAAAACTGAAGTAATATACGTTGATTGAGAGTAAACAATTGTATATAACAATTATAGCTTGCTATTAGCAATATACGTTTTGTATACATATCAAGCACATTGAAGCGAATTTTATTACTAATTAAGATTCAAGCAACGATATTTTTATTTCAAAATGCTTTCACAATTGAATGGTATTAGTTACTACTCGATATATATATATATATATATATATATATATATATTATATATATATAGTTATTTTATAGAAATAATATATTAAATATTTCATGGTAGCAAAACACTGGCTGACTTATGGTATTGATGTTTGTTTTGATAATGTACAGCGCGCTACTATATACATATACGAGGCCACCGCCCGCCGTTTTTATCATTCGCGCGTCAGAGAGGATACTCGGGATTCGCGTCGGGGTAGGTAGTGGCGCATATCGTTTCTTGTGTTTTTGCATGTATGCCCATCGAAACGCGATCGCACCAAGTACGAGCTACTATTATTTTCTACGAACTATTAGTTTACGCGTTCAGTTAACTTTCGCAATTAACGATTGTAAATGTATTATGTATCGAAGCAAATATTTCGTACGATTTATTCATTCCGTTTAGGGATTCGCTCGAAATGTAGCAGATGGGAATTACCTATACCAATTATTTTATTTATATACGCGCGACAGATTCCTCATTCTCATAACAAATGAGTTAGTTTTATTCTAATTTTTCATAGCTTATCTAATCACAGTATAGGTAATCATGTAATAAAATAAGATTCTCTATCTCATTATGTATATGTAATATTGCGGAATACTTCAAAATATTTTAATATTTTCACGTTTCACGAGTATAATTGTTCTGTTTCTCATGATTTATTGAATATATTCTCATTTGATATCTTTAATCAAAATACGACTCTGAATCCGTCTGTGTCTCAAGAACTTTATTCTGAGTATTTCATCTGATTTCTTCATATGAGATTCATGTAACGACTATATACAGGCTTCAGACACCCTTCGGAGAAAATATCTATTTTTATAAACACCTTTCACGTCGTGATTGAATGATATCGCGAACTTCCAAGCTGGATCTTACATATAAACGTATACTTTCGCCAGAGAAATTCGTCGAGAATCTTTGATGCGGCGAACGTTGAGTCACCGGTACGTTATGCCGCGATAAAGTGTCGCAATACATCAGCATTCAACAAGTTATCGGCGAACGAGCGGTATTTCTGCCGACGGTAATTACCCGCAAGCCCGGGCATCGTTATATTGCTGGGATAGCAATTAGCTCCACGCGCATGAGCGATTTCTAATTGGTAGTCCATTAAGCGCGATAGATTATTATTTCTCTTCCTATTTTATCGAAATCGCGATACGCGACCAGTTTATTCCCGGTTGATATGGATCAAGTACCGCAGAACGGTTAATTACTTATTAATTGGCCAAACAAAATGTCGTCGCCTTCGCGACACTCGCGTCCACGAACAACAATCTTTTCAATAATATTAACATGCTAGTATTAATACGCTAGTATATTAATATAATTAGTGTGTTAATTATATGGATTTAAAATAATTTCAACTAAATTTTGACTAATGGAATTCTGATTATCACATCCAAGACCCGATCGCCAACTGCCTCCGTTCTGCCCTGTTAGGGATCGTCGTACCTAATTAGATATGCCGATTGCTGGCTGCTCGATATATCGAACGTGGCTTTCAGATTAACGCAGCGTCCGCGTCAATGGCGATCGAAGATTCGTAATTAACGATTACCGTTAAGTCTCCGGTCCGATAAACGGGAAAAGATGAGATTGACCACGAGCGATCAGGAATTGGCCACGACATCGGGGATCAGGAAGTAAAGGATGCGCCAGGTTAATGAATAGTGGCCTTTCGGCATTAAAAAAGGACGACCTGAGCGATATGCGCATCTTAGAAAATAACGTTCTTGTACATCTCAAGTTCTATAATACGAAAGTATTGTCGGTGAACGTTCCACTGTGTGTTTCCCACGATACAGCCTCACACGGTGTCTAATAATAAATCTAATAAAATTATATCGCTACGCAACGAACATACGATGCGTAATAGCTTGCACGAAGATAATATTACTCTTTTAGTAGTGCCTTTATTGCCTATTACGTTGAATTTATAGTACATTCTTCATTTTAAAGCTCTAACTACGCTGCAGAGTAGAAATTAAAACTTGACATTAAAAACACTCCCTCTAGTCTCTATAGAGCGCAATGTAAAAATATTGTCTTTTATTTTATGCTTTTCTTAAGTGGGGAATTTAGAATAATAATGCATTCGCATATATTATAAGTGGAAAAGTTACATTTCGATTTATATTTAAACTGAACGAGCCGATTTTTTATCTCTCGAGCATTTTTTAAATTGTAACGAAGCAGCCAAACGTTGCCGGCTCAATGATGTTCAATGAAGCATAAGAAACCGTTGTAGTTGATTCGCCTACCGCAGACTCGTCTTCGTTTAATGAAATCGTTCCCCCTCTCGAAGACCCAATGCTCGCCATTACAATTCTATCTGGATGCAAGAGGAGATTTCTGAATCTCTCACGTCGATCAAACCGCGCGTCCGTCAAAGTGGGCGACGCGACGAGTTTCAAAAGTGCATTTCACATTGATATGCGCATAATCGGCGCGATAGGAATGCGATCCAGCGAGGGCGAAACACGTGCAGAGATCGATTCGTGACCGCTATACGCGTCCACATGCGCGCGTGCTCCGATCGATCGCGCGCGGCCGATCGATCGACTAACCGATCTCGGCAATGGGTAGCCGTTATACCGGCTAGCCGAGTTCCAATCGGTCAATTTGTGGCACGATTCGCACGTTACCGTGTTACGAAACCCCATGGAGGGGAGGTAGGGAGGAGGCACTTAGGGTAGCAGTTGCGTCAGGGCGAGCGAGAGCGAAGATCGTTGCTCTCGTTCGACGCGCCCGCGGCCGTAACTCGTCGTCGATCCCCGTAATCACGGACAGAGCATGGCCATTAGAATTATCGATAAGTATCGATACTCGTCGCTCGTCGCTGCGCAAGCGTGTATAAGCGATTCCCGCGAGCACCACCTGCGAGCCGCGATTGCGGCTGCAACCGCGTGACGGGAGAAGTCGCGTCGCCCGGGGGAACGACGCGGGATTCGCGTGATATCCACTGATTCACGCTAAGCAATGCTGATTCACAAGCTCATTCCGTTTTCGCATTGGAAGCAACTCGGCCGTGAAGTACATACGTACGGCGCGGCAAATTAACTTCTCGGCCGCTCGTTTCATTTAGATAACTTATTCGTTCACCCGATAAAGTTACCACTCGGCGATCGTCGTTGGGGGAAAAAAAATGCGTGGTAAACACGCAAATTACAGGATGCGCTAATGCTTCCCGTAAATTGGCACTCGTGGTTTTGCGGATGCCATTATTTCTCCAGTCGCGCGTGCTATAATTTCACGTAACGTGCACTTTCGTGAAGATTGATTTAGATGAATTAAATGAATTCGTGAATTTAATGGGACGTGAGATTTACAACAACACGATCGGTAATGCCAATTTGATGCATGTTTTTTTTTAATTATTTTGTCTCTCTCTCTCGTTACGGTATATATAATTGAATTTGTTTTAAAATTCTGTATTGTAGTCAAAAAGATGAGTATCGCTCTACGATATCTTACATTATTAAGATCATTGCGATGCAAATGAATAATGCATACAATTTAGAAGAGGCCTTTGGTAGAATTTTTGCTACACTCGTAGTTATGGTTGCGCAATACTTTCCGGGATTTGTTGAGCTCATAATTCTTCGAGAGACCGATGTTTTCACGTCGACCAAGATTCGTGGGAAACAGCTTACTTACATCGATAGAGGCGTGCGTAATCGGATCAGCGACAAAGCAGCTTTAGAGAAGCCGATGCGTTTGTATGTTACATGCCTGTGCTTATCGTGCGCGCCGCGAAGAAAAACGTTTTAGAAAAAAAGAGGTTTTCAAGGGAACATGTTACGTAACTAAATATGCAATTATGCAGATAAACGGGTACGCCGCTATACTCATGAATTACGCCGCGCAATTTCATTAACTTTTTACGATCGATGATTATTGCGGGTAACGGTGCGTCTTGGAAACGCCATTTTCGTATATGTCGACTAAGCAGTGTCTATGACAATGCACAACCGGAGCGGTTTGAAAGCCGAAGATACGCGGTATCGCAACTTAAGTTGCACTTCACCGCGAAGTTAACGCAACATCTTGCGGTCGGCGTGCGTAGAATGAATAAGGAAGCTGGAATATATTAGAATTTCATTTCAATAGAGACACATAGGTTTTCTTAAATACAAATAAACAATACTTTCTCTTTGCAGAAAATTTTCTTTTAAATTTTAGAGACGATGCTTGTCGAAAAAATACGACCCATCGAACCGCAAATATATCTGAAGTTAGAAAAGAAATATAAAATCTTGAAGTGATTTGAACAAGTTATCATATTATTATTTTAGAAAGGCATATCCGGCGATGAGAATACAATTACATCGACTCGTGAGAATCTATTATACGATTTAATATTTTAACTGAAAAAATAATATACATTTTTAAGCGATGTTTCTTTGCGGCAATAGAATTTTTCGACTTTGGAAGGCAATATTCATGGCGTGATTCATCGATCCGTGCCGCTGCGCGGCGATTTCGCGCAAAGGCGTGCTTTGCATTCGTGCGCCTAAGATGGATAGTCGTTGGCAGACTCGATCTGTAAAGCCGGTAATTACGTCTATTAGCGTAATGCTGATTGTTTTGGTTTTATTCGCCTTTTTTCCAAGACGCTCCACGTCTGACGCTCGTGCTCCGCCAGTGTAGAAAGCGGCAGCGAGATACGTACCGATTAATACTCACTTTGAGCGGTAATTATAGGCGCTTTTATTGAGAAGGGAATTACACTTACGGCACTGACTGCATTCTATTATAGTGGACTGCAACAACCGAGGATGTCGTTGGAAAGAAAGAATTGCTTTAAGTTCGCTCATCGTTTATCTTGTCATCATATATTCATAATACTATTTAATAATACGCTGCTTTATCTCATTTCTGTTATCATCAAGTTGCGATTATCATTTACAAAATCTCAGTTAAACTTCAATTAAGCAATATATATATATATATATATATATCCAATTAATTATAGAGAGTTAAGTTATAAAGAGCTTAAAAATAGACCCATAATTATCTTTATTTTTTTTTAATATCATTATCTCTTATTTCTTATCTTTGTTATCTTAATTCAATTTCAGTTTCTTAAGCCATTAGCCGATTGTATGCGGATAACCTTACTGTGCTGTCGATCGCGATTAATACTTTTAAACTATTTTTATCTCGTCAGAGTGTATTACCTCACGCTTGCCTCGTTGCATAAAGGATAGACCGCTGTTTCTCGCGAAGCGTTTCCCACAGAACCAGAAAGCGTTATTCGCGACGTGATTTATTCCACGAGCCGAAAGAACGCTCGCGGAAAAAAGCGGCTGTAAAGAGAAATGGTTTCTCAAAACGTCCCGAGGGTCGAAGCGGCGCCGGGCTGCCTGAGCGAGCGCGTGACTGCCCGCCGCGCCGCGCCGCGCCGCGCTCGCTCGGAAAACGCTTGCACGTCGCGAGCGCATCGAGGCCCGCGAGGCTCGCGTGGAGCTCGGCCGCGGCACGGCTAATTACTATCTAATTGCGCGCATTACTGAATACAACAACAACGGGCCGCGGCCGTTAAAGGCGGCCGCGACGACGCCCGGTATAAATGAGCCCTGACGGGATATAAATTCAGGGTTAAATACTGCATACAAAACGCAGTAAAGCTCCGGTTTACGAGCATCCGACAAGATCTCCCGCGTACGTACCGTACAGGGCCGCATCTCCCGGTCCTCGGAAAATCTATGCTTCTATACGAGACGCTTGTTTAGAATATCAGATAATCTAAGCTTCGTATATGTTTAAAAAGTTAGAAAGATCCGTCTATAACGTTTCACTTATTTATTAAGAATTCTATTTTTGCCACTTCAAAATACGTGTTTTTTTTCGCATTGAATCCTTTTTGATATTAAATTAATATAACATTTTTTTCTAGTAATTTTTTAATTTATCTTTTAATTTGAATAAACGATATCTGAGATCAAATTTCTTTACGCATAAATATTCATTGGTATTTTCAAAGATCCCAAATAAAGTATCAATTTTTCCTCTCCACTATTATAAAATTTATTTCTTGTTTCCATATTTAAATTGGACAGCTGTTAAGACTTCGTGGACCTTAATCTCTTTTTTCTGGGCCGTTTCGCATGCCCGTCAGGCACAGTTATTAATCCAACCCTGTTACGTGCGTTACGCGTCGTTTGTATATACACGTGCATGCTGACGTTCGTACATATGCACGTGCAGCATTTCACGCACACGTGAGATCGCATGCCTGAATATCGCACAGAAAGATATATCTGTGTGAATATTGTATTTGTACCCGTGTGAATGTATACATACGCGCGACACGATTACGAGTGCATTGTAATTTAATTATTAATTTAATTACGAAGTTTGTACGCGGCACGCACAACATAATGTAATTTTACAACGTTAACGGTACAGCAGTAGCGCGAGGAAGACTGTTTAATAACTACTGTCCCAGTTTTCTTGTCAGAAGCTCTATGTAAATCTGCAATTAGTAGACAAAGAATAAAAGGATAAGTATAGGATAAGGTACTTGACATAATTTTATGCAATAATGCATTTAATATGAATATTATTAATATTGCTGTTCGACATTAAGCATTTGATACATTTCTTTTTTTTTTTTTAATCGATAATTGTATGCATATACTTTTTACACTACATTTTTGTCTCTGTTGGAGAGAAGCCTCGAGAGAAGCAATAATATCTGCGATCGGCTTGAAATATTACCGAGTAACACCTTCACAACAAATGATTATTCACGTTCTTACAGCGGACTTGAGCAATTGCGCGGCTGTTGGTTGTGGTAATTGAGAAAACGCGGAATTGATAATCGACGCGAAGTACTTCTGTCGACGTAAGGAAAGAATTCCTGGTCTCGCCTGATGTCTTGCTTCGCCTCGACCTTTTTTTTTCTCTCGCGGCTGACCGTTGCTCGGCGACTTATAATCCATGCTTAATAAGCGGCGCTTTTCAACGTAATTGGTCACACGTCTCAGCGTCAGTCATTATTGCATTGAGCAATGTTGGCGTTAATGAGAAATTTCGATCCGAACAACTGATACGAAGTTATTCCGTGATACTAATTAAACGAAAGAGATTTAGCCGAAAGCATCGACGAGCAATTTAAATATTTTATACTTACTTTCAATTGTTGATAAAAGACTTTATTTATAAGCATAAATTGTTAAAAATTATAAGAGGTTTTTTGTTAGTCCGTCGCATTACCATTCGATCACATATATTTATTATTTTGTTGTTGAATGTTAATCATCACATTTCCGTTCTACGGTTCAATCCTCGTTTGCATTTTATAATTTTATTTTGAGAGAAAACGTCTGAAGACAAGCCAAATTGTATGCATATATTGCAAACCACTAGATTGCGATTGCACTTATTACTGTCAAAAAATATATATTTAATATATTTTTTATTTTTTTCATTCTTTTTTTTTATTTTAAAATTAATTAATCTTAATCAGAGTATTTTTAAATAATAAGTATATTTAAAATATACTTATACGTTTTTTTTTTTTATTTGGAAGATTGTACGAGACTTTGGACATATTGATTTTTTACTGTCTTTTTAGACAATATTGTTTTTCAATATTATTTCCTTACTTCCTTCTCTGAGAGAATAGTCTGCAGAAAAATATTGTGGATATTTATATTTGCTTACGATGTTCTTCGCTCATGGACGTTTTTTTTCTTCGAAAGCGCAAGGTGCACAATTTAAATTTCAATCTCTCAGAGCGACGTGGTCGAATCGAACGATAAATTATGAAAAATGGTTACGCTGAAAGGTGAGTCCGACGATCATCGATAATTAATATGGCAATCTGTTACCTCGTTGATGAGTAAACAGCATTAATGTCAATATTCTTGCGCAGCCAGCGGGCACGTTGATGTCATCGAAACTGCTTTTTCTGACGATTGCCGACTAGCTTATAACGCAACAGATCAAGGAGAACAATTATATTGTCGCATATTTTTATTGTGTCACGATCTATATAGAATATACGTTCAATGTGGCAAAATTATTTGTTGAGTTTATTGAGAGAGAAGACTAATGAACTAAATGATAGAAGACTAATAATGAATCGTAACGTGAAACGGTGTGATTTTTATGAATATAATAGAAAATAATAAGACTGAAAATATTAGATATTAGATAAGATGTTGGTGTAATAGAACAACGGTCATTGAACGCGATACAGGATAGTTGCCGTAATGACTCTTGACAACGCTCGTCAAAAAATATTTGGTATATCACACGCGAGTATAAAGGCGAGCCGATGAAAAAGTTGTGCGCGCAATCACGGTCGAAATAGTCATGCATACAATAGGGGGACGCGGGATGTGTGTGTGATGAAGGAAGAAGTTTTATTAGATTCCGGGCTGTCTAATGGGATGCGATAGCGGGTGATTTGTGAGCTCGGCCGTGATTTAAATAAGAAATCGGTGGCGGCGGGGTTCAGGCCGCTTCGTATATGCGTCGCATCACTCGGTTTAGTCGGCCGTTGACCCTCTCAACTGATTGTGAGGATTCGTTGCTCAGAATGCGCGCCTCATACATTGCACCCAGAACCGAGATGCGGCCAATCGAATCATCAGCGATTACCACTTAAGTATCGCGGTAAGCGCGCGATGAAAAAAAGCTGAGTGCCCCGCGTGCGTTTACGTCGGCGATTTAACCCTTTCGCCCGTTTGATTGGTACCTCAAAAATTCGCTGTCTCATGTACCATTTCATGTGTAGTAAATGGACTAATTAGACATCGGTTGAAATAAAATCTACATGCATTTGGCATTCGTAAAAAGAATTTTTGCCGTTGTAATCACTTTTTCACGTTTCTTTATAAGATCACGATTTTAAATAATTTTATAGCCATGATAAGGATATATGAATACAAACTTAACTAACATTACAATATAATATAATTGAGAATTAATGGATGAACAAGAATGTAATATACGATAGAAATTATTCTTATGATTGCGATTACCCAAATATCTTTCAATTTTTTTTTCACTAAATTGTTTCTTCTTAATTGTCAGTGAACGCGAGTAAGGTGCATTTCGACTTCCGACTATGATCCATTTTATACAGTAGATTTTATAAAGCGGGGGCCGAGAGTTCGCGAGGGGTCATATGGCACGGGTGCTAGCGTACAAAGGCAATATGATCCTTTCGCGGAGGATCCTGCAACGTAATCTTGTCGTGATTCTGTGTGGGAAGATCCTCGCGCGGAGATCACCCTCGCTTTTTTTTCCTGCTCGTTCTCTTCCTTCCTCGTTTGCCTTTACCTTGTGCCGCCTCGTCTAATAAAACGCATAATTAACTCTCTTTATAAGCGTACGATTTGCTCACAAAAATATAAGCCCAGAAAAAATGCGACTGATTATTTATGCTCTCTTTGATTTTACGTACCTATATATTCTTGAATATATCTTTGTATACATATATATCTTCAAAACATTTCCGCATTTATTTGCTTACGTTTAAATTTCTATTTAAAAGCAAAATTTTTTAGAAGACTGCTTATTGACAAAGTTAAAATTTTTGTAATTATATATATAATATTGTATAACTAATTAGCAAAATATTTTATCACGATGTATATGCGCCATTGCTGAATTATATTATACACTTGAAACTGGGTGCCACGGGACGTCGGCGATAAGACAAATCAACACGAACTTTCTCTTTATATTGTGTATGAACTTCGCTGAATTTTTTAAATACATTATTTCAAATTATATTTAACTTTAATATACATATATATGATCACATCACACACGTTTACTCACTTCTAATAGCTTGAAATTATTATATCCCTGATGGATCAAGAAAAAGTTAACATTGCAGAATAAAAAATAATTAAGTTGCACATGTCCTTTAGAAGACACCTATTGCCACAGTAAAGAGCACTTTATACGAATCGCTTTCTTGAATTTATACATATGTGCGCGACGCCTGCGCGTATGCTCGAGAACCATTTGATCCACGAAAGAGCATCGAGGATGGGTAGGCATTCTCCTTGTCCATGGAGCGATGGAAATAACCCAGTCTTATGTTCGTTCATTGCAGAAGAGATGGCGCGACGACCACGATGGATTACGATTTCTGTGTCGGTCGATCCTCCTATAGAGTACAGGGATGTGACTGATTCGCACAAATTATTTGAATTTATCGTTAGCACAAACCAATGAACCCGAGCTTAATATACTACAGACTAGCATAAACATTTACACTTTACGTACACCTGTGTCACACATTTTTGAAATTGACAGTTCTATAAACATTGGAGAAAAAGTGGAAGCAAAGATAGAGGTTTTATTTTTAAAAATCATAAGAAGAAAAAGAATAATAAAAATAAGAACAAGATACTTGATGTAGATAGAGTATTTGATGTAGAGCAGGATAACGAAAGTTAAAGTTGATTGATTTTTTCTATTAAAAAAAATTTTTGTCGAATATTTGTCGATGTATTTAAATTCGGTAGTTTTGAGCGCGTTTGTGTGTTAATTTGTTAATTTTCTTTTATAAAACAAAGACGCGATAAAATTTTGCAATAATAATTTTTATAATTATTACTAAGATATTATTAATGAATAACTAAGGTAATAATAAATGGAACAGGAAATTCTATATAGTTTATTATATATTTATATAATTGTATATAATAAATATTTATGAATAATCTTTCTACGTTAATTATTTGTCGCAAAAAATAAATAATAAGATTGAACTATATGCACTGAATTATCTTGTACACTTTTTTTTTAACAAACGAGTTTATGATTCATTATACACATTTCTTATTCTGGTATATATGATGATTTATGCAGAAGTTAACGTCACTGTTTGTAATAACTTAATTTTTTCTCGTGCTATTATGAAATTTTGCTAGATTAATGATCCATATTTGAACGCTTATGAGCAGTTTCATCAATGTTAATTACCTTTTTATTCTGCGTCCATTTCTAATAATAGCTCTAGCAAAAGTATCATTCAAACAGTTAAAGCTAATCGATGTTTTCGAAATCGCTGATTAGATAATTGAACTGCAGAGATTATGCACTCAATTATTCAGAGGAATTGATTACGGATGATTATGGATTATTATCTTGCCGTGAGAAAAAGGTTTTAAACTCGACGGGATATTTGTTGCAATCGTGTCAATTGCAAGTGACGTTTCTCTTTATAAACAATTCAAATATATTGCAACACGGCTCGCACATGATCTCTCCGACGTGTTTATGAATGCGGCAGACGAGCTGCACGCGTGAAATATCAGTCGGTTTATCGCGATGCGTCTCATGGTTCGTAAATCTGAGTTTTCAGCGAATGGGCTCGCGGCCGATATAATGTTTATTTATGAGGCGGCCGCATTGATGTCGGGATCGTGAGTGTTTCGACATTTTCAACGAGAGCGCACCTTCGAGATTTCTTAGCTCGGCGCGAATATTTGGCCTGCAAGCTTTCGTAAACGCACAGACACATCTTAAGATGTATGGCGCGAGTTCAAATTGCGCTGAGATCGGGATGTTGGCGACAGATAGATATATCTCGGAATATTTCAAGAAAGTTATTACCATTAGATACACCAGGTATGCTCTCGGGCAATTGCGAATTGCCGACATTATACCGATTAATGTGTGCGAAATTGGACATTATAGACTTATTTCTCCAGATTCCAGCTTGTCAAATTTAGACAATACAACGAGGAATGACAATCTTTATTGTATGCATATATTATTAATTTATCTGTGCTGAATTCACGGTTAATAAATGAACCACGACAATAATAAAAATGAATTTTCTTATCTTGAAGAAAAAAAGCTACGTTCATGAATGTATCTGATGCTAAACTTTAATAATTTATTACTGCTTTTATGCTAAAATAAAAAATATAAATTTAATTTTGTATTAATTTTAATTACTAATTCGATTGATTAATATAGTCTTACCAATAACCATTATCGTAAAAGAAAAACAACAGAAACGTTACAACGCGTTTGACTCGTTTACTGAATCAGAAAGAAATCTTTTTCTATTTTTTTTTACGAAGATAGAGAGTGATAACATCAATATAGATGAATCACGATAGGCATCAGGATTGGGAGATCGAAACGGGATGATTATCGCGAATACGGCTTCGATGCATCTGGACGGTCCATTTCCTCCTGCTCGATAACTTTGAGACCGCGAAGGCCGAATTGTATCGAGACCCTTGCGCGAGACAATACACCAAGGGCCGATAAATAATGCAAGGCAATAGCGGGGACAACGAGAGGAAAATAATGGCGATATTCCCTCAATGCAACTCCCGCCTTTTTATTTCGTGGCTCCCTTCGTTTCTTCTCTTTCTTCCTAATTTTTTCTTTGTCTTTATCTTTCTTTGTTCTTTTTGCCTGGTCCGATACTCTTTCGCTTCGCAAACCTTTTCTTTTTTCTTCCTTCGAACTCGTCATGTTCTTTCTTTTTGCTTTATGCAGACTAGCTTCTTCAGAGCGGCCAAGTTTCACTAATATAATCTTATAAGCTAATCAAATCCGACATGAGCCCATTCGCTAATTCTGTTCTGAGATTAGCAGCTTAAGTTAATTTACCGAGAAGATTTGTTCGAGCTATGATTTTATTTTAAGCTTATATCCTTCGACGAATCATATTTCGTTCTTTGTGTATAATTTACGATCCAATATATTTTAATATATAGGTACTGATATTACTTAATATTTGATGTGAAATATGATGATGAGGTCTTAAATATTATCTCGATCAATTATCGCGATAATTTTTTCTGGTATATTGCATTTCTCGCAGTTCTTTCTTTCTCTCTTTCGGCAACGGTGGTAAATCTCACAAAGAAGCGATTCAGAGTCACGATATTATCGGCGCAGAGACAAGCCCTGAGAAACTGAACTTTATTGCTGCTTTTATGTTCTGCTCATGATCCCCCTGGGCGCGGCGGATCCTGCTCCGGTATACCGAAAATTTCAGAACGTAGTACAGCCTCTACGTCGTTTTTCATAGGACGACACGAAGCGGATACGTGCATGATTCGGTCGCTTAGTCGCTTTGCGACTCCACTGTATCGTAACTTCCATGGGCAACTTTGATTAGCGAGAATAAAATACAAAAGAGAACTGTAGGATCGTAATTCAAGATTAAAAAAGAATCAGAACACTCCCTTCGTGGTTCTAAAGTTGCTTTCGCCCCGCGGTCGCGCCCAAAGCGAATAAAATATTACGGTTGCTTTTGCATGTCTTCGTACTTCGTAACTTAAATAATCCTCGACCCCCGTCGTAAAATTACATTTTATAATATCTATAGTTTTACAGAGGGTTTAATGCTGCAGAAATCTTGCAATTCGTTCATATAAATTCACGTAACACGCGCGAGTTGGCAGCGTAATTATTAAGGATATAATATATATATATATATATATATATATATATATATAAGGGACATAAGATATAAAATATATAACAGCCGCACACAGTATTTATCGATAATATAAATAATACAATAAGACAGGCGATGTGTTTATCGAAAACACATTATATTATAATACGGCTGTAAAAAATATAGACGAATTATATGGATGGCATAACCTCTGAATAGGGACATTCTCGCATAGTCTTGAATCCTTATTCTCTCACGTATACGGATATACGTGACCCTTGCGATATAGGAACCCTTTTCTTCTTTCTGCACTTACATGATACTTCATGGAAAACAGAATTAAATCGCGTACAAGTAAGCTGAGGTAATTTTTATTAGAGAAATATTAAAAAGTTTTAATATATTAATCTTTTTAAGTATATTTTTTTCTTTAATGAATTAACATGAAAGCTGTATTTTTATTTCTGTTGACAATATATTTTACTTGCTGAAAATATGGATATTGGAGAAATAACTTAAGTGATCAAGGTTTATAATTGTGTAATTAATATAAGTATAATAACCATCACGGAACAAAAATCGTACTTTATTGGAAACCGAAACTATTATATAGGATTAGCAAAACTTGCATACCAAGAAATAACACTTCTGTCATTGAATCTGTTATTATTCTGTTATTACAAGAATGATGATAGGCTTATGATATTTTTTCTAATATTTTCCCTATAAAATCGGCTGCAGTAGACAGCAACAGACGATGGTGGTTTCATAACAAGCAATCGTGGAAAAAACGAGACTCTCAATAAGCTCATTGGGAATTCTATTGACGACGGTAGCGCCGTTGCCTGTCCTAATACGGCAACTTGTCGTTTCTTGGCTCCTGGCAAGAAACGTGCTGTGGCTCTTGTAGAAGAGAGATCATACGGCCCTCGATCGTTGTCCGATCCCAGTCGCCAGGTCGCAAAGAGCAGCGTATACCTTCGCGTTCATGCGGGAAAATCGTCGCGGCGTGGCGGTTGTTTCGCGAGTGATGTCTTCCTTTGGTATCTTTAAACGAAAAACGGCGTTGATATACCCTTTAAAATCTCTCATCAACCTCTTCGAAAATACGTCGTTAAATTTAATTATTTAATTTGATTACAATGACGAATAAAATTTTTCAATTGACAAATTCTGTTTAAATATCAAGCGATTGATATTATTATTGCGAAGCTCGATCGCTTTCACATCAAGTATGCAGTAATAGCTTTTTTAGTGATGGTGAAATTCCTTTTTTTTTGTGTATAAACTGTTCTCCTTTCGTTAACATTTTTACAATCTTCTTGCCACAGCGATTTATTTGTGCTGTAAAGGAGAGGTATACGAAGATTTCTCGAACGAAGTAACAGTGAGAGGAGACAGGCGATTACGTAGATCGTTCCTAGCTATTGTGTAGTGCCTCGATCGCGAGCTTTGTTACTTTTCACCGTCGACACGAGTATTGCGGTTTCTCCGATGAAACTGATGCTAGATTGCGAGGAATTGCGCCAATCCGCATTTAATAACTGTATACCGTTCTACACCGTATAGCTAGCTACCTTATCGCTACTTTATCAACAGGAAACGATTACTTTGTACGTCTAACTTGGAGCTTTTCTTTGTCAGTGTCTCCTTCTTCGTCCCATTACTATGAGAAAAATATATTCTCTTCGGTGGTTTTAAAAAAGGTAAATATTTAAGCGTTAAATCTCTGTCGTGGAAGCTGTCAACAGGTTCGAATCCAATAAAATAGCATGAAAAGATAGAGTGCCGTCTCGGGGGGAACGTAAGATGAAACACAATGGGCGCCGCGAGACGTTAAAAAATGAGGAAGGAGGCCGAGCCCTTCGTGAAGCGCAAACGAAAGTGGGATTCCAAAAGGCCGGCCGATCTGGAGCGCGTTTATCATTCGCATAACCGTGAAGTAAACTGGTTCCTATACGCGCGCATCGTAAATAATCGCGCGGTTATTCTCGGTCGACGATCGACTCGACGTGATTAATACTTTCGTACGAGCCCGGCACCGGTGGTTAATCGGTCTAACGGTGTACCGTGGTGTGATAACACGCGGGTACCGATAAACGGGGACATTTGCAAATCATTGATAGCCCGCTGTCACCGCGATGCTTTATCGATTCCAGTCGACGCAAAAATCTCTATCATCTAGGGTAGATCGTAACGACGTCGTTATAGTCGATTGCCCCTGCTGCGTCATACTATACTTAGCCCGAAGTAAAATAGTGATAACTTTATTGGGAGAAAATTATCCCTTCCGTGAAAAGTGAACCGATCCTAACGTAGACTAGGTACAAGCAACTAGAATTTTAAATTTTTTTGTTACTTATATTTTTTTTTTCTTAAAAGATGACTCGATTTGTTTGTGGAACGCACATTTCAAGAGAATGTAAGAGTGTCACAAAGTGTGAAGAATTATTTTAGTATATTTCGAACTTGGCTTTTTGAACTTGCTTTTTTCGACTTTATTTATAATAATATTTGTTATTTAAAACACGATTAAAATTGTCGATTGTCTTGGCAACGTTATTAAGGAGTGCCTAATTTTTTATACAAGAGGTGACAAATCTCGAATGGAATTGACGTGATCGATGATTAACGACTGCACCTATATGTCGATGTAAACGTCTAGCCTGTAGACATCGGCTGGGTGAAAGTGCTAGTTAAACATCGTAATTAACTCTTCGCCGCTAATAACAGCTGCGAGAGGATGAATTGACGATCTCGAATCCGTTTATGCGTAGGCAAGGCGTTTGCGAGTTGAAGCTCGCGAATAAATCTAAATGTCGTTCTGGCGCGGTCTTATCGGCGCCTGTCGTGAAATTTTATTTTCTCGAGAAATAAGTTTTTGCTACTTACGTCGATAATACGATTGGAGCCTTCGATACCTCGTAAAATACGATTTAACTAACGGCCATGATAAAGACAAATTCTGCCCGCCCTTTACTTGCGCTCAATCATCAGTATGGTTACGTGACTACAACGAAAGCTAAAAATATAGTTAAACCTCGAGTTAAACATATTGAGTCTAAGTTAACTGGAATGCCCAATACTTTAGTGCCTTTGCGACATATACTTTGTTTTGGGCATTCCGCAGTTAACTTATTAGACTCAATATGTTTAATTGTATTTGTAATTGTTCAATTTGAGTAACATAGAATTGCAGTAATTTCAATATTTGATTGAAGTTATATACGTTGTTGGCTTGCAATTTCCTGCCAAAAAATAATTTCTAATTATGTAATGTATTTGTACACCACCCGAAAAATCTTCATATAAAGTGTATTTTTTGTTGAAGTATACAAATACATTATATAATCATTATAAGATGGAGTTCAGTTTCTTCCACTAGAGTCCCTCCGTTAATTTCTTGCGCGGAGGGGTGCAGTTTAGAATATAAAAATTCCTATGATCATGCGGACTCGAACCTGATTTTCCGTGATTGCGAGTCTGACGCTTTACCACTAGACCACACTGCCATCCCTAATACAATAAATGTATATAAATGACATAATATTTGCAGAATATTTTTTATAAAACTTTAGTATCCTATTTCTAACATTAATGTTCTTCTCCTTCGGTATTGTGTCTAATGATTTTTCTATTGCCATCGTCGAATTTTGAATACGGATGATCTAGTCTCGCAGATAATTGCTCTAATCGTCAAAATCGCCAAAGATCGCTCGCTATATGTTTCTTGAATTCTGAATTTATGGCATTTAGCTCCCATTCGGTCGTGGTCTCAGTAAAAATAGACACTGAGAAAAATTACGCAAGGCCATCTAAAGCCTTTTAACTTTTTTCGGATTATATATAAGTTTTACAAGTAATAGGTGGTGTGATCTAAGAATGTTCATGCGTTGCCCAAACTGCCATTCTGTGATAGATAATTATCGTAATCATCCTGTGCGGATATTTCTCCGTTCTAAGAATAACACAGATCATCCGGATCGCACATAGAGCCTGTAACATATTTTATCTTCAATTAAATAATCCTTGAAATTGATAATTTGACACTTATTATAAAAGATATTAATCTTTTGATCATTTGCGTTAAACTTTAAACTTTAAACTTTAAAATTATAAGAAATATTGCGATCCACGGTACGAGGGAAACATCTCGCAACTAAATGAATTACGGTAAAACGGAAGCTGTATATGCAATAAGTTGCATGACATGCTTTTGCGTAAATAAAATACCCGGTAATTATAAACACGAGTGACATACGATTCGAGATTTCAATTGCAATATTGGTGGTCGCCGTTTCGAACGGCGTATACTTTCACTGTCCAGCAGGGAGAATTCCCAGTTGATAATTGGATTCATGATGTGACCGCGGCTACTAAAATACTCGATTTTACGGGACATTTTTTGCGGAATTAATTTGTAAAAAAACGTGAACCGGGTCGGCGTCTCGACTGCAGTTTCCAGGAAGTAGATGATTAAGAGGAAAAAGTGATTCTTTTCCCGCTGGCGACTCGAGGCGGAATTCTCGATAATTCACTTATGCTCGCGAAACCGCGTGATCGATGATCCGCGCGGAGAACGCGTTATTTACTATAAACGTTTATTGATTTGTCCGAAGACAGATGCTGTGCTGAGTTAATTAAAGGGGAAACGATAAGCAAAGCGCGATGTGGTTCGAGGCCAACAGACATTATAATTATGAAGTTCGAAGAGAGCAACAAGGATTTTCTCGTGTGGGCTGTCCGATTCAAGCGCTTCGCGCTTAATGGCCTGCCATTTCGAATGGGTTCTCTTGACTTAACTTCCGCCACGAATCACAGCGAAGGATATGTCTGTTAGTTTATTTATAATAATTTCGAGAATATGTGAAAGAGGCGAGTCGATAATTAATTCTATGTGAGAAGTTGTAATTTATATAGCACCACGTTTATTAAACGTCTTACGTAAAAATTGAATAATTCAGAAGCTAGCGCGGGTGACTGTCAAATTTAAGCCTACTTAAATAAAATAATCACGCTGCTGCAAGATTTGATTGCAGACTCGATAATCATGCGTATTCAAATGACATATGGAAACGTTGCTCGGAAATCGAAAATTATTTCGCGTATTGCGCGACGATCCAATTAAAAGGGATTCGCGCATACAGTATTCATTAGCGAGGTGCGAATGCGAGCTTTCAAGGACGCGTTTGACGGAATACCAAGGACTGTTCGTATCGAAACAGCGCAACCTCTGTTTCCAAACAGCGTTGCTTAGCGAGTATCTTCACGCAAGAGGAAATTAAGAGAATTGGCCTATGTTGCGTGTGTACATTAGCGTATGATGGTACGCGGCTGCATCAGCTGCGGCTCCACCTTTATCTTGTGCATTTGATGGCACGGAACCCATCTGAAAATTATGGGTTTTCGGTTTAACGGCCATGGTAGTCGGCGTCGAAAATGAAACGCGAATGATTATTCCTAAATACCCCGCACCTTTATCACTATTGTATTATTTGTCTTCTTTAATTTTCCACAGATTCTACAAATAGTTTAACGTTTATTGTCAAAATTACGCTTCTCTGCTACCGTAATAAAATGAGTATTACGATAATTATATTATAGTTATCTTTTTAACTTTTTCTCATCACCGTACGTTTATCAACTATTTGTTACGTTATATTAATATCTTCTTGAGATCATGAATTCTCCCGTCGTATTGCTATATACCGTTCCTCTTGAACTGATCTCCGCACTTGCACAAAAACCTCACGTCTCTAATACATTTCTAAAATTTCTTTTGATATGATTCTTGTAGAATTTGTCTATTTGTATATATCGGCTATTTATTTATTGAATAACTCGGTATATGTATATATATACTTCAAATTAAATGCCTATTAAGCTGAAGCATTGAAATTGCAATTGCAATTGCTGAAGCTGGTGCAATTTTAGTTTATCTGCCAAGGTCTCCCGATATCGTCCAATTAAACGCGATATGGTAGGTATATATAACATTATAGCCACGTGCTCTTTGGCGAACTCCAAGCACGTTAACGATACGCATTAGCATGCACCGAAGGGTGAAACGAAGCGAACTGGTGCCGCGCCCCGCGCGCATTTCTCTCCGCGATTTCACTGCTCGCGCGTAACACTCGCCGCGCGGCATAAGCCCAGCGTCCAGCTGTCAGTAACGAGACGGCGCGGACAGTCGAGACCTGTATCGCACGCGTGCACGTGCACGCGTGTCCGTGCTCCGAGGCGGCGCAGCGTGTAGTATAGTGGTTCAATCGCATTACGGTTGCAGTTTCGCGGCGGCGAGAGAGTCGCGAGAGCAGTATCCTCGAAGAAACATCCGCGTTTCGCGCGCGAACGCCACAAAGGCAGTAATAATCGTGCGGATCCTCTTCGCGCGTAATTGAGAATCGACGGTGAGAAACAACCCATGGTGAACGGCCTCGGATATCGGAGCGAATCGACGCGATCTTGGAGCACGATCGTTAAACGGTGATTTACGACCGCGGCGATTGCGTACGGCGCGGCGGCGTTCGGAAAAAATTAATAACGCGCCATCGATGATAACGACGACGATGACGACAACGGTGATGATTTGAGACCATCCGCGCGATTTTACTTGCACATCCCGGTGTTTAACGTGTCAGGTGTGTATAAATGTTCCTTGTGCATCGTTGCTGTTCGCGGAGATCTCGCGTATTCAAGGCCGCGGTGATCTTTTGACGTGTAATAATACTTATTCATTATCCACTTTGCAATATCATGTATAAACATTAGTCGTCCGCGTGGAATCGTGGCGCGATCGATACGCCGTGATATTCCCATATACCGTCAGGTCAGTGTAAACTGGCGATATCGACAGGGCCTTGAATCTGAATTCGATTGCAATATCTGATATTCGCGAGGCAAAGAGTCCTCGATAAGATTTGAAAAAATGATAGTTTTCTAGGACTTCACAATTATTATATTATTCATAATCAAAAGTTATTAAAAAATACTAAATTTGTAACCAAGCGCATACATTGTAATTAATAAATAAATCTTAATTAAAAATTATTGACGTGAAAGAAAAAAGACGAGTCTTTTTGTTTTATTATTATTTATATCAAGATTACCGCTTGCCAATTTTATATATATTTTGAAGAAACAGAAGAATATACAATAGTTTTACATTATATTTTTTTATTGTTTTGATAAATAAATATAGATGTATACAGTTTTTTTTACCATAAAATTTAGGAAGAGATACGCGCGATCGATGAAACTATAAAAAGTTATTCGAATTTTAATAGCTTTTGATATGAAAGCTGATTGACGAGAAATTTAACCGTCGGTCTGGAAAAATTTCAGTATATACGGAACGATATCCATGATAAAAATAGAATCAGTAGCGCGCAACATTGGGTCGATCGGTGTCACCTGGTGATCCTTGAATAGCGATCGTGCGTGCACGCTCGATCGTGGCACGCACTCGCGTCTTGATCGTCGAAGATCACGCTGCTGTTGTACGAGCTGCGCGTATCGAACGTATATTGATATCGTTCAGTGACTATTGATAGTGTAACATTGACTGGATATCGAATCGTGTTTTTCGTATATAATGATGTATGGGCTAGTTAACGACGCTTGGTCCATGTCAGTCACGTGCGACGGATTAAGTGATGCAGGCGTGTAGGTGAGTACAGTGTAGTTAATAGATGCATTCTGCATCGGATGCGAAGCACTGTGCTCTTTACATACGAAGGTGCAATGTTAATTTTTTACCGAGCGGCGCATCGTATTTTTACGTTGTCGATGCATGATGGTCTTTTGTTTAGAATGACGTGCGTTTACTCTGATCGATTTATTTATGTATAGCGTGAATCAGTTTATTCTTTACGCGATATTATAGATAGCTAGGACATTGATGTGACGTGGTTTTATCGAGAAACAGAGTTGATTAAATATACGATGTTAATCATCGTGCTACGGAAAAGAATTATGAAATTATGTCAATACAAAGTTAACATATTTTATTTGAATTATATTTAATATTGTAGCAGATTTATATATATATATGTATTATATGTATGTACGTTATATATATGTATATTATTTACAAAAAAAGTAGACACTTATTTAAATACGCTTATTTAAATACGTTGGAAAAAATTTTATATAGCTTAATTTGTTCAATAATATAAAATATGATAATAAAATTTTAAAATTTTAAATATACGTATAATTATACGCCAAATAAGAAAAAAATTCACAACATGCAAGTATATAAATTATCAAAAGATAATATCGCTTTCAAGTGAAAAGATACACAGAACATGTCAAGATATAATATATGCAAACAAGATCAAGGTGCAGTGTATAAATCTTTTGAAACTGATTAGAATTTTTGCATAAATTTTTATTTCAACATTATTATCTAATATTGCTAATATGAGAACAATTCCTACAGTCTTTTATAAAGATTCTAATATACATATACTTTACCAATTTCAATTATTCGTTGTTTCAATGTTGTTTAGTCAAGTGTGTGAAATTATCATAACGCACATTTTATTATCGCTATATTTAACGCCGACAAATATGTTATGCTTAACGATAAGTGCATAATATCTAACGTTTAGATTTAAGAGAGGTGTGACAATTACTTTTCACGTTCGACGTTCCCGTTAAAGCATTTGGTTTCGAATGTCAATGGTAATCTTCCAAGTAATGGCTTCTAGTGAGTGTATATTGAGAAGTTCGCGCGGATAATTCCGATGGAGACGTAAAAGATATTAACGACCATGCGGTGACCGCACGTTTCGTTTAGCTATCTATCTATTTAGCGTTTAAATTACCGCACGCGGATTGCTTCTCTATAAGCGCGCGTATTACGCGCGTTCTTCGCTTAACGGAGAGCCGTTTAATAGTTTCGCGACTCGCACCTGGTTACGTCTCACCGCATGCTTCGAGATCGCGCTATCGCTCGCGAATCTCGACCCGCGCCGCTCCTTCTCGCCCGAAGTGCTCGAAACGAATTTATTAGCGATGCGTACCTCACGAGATTAAATCGGCTTTCCCCCGTAATTACGGAATAATCCGAATGGTTATGTAGCGAACCGATGTGCAGCTATCGGGCTTTATGGCGTTTTAATTATATGACTGCACTGTCGCGGCGAGAGCATCCAAGTAAATGCTCTCTGTTGCACGTATTAATGGGAGAAATCTCATTCAATGCAAATGTAGGAAACACGGGATACTCCTTATTTTAAGCCGAAAGGGAGATATTAAACCGGCAAAGGAAGATACAATATTAAACCGGCAAAGATTTTAATGATGATTTTTGCGCAATAATCTGTTATCTTATTATTGGTTTTATTATTTTTCTTTCTTACTGCAGGATATTATATAGCATCCATTATAATTAATTCATTATGTGATTAATCCGTAAGATAATTTCGAAGATAAATATAAATCAGAAGAATTATCAGAAAATTATCTCTCATCGTTGCCTCTGATTTATGTTTATAGAATATGTTCTTCTTCGCGAGTGTTTTCCCTTGCCGTTAAAAATATTGACTCCAGATAAAATTGGTGTGATTTCGCGAAGGAGATCTCCGATATGTCGTGGACCGTACACAAACGCTCGTGCTATCGCCGCAATTAAAGGTGAGCATCGATTTAACTGCGATTCGGTTTGATTCAGAGGCAGTTGTTGCGGAGGCGAGCGACATAAATCTTGTCCTTCGTGGTTCCAGTTTCTCGAAAGGAGTGAGAGGCGATCGCAATCCATAGTGGCCGATTTAGCTATCCGTCGATCTGTCGTCTTCTCCTTGATAACATTAAAAATAGAATAAAATTTTTAAAAGCATCTAAATTTTGAAATATTTTAGATATATTTATTTTTATATAGAAGAGTAAAGCATTTTATATATATATATATATATATATATATATATATATATAAGTACATACGTGAAGAGAGTGCGGAACGGGCTAAGTAAGAGCTAAGCGCTATTGACGATGCACAAAGGTTAATTTTTTTATTCTTGATATCAAATTTTAAAAACGTTTTTAAAATTTGATATCATAAATAAAGGAAATAACCTGTGTGCACCGTCAACAGCGCTTGTCTCTTAGCCCGTTCCACACTCTCTTTGATTGTTACCAGAGTCTTTACACGGATTTACATATTATACGTGAATGTATATTAATATTGGATGAAAGAGATTAGAGTCTACATGTTATTGATATATAAAAAGTATTCGATTGCATTATATTTACAGAATTATATTTACAGAATTATATCCATCTATACTAAGAACTATATCCACTATAATAAGAACTCGCGTGGCGTTAAACGTGTTAAGGATATCTCGCGAAACACGTTACGATTGAGGAGGCTTCGGTATTTATCGCGAAGCGAGGTATAGCCAGCAGGTGCTTGATCGGTGGTAATTTTGCGACTTGTCGGCACGGTAAACGGCACGAGAAAATGATGCACATTTACCCGAATAATACGTGAATGCCTTGCGTGTGTACCACAGATTCGAGGCATCAGGTGGGCCTTAAAATTGCACGTGTGGATATATGTGGTGTGCATATACGTGATCGGCGTTGAGACCGCGCGCATGTCAATCCGTAACGTATCGTGTAATATGTAGCAAGGGGGAGGAAGGGGGTGGAAACACAAACGGATGAGAACCGACGGTCGACGGAAGAAAGATATTAATTTTATTTTGCGGCGGCGTAATCGATTTATATATCATTGATCGAAACAATCGGCGCCTCGATATTATCCCCCGCAAATATTCGTCGAGTTACCGACTGGTTTTTACTTGCCGTTCAACGTACAGAAATTTCACGGCGGCGACGACGTCCGCATGTGGGACGATTTCGTAGGTGTCGACGGAGTTCCGTGCATGACAGCGGGAATAACGTCAGCGACAGAAACCGCCAGGGTCCTAATGTCGTGCTTAGAATAGTTTAGAATATTAGGAGGTCGCTGTTCGAACCAACTCGTAACTCATTAAAGCCAATTAAAACGGCCAAGTTCTTGCCGGTTGACGTCACGAATTTAGAGCGCCGCATTCCCCACTTTTTCCCCGGGCCGGTTTCCATTCCGAGGGCTGCTGCCGCACCTCTCGCATGTAGACGGTAGATTAGAAAATGACGGAGCGGAGATATCTCGATTTGCGTTTATAGAAACCGTTTGAAAAACGCGCATGCGATTCTTTATCATTCACCGCACATGCTACTCTGGATCTTGATCCATCTTCGTTTTAAACTGGCACGATTATTATTTTCCATTAACGTAATTAATTTTCTATTTCTATCAAGCTCGAATATATTTCCATGCTTTTATTTTTTCATTAAAATCATATTATTATCATGTATATTATGCGCATAATGTATATAATTAAGAATGTGATTTTCTATATTTCTATCAAATGTGAGCAAATTTTCACGATGGATCGCGATCACTCGGATCGTACGGGACATAGATTGATACTGTTGTAACGTGTTATTAACATTATAATATTTTATTAGCATAATTGATTCTCTATATTTCTGCCTAAGCGCGGACAGGTTTTCACGCGTCACTATCAATTTTGCTGGACGGATTCTCGGTTGAATTATCGGAGAAAGTTGCTAATAACTGTAATGTCGCGGAAGGGAAGAAATTTCCGGACGGCGCGGCGGGCAGAGAATTTGGCGTTCAGGTCGAGCTACTTTTCTTCTTCCACGACCATGTGTTCACTGGTGCAGCGACACTTGTTGCTCCATTTTGGCAGTTTTATCCTCGCCATCTTCGTCATGACGAGCCTCAAGAGATTTTACAACCTGGCGATGAAACGCTCGACCTTGATTCGGCGATAGTCAAACGCGAGAGTCGAAGATGAGTCGCGCGATCCTTGATCTTCTCATAAAAAGATTTATTGATGAGAGGAGGAATCGATTTTTTTTTAAATCGAATATTTATTATTAAAAATACTTGACGGAATAATTTGTATATCCAAGGCGATAAAACGTCTCTTGAAACAACCGTAAAATAACCTGAATTTTGTTTCTAACTTTGAGTTGTGAATTTTGCAGGGAAATTCGTAAAATTAAATTTTTTAACTGTAGTTTTTTTTCGAAAGATTACTTTAAACTTATATTTGTGAGATCAGTTTAAATTTTACAAAATGACAAACGGATATTGCAGTTCGGGAACTCCGATATATCGAGTTCAGTTGCTCCCTTCAATTTCCTCTCGCTGTGTGTATAATTATATAATTCCTTCATTTCAAAGAATACAGAATCGAAATCACAGAATATGTGCTTGAAATTAAATATTCATTAACGTGGATAATTTAGTTCTTTGATTATCTTACAGTCTAGTGAAATAATTGTTACTGTTGATTAAATAGTCAATCCTATTAATTATCAGTTCTAAATAAAACTAATAATTACGACATTGTTATTAAAAATAATTACGAAATTTGTTAAATATAAAGAGAGGATGCGAGTTCAATTTTGCATTGCAACCACGTCGCAACTGATTTCTTTATTTGATACGTTTTAATTATGGGGGATAGACCTTTAACGCACAATAATATTAATATATAATATTCATTGACAACCACAGTCACAACGATGAAACTTATGCACCTCGCATCTGCGGCAATAATTTTTTTGCGACTCACGCATCGCACGGAACGTTGCGTGACGTAAGAAATCGCGCGAGAGTTTTTAACGAGGACGTATTGTCGTCCGTATACGCGAGACGCATCGACGACACATCCGAGAAAGTATGCGTCGCGACGTCCGCGAGGTGAGGTACCGTTTCTCACGCGTGGATCGTACGACGCGTGACCCGTTAACACGCGGTGACGACGTTCGTGCATGCGTCGAGCGCGATGCGCTTTCACGGCGAGTCGCGAGTCGCGAGCGTGCGAGCGCGCGCTCGATAAAAGGAAATCGCGCGCGAGTGTTAAACTGAAAGAAGATCGTCTTCGCATTTAACCTTATCGCCGTAAGAAACGTACATAAACCGCCGGCGAGAAAAGAGAGAAAGGAAAAGAGAAAGAGAGAGAGACAGAGAGAGAGGGGATTCGTTATTCGATCGCCGCAATAAAGTTGTGTCCACGATTTGCATACGCGAAAGCGATTGCTTCCAGATGCGCTGTCTGACTGCCGCTCTCGCGGATGCATCTCCGCATCATCGCCAGGATGTTTCTCTCGCGTCGCACTTGTTTTTATTGTTCTCTCGTCAATGTAAATTTCCCGCATCCTGTTTCAGTCTTGCTTATAACGCTGGATTTAAATTTATATGAGAATTGTGAGATTCTGTGTGTTGCTAGGGTGGATGCATTCGCGAGATATTCCGCGAATTAAAACTTCAAACGAACATGCATTATTGTTAAGTTATTTTTTATTTCCCGTAAGTTTTGTAAGTTATATTTCCTGAAAGTTTTTTTGACGTAACTTTTATCGCGTTTCGACTCTTTCCCCGCCGAGCTGTTAACGTTTTCAGAGCTCGGAAGAAATATTCGTATTTACTTAAATCTGGAAGCTGTTGAAAAAAACAAACAAACGGTGGACGATGACACCGCAGATCGAAGTAACTGCTAACATGCGAAGATATATATCACGTCTTGAGTGAAACGATCGATCGACACGCGATGAGCGTCCGTTTCAATGGATCGCGGCGGGCGGATCCTTTTGGGAACACGGTTGCGCGTAATGGTCTTCCTGATGGCGGAGCAGAAGCGTAACGCGATTAAACCCGGCGTGCCTCGTAACACAAGGGAATACAACGTGTAATTTCCGTCGATGGCCGATAGAAAGCTGAAAGAGCCTTTGCGATCGGCCCTTCACTACCCGTGTAATGACCGGGCCGACACGCCGGGCCGCACGATCCATCGTTCTTGATTTTCGATGACGAGAAAGTGTTTGGGGGATGTGCACCGTACGCGGAGTGCATCTTACAATGTATCTCGATTCCCGTCACTATCGACGACCGGCGTACATCTCATCGTTCATTTAATATGTCCCGTTTTACCCGAGATAGCACCATCAGCACTGTAGCGTCAAACGAAGAGTTGTCATATTAAAAGTATACCAATATGTATATCAATATCAAAATCTCGAAACGTGAGAACAATCAATCATTCCTATGATTTACGTGCAAAATGACAGGTATACGTAATCTATCATGGGACTGGGATGTAATAATTATTGCGCGCTTTACGTAATAATAATCGAATGAACGAGTGTCTTCTGAATGAGGTAAGCACGAACAGGATTCACGAGACTGATCAGAAAAGCCTCGGAGCAATTTTCTCGAACGTTGATGAAATCGCGATCTCTCTGACCCGTGCGTCGACTTGCCTCTTCACTGTTTTTCCTTTTTTTTTTTTTTTTTACAATTATGCTTTCGATCGGACGAGCCCGCGGGGTAAAAAAAAAGCATCGATAAATTTCTGCCAATACTCATATAACGAGAAACGGCGATATTTTATTGCTAGACCAACGGCAATAAAACCGCACGCGTTGACATTCGCCGCACCGACTCGTAGAAAGCACGCGGCACAAATCCCGTTTTGTATTTCAACTTTCAATTGCGGTGCTTTTACGGCTTGCATAGCTTCTGAGTATCCTATCGATTACTTTCTTTATGATTGAATTTAGCCGATGTTTTATGCGAAACTTTCGTCTTCGGCGAGATAAATCGCGTCGCTGCTGAAAATTAGAAGCGAAATAACACATAGTGAGTATAATTATTTACGAGATCGCAGTTTAAATAAATAAATAATTAAACTGATTATTCTCATTATTAGTTAGTTAACTAACCAATTGAATAACTTTTAACGTAGTTATTAACGTATTTAATGATTAAGAAATAAAAATAACAAATTCTTTATATAACGATATATATAACGATATATCATATTTAATATCATGTGTACCTAAATACATATTCCTGTTATCAAATCGTGTGTAATTTATATTGCTTGAAATGTTTTAATTATATGTTGTTGAGATATTTATCAAGAGATCTTACAACCCAACTTTTAATATTGCGCGCGTTTGGCAACAAATTAGATTAAATTTTATACTCATTTGCCGCCGTGTTTTTCGCGGGCAGATTTACGGTTGCACAAAACCATGTTCGAGAGTATTATGAAACGTATTTGCCTAGCGTATTTGAAACGTGTTTAGAAACGAGCATTGCTTACGCGTCAATCTAACAGAAGACGGATTTATAATGCAATTACATATACTGGAAGGTTCGTGATAAAAAGCCGGTTACGTATCGCCAAGTGGAGAGAAGCGTACTGATATAAAGTGGAAAGTAACAGACCAGATCTTGCACGGGATTTCACGTAAGCGCGAAATAAATAACGAGATATATACATTAACGTAAATCTAGTTTTGCACTTATAGCATGTGTGCGCGCGCGTGCGCAACCAAGCGACGTGTGATATGTGGAATGAAAATTATGAGACTTCTTGTCGTTACGCACCGCGTTCCGAGGGTCTACTGATCGGCTTTTTGAGTTTTAACGTTATTAACAAATAGGCACATTCACGCGTGCATTTAATTTCTCGATCAGTAGGTTTCTTAAGTGATCGAAGGTGCACGGGAGTGCATGTCTTGTGAACAGTTATCGGATGAATTATGGCGTTGAGACGTCAAAAGGCAATTTTTGCAATTAGACAGTTATATACTCGCGGTTTTAATACCAACTGACGATCAGATGTTGACCTTAATTGATGCACATGCCCGAAGATAGATTTATTCGATAAAATGGACAGATGCATATAATGATCTTCAAGCGATTTTCTAATTACTAGACTGAGAGTCTGTATAGAAAAACGGTTAGTTAAACTTGACATTAAATGCAGACTACCCGATGGTCTTTTAACTCTTTTCGCTTCTTCAGTTCTGAAATAACCAAGCTGGATTTACGAGATGCTGAGATGCATGTATCTTTCATATGACTGAACTACTTGCAATTAATTTTATAACGTTCCTGGAACACTGTCTTTTTTCATTCATAAATTCTACATTGAATTTAAAAGTAACTTTTCCTTTGGCAAAAATGTTGTGAAAGTTTATCATTTGGCTTTTCATGCAATTATTAATGCTCAGCTGTAAAATTTCCATTATTTTCTTAATCTTCTTTCTGGCATCTCTCTATGATTGGAAAAAAAGCATCCGGTAGCTCTGGGACATCCTATATAACTACATAAATGGATAAAATTACAGTTGTTGTTATATCGCGCCTCATAATAAGTGCTGGAACCTGTTGCTAGCGGGAATTCGTCATTTCGTGACCGTCGAGAAATCCGCAAGGCGATCCTTCGCGCAGACAAATAAGACCTCGTCCACCGTGGACGCGTATATGTATAGAACACCTGAGATCCTTGGCATCACGACACGCGTGTTTCACGCGTAAATGAAAATCGATCGAATTCCGATCCTGTATAGCCTCGCATGACGCCGCGTTCGTTCACGATCGATTGGACAAACCGTGGAAACACGTGATTTATCAGGAAATATACCTGAAGTGCTGAAATGAAGAAAAATGATAAACCAAACTATGTAAAATATGACATATGAGATGCATGTAAATATTTTATATCTGGTATCATATTTATATATGTATCGTAATATCTTTTTAACATTAATAAAATGTACGAAAATTTATGTCTCGAAGAATGGTCAGGGAAATGCTCGATGTTTCCATGAACTATTAAATTAATATTATTATGTATTGAGAGATACAAAGAGAGGAAGAGAGGGAGAGAGTCGGTAATCGAGGTGAAATGAATTAAGTGAGAAATTCATAGTCGATAATATGACGACATGCATAAAATATTATGATCGTCACGGAAAATTAATTAAGAGCCGACTGGTAGAATTCTCGAGCTATCCGACAAATATGTGGGAAGATCAGATAAGATCAGTAGAACGAGTTGATCAACGTAAATTTCTATCCGATCGATAGGTCACATTTCATTCGGCGGCGTACAGATATTAAGCTTCGCGTGTTTAATGTCGTAGTAATCTTTCATATTAGCGTATCATTTAATGCGAATGAGAAGTCAATTAATTAACATGATATTTTTATATGCGTATCGTCTCACGCAAAAAGACAAAATGCAGAATTAACCAGGATTCCTGGACCAAACAGCGAAAAAGCCAGTATTATAAATTGCGTTGATTATTGACGCAATTGGATAAGTTCGATTTCGGGAACCGTTTACCGCCGAATTTTACTTGATTTATGTGGCGACGTTAATTAGCAATCATTGCGATTAATTAATCAGCTTGGTGATTGCAAGTGGATTAAGTGGCACGCGCAGGCGTGACGAAAAATCGTTGATACGCTAAGATTCATGCGATCGATTTCCCGAAGCGATGCACTCGACCATGAGATGCAGTTTATGAGATGATTAAAACGTTGCTTTAATCCTACCCGATCATTCTTTATGCTCACTGGGAGACTCTCGAGCTTCTCCAGCCGGTGCTTAATTAAGTTTTGAGTCAATTAAGCCCGCACGATGGACGAAACTATCGCACGCCAAAATGATGTCACACAACCTGCGTTAATTAATGCGCTTTATATACGAATGCATATTTGCAATTTTAGAATTTTCTCGTGCAACATATCCCATGTATGCGCGAGAAGATTAATTTAATTAGAATTTACCGAAGTTTGATATTGAAAACTTAGAACTTGCACATTCTGTTGTTATGTGAAAATATTTTAAATTTTTAAAAGTAATTTGAGATTTAAAATTTTTTTTTTAATTAACTAAGAAAGTTAGTAATTAAATTTCTCGTATAACATTATCTCAAGCATCGACTAACTCTAGAACTTTTCTTATATGCGTATTATAATACAACATTGTCTTTAGAAGATTAATAGTTTTATACAATGCTATATAAATGTAATAACAATTTTATGTGTTTTGAGCGAAGGGGACAGAAGAAAGAATAGAAAATATAAATTAAAACGTTCAATATGATAAATATATATGTTAAAACAGTTTATTACACTTCAGTAAAAATATCAAGATTTACCTTTAATTTAAATATTAATTTTAATTCTGCCGGGAACTGTCGGCACGTATGCTGGCCATACTTGGCGGAGGGATTGACGACTTGGACCTTGGACGTACGACAAGCTTCTTCGCTTAGTGTACGACGTCGATATTTTATCGAAACTTTTTATTACCTAAGCGGGTTGACGACTTTTCTCGCTTTCAGGAAGATGTTAAGTGCGACATGCATTGCGCGCGGTGAAATTGCGTGTCTGCAGTTTGAAAGGTCACTTCCGCGTCATTCGCTAATTAATTCCTTTAGCAACAAATTAAGAGTTTGACAGGCAAATGATCGATTTGAAGTTCTATGTAATTATTATATGAATAATTATTATTATAAAAAGGGAAATCTTCCAATTTCTCTCTCTCTCTCTCTCTCTCTCTCTATTTTTTCTAACGTGAAAATTGTAACTTAATATTTGTCAAATAATCAAGATAACTGAAGATATACGTGTTTTTATCTTTACGTTATATTTACAAGCAATTATATTTCATTAATTAAAGTCTGCTTTTGCCATGGTGTAAGTAACGTTTTCGCTGAACGATTTTCGCTATCAATATTACAGCAAATCGGCGGTCGGCGAGTGTTAATTTATTGTCTTTCCAGCAACGTCAATCTCGCTGACTGTCGTTATCATCAGCGGTCGGCCTACGCGGAGGCGAGAGAAAATTTTCCAGACGCGCTCGTCTAATCATTGCGCTACGAGAGCTATCTCGAGTAGGAAGAAAGTGCGCCGCTAAAAGCGCGACGTGCGTGCTTTCACATAAATATCGTCTTGATAAATGTACCAGCCCGGGCGTTATGGATGGAGAATATTAGAATGGCACATGCCGGCGATCGCGGCGATGGCCGTGTGCCATTGTAGGCGTAGCGCGAGAGCGGAGATTAAACGCGATCCCAATCAAGACGATTCACGAGCGCGCTTCCGCGTCCTTCGACGGAAACGTTGCACTCGATCCATCAACAATTATATAGCGATTAAGATTTGCGTGAACAATCGGACGCGCGAGTGAGAAACTTGTCGCTTTGTTAAGCCGCTCATCAGAACGGTGTTTCCAGAAATAACACATAATGTATAACGAAACAAAGACGATGTAAAAAATAATGTAAAAAATGCTAAATATTGTTTCCCTCTCTTTCTCAATGTAAAATTGAAAGAAATTTCCAACGAAACAAAAATTTCTAAATAAAAATTATCCTAATTACGTAGTATTTATTTAATATATTATTTAATTCCCCCCAATTATATTATATTATGTATTGCAAAATATTAATATACATATTATTAAATTGATATTAAACATGTAAGTAACACTTTCTGAATCAGTTTTATGATACATTCTATAAGTAACTTATTCACTTGTAACTGCAAAAACAACAAAACTTTTAGTAAAAATTTTAAACTTACACCAATTATTTCCTCGCTTTAAGTATACTTACAATATGTACGATTCATTCTCACGTGGTAAATTAGTACAACGAACAACGAACATAAATAAGGTCAGGCTTTCAAACGTACTTATTACGCAATTACAATTACAAACCTATCCACTGACGTCAGGATTAACCTGTTTCGGGGGTAGACCAGTCCCCGAAGATATATCAAGGTATATCAAAGCCGCGAGATTATAGTCGCCGATAGTAAATGGGTTGACACGTCCGAGACAATTATATCCCGGTATCTTCCGCGAGGCGGCCATTAGCCCGCGGCGCACAATGTAACACCCGCGTAGGAACAATAGGAAGCTCGTGCACGCGATGATTGATCGCCCAGCTGGATGCAATCGTACCGGCTGGATACCCTCGACAGCTCCTCCTTCTTCTTACTCCATCTCCCCCGCCGTCTTATCTTAGCGGCTCTTCGTCTTACGCGCCGACGACGTTGCGCCGCAGTCCTGATGAGTTTTCTTCGCTAAGTCCGCGCCGGTTAGGCGGACTGTAACTACTCGCGTCGACGGTTTGCATATACCAAATACGCACGGCAGCCTATAAATTTTGTTCACTCGTATATATAGGTATACGCGTAAATGCGCCATTGCGTTTTGCGTTGTTGCGGTCTTAAGATTCCCACGTCCTTCCTCTCACGCGCACTCTCTGCGAATCTCAATAATTGTTTTCTAATTCGTATAAGATATAAAGACTGACTGAAGATTCTTTCCTCCGCAATTTCAATCTCTTGATTTAATTTTTCATCCTTAATTTTAGTCTTTGATACGTCTGAGAGTGGAGTTTTCGATTGAATTGCCAAATCGTCTTAACCTTCTCGGTTTAATCAAGCTTGTTCTTTCCATCCGGTATAATTTGATACGTCGATCGACGAGACCGAAGCGTCCGGTTGGTTTCGTCTCGCGACTGTCTCGTGCGTAGATCCGAGATCGCGTGGGTCGTGAGCGAGCTGCATCGAAGAGACTTATGCAAATTCAATTTAGCCCGCCTGTGCAATGGAGGAGGGCCGGTCAGGGTCGGCTCGAAGACTTGGCGAATTTCAACGTATATTATTAATTTAAAGCTGAAAGTACGGAATATTTCTTGCGTTGTCGACGAATATAATACGTTAAACGTTTTAATTTTAGTGAATATTTTTTTAGTTAATTATTTTAAGTCTCAAATATATAAATGCAAAAATTGAAATTTATTTTATTAGTCGAATGAAAAGCATGTTTAACTCCAGCTCTATTCTTATACATATATATTTTTATTTAAGTGCATAATAAATCTTATACACTTTAACTTCTCTTAATCGCGTTTCACTGCAGTCCTGCTTAGGATATGCACACTCGCTTCACAATGATTATGTGCCTTTAAAGAAGGAAGGGGGACGCGATTGATAGATAAATAGAACAAGAAAGCAGGAGGGAAAGAGAGAGATCGCGTCCATCGTCCATCGTCCATCTTGAAATCGGCTCGTTCGTGTTAAGTCGCGGCAGCTGGCCGATTCCCTCGTTTTATTTCGCATGACGAGCAACGGAGGACCGCGTTGCGCGTTGGTTCTGTCAGCGTCTCTCGTAACCGCTTCATTATGGGCCACTTTATAAATGCGTTCCGCTGGCTAACTGTACGCGCGAGATATCCGTGGCGCAAAGGTAGTACCTAACCTAACCTAACCTATATCTATCGCCAATAGATTTTTGCAAGTTTCTCTTTAGCCTCGTCGATCGAGCGACAGCTATATTTAAACGATGACGACTTTCAACGAAGCTTCTTCCTTAATTTAAATTACGTAGCACATATGATATTATATTCCATTCACGAGCTGTATATCACGCTTTGCAAAAATAACGTACTTCTTAGTGAAAGGGCTATTCTCTCCGGCAATGTGATGTTTTAACCGCTTTGAATTTCTGATTGGTTGCAGGAGGAAATCGGCGAGATAATCGAATCAGCTCCAACGACTCCACTCCGCAAAGAGACGAAGTATTCGACTCAGCCCGAAAAATTGTCGGGCTACACGAACGATTCGTTCATCCCGAAAGATTTGCCCGCTGCGAAATCGCACGGCTTCGCGAGGAGACAAAACTCGTTGACGAGAGGCGACGAGGATATCGGCGAGTGGTCGAACAGCATCCTCGCGGAGTTCAATAGCATAATCGCCAACGAGATCAACGAACTTACCAAAGAAAAAACGAGGAGAGAAGCCGCGCGTGGCGACGACGACGTCAGGGTGGTACAATACAAGGAGCTGCTGAACGAATTCGGAATATCTGACAGCGAGTGCTCCGAGCGAGAGTTCGGCGGTGAACGTGGTTCTCTTCGAGACGAGAAGAGTCTACGAGATCGCAGGAACGGAAAACTATTCGTCGACGATGATCGTCGCTGTCTGTTGAACTCCGATTACGACGAGCCTCACGATCGAGTAATTTCTGAAGGACGGAAGAGCGGTAGCCTGCCGGAGAATCTGCAGGACATCATTGGCAAACGTGGGCGATTTCATACCGCGGAGACTCTGAGCTCCGACTACGACGAGCCCGGCAACTGTCTGCCAATAAACTCGATCAGGAACCAGATCGATAGAATCACCTCTAGTCTACCGTCGAAATTGGAACGTGAATGCATCTCGAAAGACACGCGATCGAATCCTTGCCATGCACCAAAGACACCCGTAGGATTAAGTTCGAAGACCAATGAAGACACCAACGTGGACACAGCGCTCCAAGCCGGATCGTTCAGATGCGCTGAGGAAGACGCCGAAGAAGCGAACGCGAAATTACCGCCGCGACAACGATCCGAGAGAAAGACGAGCCTTCCCATCAATCTAACGAGCCAAAAGCGCAGAAAGGCAATGCGACTGCGGAGACTCCGACGAGGTCCTGACGATCGAGAGACCATGGATCCCGATTACGACGACGTATTTCCGAACGAGGAGACGGGCAGATCTAAATCGTTGGACAATCACGTCCCGAAATCAGCGCCCGTAACGCCCACGGACGAGAAGAAGCCACCGTTCTCGAAATTATTGAGAAAACGGCACACTCCGGTGTTCCACGAGAGCTCCGACGACGTTATTCTGGTTAGCGTGTCTTCCCTGCCGGATCAAGATATGCTGCGCTTGAGAAACGACAGGCTTCATGAGACGAAGAATGATAAGGCAAACTCGAGAGAAACGTTGATTCGAAAAAAGAGAGCGATATCGCCGCTAACTCTACGTTCTGACGTCACCGCGAAAAGATTGTCGGAATCGGACCGAGATATCAGACGAGTCAGCCCGGTGGACTTGAAGAAATTCTCGTTGACGCGAACTTGGGGCAACGACGTTGCGGTGAATTGCGACTTGTCCGAGAACGGTGACGTCAATGGAAATTGCGGGATCGAGAACGGAACCCTCGGCAAGCTGGAGCACGCTGACGTGAAGAGGATTATGGAGGAGCAGAACGCGAAAACGGGATCTGTAAGTTTCATATTGATATTTCTTACAACTAATTATATTTCACCGACATGAAATTATTGAGAATTAATCATGCATTAGTTTATTTGCATTATAATATGTATATTTATCTCGACGAGTCTATATTAAATTCAGAGAATTATAATCAGAAGATACATTTAAATAATTATTAATATGTAAATATTTGATTAATCAAATATTTACAGTTTTTTAATTAAATGCTTTTAAATAATTATTTAATATAAATAGAATAAAATTTGAATTTAATTATTAGCTCGGTATTATCCATTGCAATATTTTTAAATTTGCAAACATTGTTTTAAAAAAATTTATTTGGAATTAGCATGCATTAAGTTATTAAAATATGAAACTGTTTTGTTTTCATATTTACTAAAAAATATAATTTGGAAGCAATGGAAAAGCGAGGTCTAACTAATTTATATTGTCGTTTCTAGTTGCCTATTTCCCTGCAGTCTTTGTTGTCGAGAATACGAAGTGGCTCGGGTTCTTGTTGCCCAAATAGTCCGCCGATGGATACTCTCACCTGCTCCGACATGGCGACTCAAACGTCACCGGCGATTTCGAGGAGCTCTAGCTTCACCTGGGTCAGCGATTGCGACTCTCCTCAAGGTAATTTTCGTATCGTCCCACGTTGCTTACATGGCCCGCTTAATATATATTCATGAGATTAGTTAACGCCCGTGAAATTTATTTCCGTTTCGGATTTCCGTAATTCAGTAAGCGACTATTACAAGAGTTTGTCAATGATTTACGTTCAAATTAACTCCCCGTTGACCTTTCGAGTCGGTTAAAATTACATCTGGTTGGAATAATGTTTCTGCCTTTGGGTGGTATTGAATAGTATATATTGTGATATTATATTAATTTATTTTCAATCTCTTCTGACGGAGAGAATATTTTTGTACGATAAAAAATTTATAGAAAATAGATAAAGGTGTATATTTTATTATATTAATACATTATTAGTTTACACAAATATATTTTATATTTCTATAAAAGTTTGATAACAATTTTGTTCGGGAGTTATAAAAATGTATTATATATATATTTCAATGAATGATACATGTAGGATTACTATTGTATATTTAGTTCATAGTTTTCTCTAAATTGCATATTTCTTAATCGCAGCCGAGTCCCAATTAGATTCGCAGTCGTTGCAAGATGAGAGTACCTTAGACCCAGTTTCCCCTCAAGACACCGTGGATGACGACAATAGATCCTCATCGTCGTCTCAAGACCTCCTGCAAAGCATGGACGAGATTTCCTCCGGAAGCTTGTCGCCGGATACTACCGACAGAGCATCTCCGCTTGAAAGTGGGATCGGAACAGCGAGTCCACCTAGAAGTACGGACCGCCGATTGACTAAACGTAAGCTAGAACTATTTTATTATCTCTTCGTAGATATCGACATAAATATCCTAAAAATCAAATTGCCATATTTATATTTTCTTTTACTTTCGGAAATTAAACTACTGGTAGCATTTTTGTTTCAATCAATCAAATCATTTGTGATTTATAATCGCGTATATTTACAATGATAATACACTTGCGGTTCCTAAAAATATTTTTTTATTTTTTAGTCATATAATATATTTTAATATAATATTACATTATATAAATATTTAGTATTATATAAAAATCGATATTTGTTTAAATCTCGATGTTGTTGTCTTTCACGTAGCGTCAATACCGAACAAATGTCATCGCAAAGAGACATGGGAGCGAATCCGGCGACGGCCGTCGAAACTGAGCTCGCGAAACGACAAGAATTCGCAAGACGTGTGGGTCAAACGCGAAAGCGTGCACACGCAAACGAAACAGATCGACGACCAGTACTCGCAGGACGCGGTGGACAGCAGTAGTGGTCTCGATGACTCGTTGCCGAGGATCAGGACGCCCAGGCCTACGAATTTACCGCTATGTGAGTCATGTCGACATATTTCCAAGTATTCCTCCTACGCGTAATGTCAAGCTGTCATTTTTTATGTTTTCTTATTACGCGCGGCGCAATAATACGCTTAAGCGTAATAAATACGAATCATTTATTTGGAAAAACTTGTTTTATGAGACCAGTTTCTCGAAGATTTTACTAGTCGGACGATATACTTTGCGATAGTTTATTTCTACATGGTATAAATTCTAATCTAGCCGCTCGGCTATTCTTCTGCAACAGGCTTGTCCACCACTGCGAGCAGTTCCTTGAGCTCGGGCGAGCTACTCGAGACGCCGCCCCGAGCGCCGTCTTCTCCGTCCGCGGCGAGTCTCCAGCTGAAGCCGGAACCTCTAGCCGTGGAAATGGGCGGGAAGAGTAGCAGTGCGCCGTTGTTGGAGAACAATGACGCCAAGAACGCCAACGGGAAGGTGCCGGTAAGCTGCTCTTTCTTTAACTTCGAGTAAATAGTTGCGAAAAGTTGGTTGAAATTGAAATCAGGTGGTTGTATGAACTAAAAGAAGAAAGAATCAAAATATATAATAGATATAAAATGGTCTCCACGTTGATCGTGAAAGTCTTGTACTTATTTTATCAATATTTTGTACTACATGTGATTTTATCCCCTTTAAACGTCTGATAATATCTGATAATAATCCGAAAAATCCTCTGCAATGAGGAGGAGAAAAGTCAGCCATAGAAATTTTCCAGTTATCTGACAAAAGTTAGCAAAGTTTGGTTTAATATTGTATTTATTTCCCTACCTGTTACTGTTTAATTAAGATGAACGTGCAAACTTACGTAAGCGGTAACGTCCGTATCGTTTGACGTCAAGTCGCCGGTCTGAATATCTCGCGTCTCTTAAATATCGATAGTTAACTCGAGCATGACTCGTGGAGCAAGAGGCCGGGCGCTTAACATCGGGTATCGTCCTAGACGGCGACGGCGGGCATTAATCGCGCGGCAGCGAAGCGTGTACGGCGCTATCGGTATCGAGATTACCCGACACGGTATCGCAGATATACGCTCCCCCGTCTTCGCGGTTGCGTTCGACGATCCGCTGTTCACGGACAGCTATTAGTCTCTGCCCACGTGGTTCGCGTACGTCGTTCGACACGTTAGCCTACCGCGTCTCTTGTATCCCTCGCCTGCGGCTCGTGTGGGCCACGAAGAGTGTCGTAAGAATGACATTTCGTTGCGACGATGAGCCTCGCGACCTCGCGAGTACCTTTCTCCGACAAGAATACCCACCTGTTTCACAAAAGATGGGAATTTCTTGCAAATCGGCAAGAATCGCTTTCCCGTGAGAACTGGTCGGTTCAATCTACTACGGATGCATCATTAAACTTTATATACATCGTCGATCCGTTATGATTAATTGTTCTGAGAAATAATTAATCTTCGTAATTTGCGTAGATAGTTACGATAAGAGAGATTATTGACAAGTTCTAGCATAGGAGATCGAAACATGAATTAGTGGATAATTACTTGGATTATATGAACGAAGATTGAATGTAACATTAATCTTGTGAACTTAATGTTTATGCGATATATTTAGATTTTTTGACTGAAGAGGAAATTATTAGGAAATTAATCTGTACATGAATATGCCATAGATTGCTACTAATTAGTTATTGGTGATTTAACAATATATTATTATATTATTGTGTATATTATTAGTAAAATAATTTTATTGTCTAATCTTCTGATATTACAATATATGCATACCAATTTTTGATTAATCCCATTTATGAGTGCGATTTCCGTGCAATGATATTTCATAAGAGAACGCAGTTTCTGTGTTGAATTTTAATTTGCGCTTAATTATTCTAACATACATCTCTTTTATAAAATTCCTGTGAATATTTCGCGTCAATATAGTAACATCAGAAGTTCCAGCGCTGTTCGCTCTGTTAAAAGGTACCAGCGCGGCAATTAACCGTTATTCCACAATTAAGAGTCATGCTAAACGGTCGAGCAACTAAATAGGTCGCATTTATTGTTTTCTCGACCAGCGCTCTCCAACATTCTTCCTTAGTGTCGTCTCAAGCGTGTCGCTCTCTATGCGCGCGAAACATTCAGCTAACTTAGGGAATTCGTTTCGTGCCCGAAAATCGTGCAAGGTCAGTCTTTGACGGTAAAAGCGGTGCTCCGCATGGATGCACTTGGTGCCGGGAGAGTCGATACTTTATTTACTTAAAATATTTTCGGTGCGACCGACGACGACGACGACGGTGCTTTGATCGCCCAAGTCCAGCTGCTACATTTCGCTTTCCGTGTGCGAGCCCGGCCGCAACTTTGACCTTTGGCATGCCCGAATGTACGCCCGCTGCTCCGGCGCGGCGTTTATCTCCGCAGTTTTCGTAGGACGGTGGGCCGCGTATGCAAATTATATCAATGAAGTGTCAGTACACGGGGAGATTCGCGCTCGAGTGAGCATGTTGCCTCGGTAAACACCCATTGCACGAGAGCGCGCGCGGAAGTCGCGCGTGAACACCCGGTACCGGATTGCCTGTGTTGAGCGATTAAAGCTAATGGGGCAGCCAGCCGTGGTGGCGTATTAATCGGTTGGTATCTCTCGGACCTCGAATATAGCCACACCGTGTGGTCTATCACATACGCATGCACGAAGGCCACGATGGAAAACTCGGGCTTTCGTCAGATCAACTGCTTTAAACGAGCAACTTTTTCTCTCTCTCTCTCTCTCTCTCTCTCTCTCTCTCTCTCTCTCTTTTTGTCTCTGTTTCTGTCTCTGTTTCTGTCTTTGTCTGTCTGTCTGTCTGTCTATCTGTCTGTCTGTCTCTTTTTGTATCTCGGAAATCGCAAGTGACATACAATCGTTCTTTTTCGAATCAGCATCCGTAACGAATCAAACGTCATGCAAGAAACCTCACGCGTGACGCGTCTTATGTAGTGAAAATTTTAATCGACCGTTAATTTGGTTTCGTAAACGTTATAGAAATCTGTATCTAGCCAGGAGAACAGCGCTGAATATGCAATAGCATTTATTTTAATACTTGAAATTAGCATTTTGATATATGCTGCTAATTTTATCCTGAAATTACAAAAATTTACATTACTTGATCTTAAATCCATAAAATTTTATTAATATTTTATTTGTACGGATATAGAAGAAGAATAATTTATCTTTTCTTAGAAGATCCTTGGCTCTTATCGTGCTCGTTTTATTGCGATATTATATGTACAGAAGCATTGCAGAATAAAATAGAGATCAGAAATATTTATTTTTTAAACTGCTAAGACTGCAGTGACGCAGCTGCCTTTCGTGCGTTTCTTTTGCAAAATATGCTTCTCGGAATGCAGCGGTTTAAAAACGATACATTCTTTTGAGAATTACGGAGAAATTTTTCGCAAAAGTATTGTGTATCCTTTCTACGTCACGTTGTTTCGCCTCGTATCTCGTTTGTAATCGATGGACAAAAAGTGATTCGACAGAGTAAACGGGATTCCGAGAAACGATATAACTTTTGTTTGAGAATTTCGTGGGATCCGCTTTGAAGCCTAGTAAGTCGTAAAAGAGATAGCCACGCCTATTCGGTTTTGCTTGAAAAATATTTGACGGCTGGTCTACGATTTTTAAATATGGCATACCTAGAGACTTTTATGATCACGTAATGGCGAGGACCTCTTTTCCAAAGTCGCGCCTCACTTCGTCACCCTGCTCATTTTCTGGTCGCGCTTTGTTTGTGTGATTTTCATTATGAATGAACGTTTTAATAAGCTTTGAAGAATGATGACGGAGTAATTAAAATATGAATTAAACGTTTTTCAGAATTGTTATATCATATACTGGTATAAAGCTAATGCTGTAATTCAATCAACTTTTTGACTATTCCCGTAGCTGCTTTGATATATTAATTTTACACTTAGCGATTCCGTGTAGAGGGCATTAATTAATTTTACAATGCCCTTTTCGATACGAAAACATGGAGTATCGCGTGTGTATTACGAGGTTAATTACAAACTTCTCACTTTTTTCGCGATTATTGGAAGGATATCGATCGACGGCGCATCCGCTCGGTGGAGCACGGTGTAGATAAGGTCACGGTTGTTCGTTGTTTTCGAGGCCGACTGGCTCAATACCGCAAGTGGGTCACGATTCAATGTCGCGTCGATTATTAGTTATCTCTCGTTGCTATGGAAATAATATGAAGTTCGGATTCCCCGACAATGAAGAATAGTCTTTTGTGTATCACTGACTATTATCAAACAATTGATAGCTCTATGTAAGACGAAGTTAAACCAGTTCTATATAAAAAATTACGTTATCAAGCCACGCCGCTAAATTAATAATTAAATGTCTGATTTGTTACACGTAGTTCATGTGGAAACCTGAAATGTTTTAAATAGATGTACTTACAGCTCTTTGACGGCTTGTTTCACGCCTACGTGAAATGGGCTTTACTAATCCACTAACTGATCGTTAAGCGGGCGAGCTAAGTCATTTTGAGCGATGCTTTTACCGCGGCAATTCGAAATATACTGTCGCTGCGGTTACCTGAGCGCAGTAAATGCATCGTTCATGCTAAAAACACTCTTTTGACCCTTTGCCCACGGTCTCGTGCAAGCACGATGTTTCTCAAACTAATGATGCGTTCTCCGTTGCTTTCAGAGCTTGCAGCAGCAGCCACGCTCGCAGTCGGAACGACAACTATCAGGTACGTCTCTCCGTTGGCCGGAATAACTATTCCACGTTTAACAGTAGATACCGTGTATTTCTTATAACGAACACGGTGAACTTTTAATGGTCATCGGCTGACCTTTCCGAGGAAAAACGATGATTCGATTTCAAGACGATATCGACAATCCGCGTTTACTCGATTACACGCGCGATTGCACACTCGGTGAATTTAGAAAAAGGATTCTGTGACTCTCCCGCACGCGAAGCGAGAGTAGAGAGAGAGCCTCCAATTTGTGTAATGTAATTTCTCGCATTCTAGCTGAAACATGAACATATATACAAATGCAAAAAATTCAATAGAATAATTGAATTCTACACGGGACGCCCGACAAACTGTCGAGAAATTAACTGAACTTATACACTTTATAGAGTTTATATATATTCAATTTGTGAGAAACTCTGTCATCCAAAACGAATGACGGTTATCCTGACACTTCGGTTATTCGGACCACCGCATAAATCACACGTGGCAGAACCGGCATCTCTCCGATCCGCGTCTGATTACATTTGAACGGTGGTTGTCAGCTTACGATCCCAATCTGCCATTTTAATTTACGCTCCTCGCGTGGGATGCAAATGAGGCCGACACGGACCATAATGAATATTGACATTTTTGATCGGGAACGATCGTGATCGATACCGAACTTCTCGAACAATATCGGTTCGAGAGCATCCGCTAACGAGTTTAGTGCGTAATTAATTTCCCTCATGGGAGTGCAACGCGATTGAACGCAATTTGCGGTGGCGCGCTGGAAACGGCGGAATTTTCACCCTACGATCGCGGTGATACAGGTAATGCGGTGTCTGAAGGTTCATTAGGGGATGCATGCTGCATCCGGCTTGACTTACGCGCGTGTAATACCGCATGCTATTACGTATCTCGCAATTAATTGAATACACCCGGGGGTGTCGTGACCCCTTGTAATTTTCGCGTAATGATCGTGCCATTCTGAGATTTATCCGATTACGCTATTTCGATGAGAACATCTTGAAGCTACACACTAAATGCAAATGGGATACTGCAATTCTTTAATTATAATCTCATTAAACAAAATGTATCAAAGTAATCTCAAAACTTTTTTACGATCAGATTTATATCTCTCATATTTATAATGAGTGGTAATACAGATTTCAAGATATCATAACTCAAGATAAGATATATGTGTGTGATGTAAAAATAGAAAAAGGAAATTTAATTAACTTCTTCGTATAGCAATGTAAAAATAATGACAGATGTCGAGAGATTCAACCACATCTTCTGTCGCGCTCTACATGAAAGTTCCTCCATCGCTTCCTGCCTCTTGAAGCGCACGCTGTATTGTGTCGCGAATTTGATCGCGAAAGTTTAATTAATTATCGACGTGAACTAATTGCTTTCTCGCGGCGCGATCTCGTGGCGTGACGTGAATATGACTTCTGGTATAGACACGCCCACGGCTAGAATGGGTCTATGGATGCGCGCCGGCGATGCACTTTCCTTCTCGCCCGCGGCGATCTAATCGGCAACGCGTTAATCGAAATAAATCCTACGATAGAAATATAATAGATGAAAAGAAGCGACTCTGCATGCGATGGCTCGCTACAGAGTGGAAAATCAGCAATCTTCTGCCGCCTTGAACTAGAAAATTACCTGTATGGCGTCGCGCGAGGGGAATCTATTTATTATCTGGGGTAAAAATAAAAGCTCACACCCATATTTTCCCCGACGGCCGGTGAGGAGCTATCGATTTTCTGAGTCGGATGATTATATACAATAATTCGGAATTTTATTAAAATCACCAAAGATCATCAAATATCTGGATTACTAAAATCATAACTTGTCACAAAAATCCAGATGCTTGAACTTTAATTTTGATAAAATTCCGAATTATCAAGAAAAAAACGTTTATTTTATATGAACGAAGAAAGAATGTTTATTTTATACGAATAGATGATATTCGCTTCTCTGCGTTTTATTCTTGAAGCTTTGTAATTTTGTAATGTGACAGCTCGTCTCTTTCCCTCATTATTTTATTATCATGTCGTTATAGTTCAAAGCGAGAACAATTTGTTCCGAGGAATTATATCCTTAAGGAATTCTCTCCGGCGGCTGCGCTGTGCTAAAATTAATCATTCAGGAACAACTCTCGCGCGAATATGGATCGCATTAGTGTCACGCGGATTCGGCGATGGAAGTATAAAAATAAATAGAACAATTCTACAAGCGGATGGCGATGAAAAGAGATACGTTTATTGCTTCTCCATCGACGATTCGAATTAATATCGGCTCGCGCGCGCGTTCGCTTATCGTACTCACTATTTTTTTACAAGTCAGTTTGTCGAACAAACCGGAAAGATTCGTGCTCAATTTACACGACGGAAAATGATTGGCACAAAATAATTAGAAGCAATAAATTACTTCTTCTTCTTCGTCTTGTTAGAAATTTATAGCCGATGACACCGCGGTGATTCACGATTGGGGTTAACGATCGAGTTTCCCGTTAATGCAAAAACCCTGTCTCTCACATTTAGATACGGAAATTACATTTTCTGATATTTCCATAAAATACTTATATTTCTCTTTCTGTTATAAATCTAATGACATGAAAAGGAATTTTATAATATGAGAAAGTTTACTCTGTAATTTTAAATATTATACATATTTATAAATTACTGTTTACACATTTGGGACATCAAACAACAATCCAATGTTTAATTATACTCAAAATAATATTATCGATATATATAACCTCTTTCAGTACCATTGGCTATTGAAACAGCGGGAACATTATAATTAATATCAGCTGAATGTTATTTTAATATTATCATAATATAGCTTTTGGTTTGCTTTACACTGTCTATAGAAAGCTACTAACGCGATACGCGATACATGAATAGGAAGACTGGAAACAAATGACAGTTCGAAAAGCTCATTACAACGATATCAGATTAATCCTTGCCGAGCAAACTGGAACAGCATTCTATAAAACTTTCGTCACAATGTCGTAAAAAAATGTATCGATATTCGAAGCATGATAAAAAAAACTTGTCGACACAAAAATACCATTTAAACTTCCCCGATATCGTTTCCCGTACACGAATTGTTAAAGCAAGCGTCTCGAGTTTCGAACATTTCTTTTTTTCAAGTGAATATAACGCTGTTACATTCGAGTATCTGATACCCAGAACACCCGCGGAGCGAATCGTTAAATAAATATCTCAGTTACGATCGTGCGATACCCGGATATATTGCAGATCCGAACGGAATCTTCTCTGAATGCGAGTAAAGTGCACCGAGAGCATCCGTAATTTTCGACAATTGATCCTGCGGTTTGCGCGAATTAATCACATCGGCTCTGCGTCGGTGGCACCAGGCATTACGCGCAAATCATGTTGTGGTTGTAGCGCAGGTGATTCGATCGGATCGCGCGGAGAAAAGCGCGGAAAAGAGCGGGTTGCGCGGGACGCTTGCGCCGCGGCGCCGCCGCCGCCGTCGTCGTCGTCGTCGTCGTCGCCGCCGCCGGTAGCTTTCGTTCCGTTCCCCGGTGGAAGTCGTCGCCAGTCGTCGCTATCACGGGCACCGCGGCGTTGGGTCGCAGTTTAATACGAGGCGGCCTTCCACGCGACTCGCGCGCGCATCTATCGCGCTCTGTCACACGACTCGTTCCGAGCCGTGTCATCGCGCGCACGCTTCATTAATCGACCACCGAAGCCCGAGGTATATAGGAATAATTGTGGCCGACCGCGTCTCTAGGGCGATCTCTTCGATATGAGCGATTATAGGAGAATTTTGAGGGTCATTGGGCTATTTCGGAGCATGCAGCAGATTGATTAATTTTATCGGAATGTATGTACATTCTTTTTTTTATGGGTTTCTTGAAATTTTAATATGAAAAATGATAAGGTGTGTGAGAAAATAATCTGCACGCGAAGTGTTCTAAATATTATTTCGTGAGATGAAAATCTTCGATCTTTCTATTTTTATATACATTATTATCAGGAATCTTTAGGCGCTCTTAATATAGATTCCGCAGATTTCAGAGGAAAAAAGTGAGAGAAGGATTAAGAGAACGGAACGATATTTTGCAGCAGCAGCTGGCTGCTTCTTGGAAAAGTGTTTTATAATTTTCGGACACCGGCCCGTCAAACGCGTACGCGCGCGCTTTCGTGCGGCGTTTGGTTACCGTCATCCATCAGCACGTTGACGTAACACATTAGTATCCCGCAGAGATGTTTAAAAACATTTATAATTGTCAGCGATCAAGTTTTTCTTGTCTTTAATCCAGTGGTGTAACTTTTTTGCAATAAACGATCAAAACATGAGCAAATAATAGTTTTTATAATGGTTCTATTTATATTAGAAGTCACGTACTATGATCATGGTTCTACCGGTTTATGATAGGTACCACTAAAGAAAATTTAATTACTGAGCCATTAAAAAATTGTAAAAAAATATATCAACCTATTTTCAGGCCAAAAAATTAAGAAAATATGAGAGAATTTTGAATTATTAATATTTTATATTTCAAATTTGAATTAATATTGTTAGAAGTAATAAACCGATATTTTTGACAAAAAATATGAAGACAATTGAAAAATAAATCTTATTGAAATAAACTTGGAATTCAAATACAGAATATATAAGTTTTTAATTAATTCTATAATTAAAAAATAAATTTTTTAAAATAAAATCTTGGGATTTAAAAAAACTTTTATTAATTTATTTTTAATACATTTTATTATAAAAGAACGTTTTATACGATTTCACGCTATTAAACTCCAGATTGAAGAAAATACAAAAAAATAAGAAATTTTATTCTTCAAAAGTTTCTTCCTGAGCTCGGAGAATTTAACAACATAGAGGATGATAAGCTTGCATTATTGAATTAATTATGTTTGTCAGATGGGGATAGCTATCGAAAACAACTATTATAGAATGCTTTCTTACGGTATTCAGATTGCGATCAGTTTTCCGTATATCGTCGACATTCCTGTCAAGATATCTGCGCATCTGGTAGCACTTCCACGCCGTGTAATTACGTAGAAACGTGAGATTCGGTTCAGCATCAGGTCTCTCTTGAGTCTCAGTTCTCACGAGACAGTGCGTAACTAGCCGCCGCAACTTTATGCATTTCGTATACTATTTTCATCCGATAAAAGTTCCGGTGCTAAAAATACCCGAGGCCCGCGGCGGTCCTCGCCGTGAAATGTCTATCGAAGCGTGACAGCAACATTATTGACAGGCGGAATCCGCGAAATTCGTCGCTGTCGTTGCTCGTATAACGGTCACGCTCTGCATTTACGCGCGTGTTCGCCATTTTGTCGCAATTATTTGCGGCGACAAATTCCGTCGCGCGTTTCACGAAATTTGCACAATTTTGCGAAACGAGGCGTGACTGCAGCGATAGCGTGACAAGAACGCAACCGGCTATGTCGTTTTTCATTTAAATGTATTAACGCGCAGTAAATTTTTTGCAAGAGTTTAAATATCCGCGCAGATGGAAGAGACTACATATGTAGGATGACATGCATGGCAAAAGAGAAAAAGGAAATTTTCACATTGAGCGAGATCTACACGTAAAACAATTTAATTTTTTACCTTCTGTCGTGTCATCGTATATAGTCTCTTCTATCTACACAGATATTTAAGCTCTCGCAAAAAATTTACTTTCTCTTTATGTAACTTTGTGTTAGTCACGTATGAATTGTCTGACCTGTCGATTTTATTATTGCGGTCGCTCCTATAAAAAGCCGGTAAATGAACGTTAATAATGACCATAATGTCTCTCTTAATTAGTCATTATAGATGGCACCTGTCTAAGCCACTTTCATCGCTTTCAACGTAGCAAATAAACGTAAACGTTTCCATACGTAAAAGCTTTTGATACATTCTATCCATTGATCTTTGGTAGATTGAAGTTTATTTGAGACGACAGGCCGTTTCACGTTGGTCAATGGTTAAGTGATGTTTCGTAACAATAACGAATTAAGATCGATGCCAGATCGTACGAGGAGATAGCTTCCGGCCTTATTGTTCGCCCGGGACGCCCGGGAAGTATTTAATCTCGCCATTAGCTCGGTTCGCTCGAACAACGGCGGGAGAAAGGCGTCTCGGTTTCCTTTCCATGTCGCTGGCTATTGTTGACCCTCGTTGACAAACAGAGAGAAAAGACTGCAACTTATCTAATAGCAGTTTATTTAGCGATCGGCCGGATAAGTGACTTTGACGCATGCAAATCTTGCAGCGGCCGCGATCGCGATTTAGTTGACAAATGGTCGAAACGGCTAAGCTCACACGAGCGTGTCGTAATTTTTTTATTCAGATCCGATTTCGATAATTAGCGACTCTGGTATCGCCTGATAAATGACATTTCGATGAAATCGTGATTATTTTATCCGACCCTTGTATTTTTTACAAAACCTTCAAAGCTCTCGAAATAAAGAAAATATTTAGAGGCGTAATTTTTTAAGAATAAATTGATACGCGCATTGAGATTTAGTTTATTAATTACTTATTAGATAATAATTTCTGTATAATTTGTTATTACGATTAATCTTAAATTCGTAAAATTAATCTTTTTACATTATAATATGATTCTCGTATTTTGCTTTGCAGTTTTCAGCGATTTAATAATCACACTTCTTTCCACTCTATCTAGATGATGCTGCGAACCGCGAAAGGTCATGCTATAAATTTTCCATTTATTTATAAATATACGCTTATCGAGATGCTTATAAATTGCAGATTATGGTATTCCAACAACGCGATAAAGCTATCTGAATAACGCAAAAACTCCAAAAATGAAGGTGATTAAAATATTAAGATGCTTTCGAAGAGTTTATACTATACGTCTTCTAAATATTTTTATTCTCTAAGAAAATTTTCTTTGAGAATTTTACAAAATAAAACGTCTTTGTCGGAACGCGAAATCTAGATACGTTATTCGGTGATTCAGCGACGTAACTGTAAATAATTCGCGTAACAACACGTTGACATATAATCACATGATTCAGTAGAAGATACGCGGCGATCTGGAGTGCACCAGATGACTGACAGTTCTCAGATGCGCCCGGATGCGTCTCGTGAAATTCGACGCGGGCGAGACTGTCGCGTCCGGAGACGAGATCGGGAGATGGTTCGCGAGGCCGTCGCAACCTGTTACCGGTGAGGTGTCGTCACTGTAAAGTGCCACAAATCGCTCGTTAAGCATCGTGATTACCGCTTTCCTCCGACAATGTACACACCACCGTGGCTTGCGCAATAAATCTCTCCATCGCACGCCTGAGAGGTGCTGAGTAACCTTGAAGAGAGGCGCCTTTGTGCGCGCATATGCTCACGTATAGCTGCATTTTCACCTATTCACGGTTTCGCGCGGCTTTCTCTGCAACCGGGACCTGTTAGATCGTTTTTTTTTTCGCGGATGCGGAAGATGTCGATGGCTTGGCGTCTCACGGGGTGCCCGATTAATTTGCGTGCGCCACGATGACTTTGGAGAAACATATATCGATCGCGTATATAGCTATCGAGCTCGCAGCAACGCGGGAAAGCTCGTTAGCGAAACTCGGAATTTGATTTTACGCGGAGATAACTCGATCTATTTTGTTTCCCCCGTTGGCTTGTGCAAGTTTTTGAAGATGAAAAAGAAAAGTGTTAAAAGTCGCGAACGGAAAATTGCAGCAAAGGAGAGACAAATATAATCTTAATTAGATTATTTATGTTAGGAGTAAAGGGAGATAGCGCGAGTTGGAAACTCGAATCAGAGAGACTTGCATAAAGGAACTGGTGAAGTGTGAAGCTTTAGCCAGGCATCAGAGACGGATAGTATCTTTTACCTGAAAGCCTGGAATTAATGACTTTTATTAGGTCTTTGAGAAAGAATATTATCAAACCAGAAGATGAGAGGATAAGTTTGCAAAATTTCTAAGTATGAAAATTTTCATCTTGCTTGAAGCTTAAGTTTCACCGGTTTCCATAGAACGTCATCGCCGTGTGTCAAATTAAGATTAAAGCTGCGCATGTTAATGGACATCGCGGTTGTCGCGTTGACACAGATTACTCTCTGGGTTAGAAATAATTTAAGTTTCCTATTTTGTCGCAAACTTGGAATTTCGAAAATTAGGATTTACGGTGTTGACGGTGACGAAAATTTCAGAAGAAAACAGCGTTCTCATTTATGTCAATGCACATCTTTTTCCTCAACAAAGAGTCGGCGCATTACTTTCTTCGGCTTCATAAAATGCCGACTGAAAGTTATCGATCATTAGACGATCGGGAAAGAAAAAAATTTTTACTGCGTGCAATATAACTTGTTTTTGTCCGTCGAAATGACCGATTCTTGCTTCGAGCGAATGCTTCCGCGTGTCTCTTATTAGGACAGTTAGGACGCAAGATCTCGTTTTAATTGCGTATCTAAGTGAACAAGAAACTTAAATTAAATTGAGAATATGGCTATAATGAACGATAATGATCGCATTCAAAGCAACTCTTTCATCTTCACTAAAATTTCCGACAGAAAGTATGTGTCCTTTTTATATTTATATCGAATCCCAAAATTTAATTTAAATTTTAATGCTTGTGTTTAGGATTGATTTTTAGTCTCGTTAGCCTTCTCTAAATAATTTTCAATTGGTTTATGTTTTCCAACTCTTGTCAATATGGTAACTTTTTTATCTTTGTCGCACCTTCCTTTACTGTATTTCGAGATTTTAATATAGCTTTTACATATTCCGTCGACAAATAAGATCAATACACGTCGGAAGTCAGTGTCTGGCAATACTCGTCCATATTCATTTTCTCTTATCGATTCACGTGTCAAGGGGAAAAAGATATTTTAAGCTTCAACTCTCAATATTCTATTAGATTTTCCAACTGCTTTGTTCACGAGTTTTCCATAATGAATATGTCTGCTGCATGTTCTTCTATGACAATTTCCTCATTTAATATCTCTTTTAACATATATTTTTATTATATAAAAATGATTTGTTCTGCTTCTGCCACCTTTGCCATGTTAATTACGATATAATGAGCAAAGTGGTAATAATTTTTTTATTTTGTTTTCAAATTCTATATTTATTAAGAGATCGGATGTGCCGCAATGCAATTATTTAATATAATTGATTAATATATTGTTATACGAATTTAAAAGAAATTAATTTAAAAACCCATGAACTTTTCTCTTATAATCGCTTTTTCAATTAGAAATGTAAATATCATTTAGATCCGACAAGAGAATACGGTATTATTTGAAGCGAAATGCGACACGGTTTTCGGTTGAAGAAGAACTCGTAATCGATACTTGCAGTTTCGATGCAACGCAGAACATGTTTCTTTGAAGTGTGAACGTCTTCGGGCGAAACTTCGATATTCCTCAAGAACAGCGAGAAGATTATACTGGTATATCCCCGAAGAGAATTTAATTAAATGGCAGAGGTCAATCGACGGCCGACAGCTATCAAGCTCAGCTGGTCTCTGTCTTTCTCAACAAAATATAGGATCACCCGCTGGACATGCGATGGAGTCTCTTCGAGATCGAGAATTGTACCGGATCATTTAATCGTTCGGTCGACGTAAGTTCTCAGAATCGTTTTGCATTAACCGTACAAACTTTATATCTCCTTATTTCTCTAAACGAGCGGTTGTCACGAATAAAAGTCCTTTTCGCGGGAGAACGGACAAGATTATTTCCCAGTATTCTGAGAAAATCTACGAGATGAATTCATGAAACGGAAATAATTAAGTGGAGAAATAAATCAGAAGTATTGGACAGAGCAATTGGGAAGAATTTTTAAAGCAATGGCTAATAAATTGATTTAATTGAAGCCAATTTATTTCATCGGAAAAATGTTTTTTTTTCTGACAAAAATTAAAGAGGGATACTCTTGTTAGCCTCCAAAGTAAAGAATCGTGACACAGTAACTTTGTGCTACGATACATTAGGTTGTCTCGTTGATTTCCGGAAGGGATTCATATCGACGGTGTGACAAATAATCGTCTTCCGAACACATGCAGTTGATGGCAACATGTGGCACGGCTTGCAGCAAAACTAGAAGTCGCTCTCGATTTTCTCATGCTTTTTGCCGTGAAAATATACGTTCTTCCAATTTAAGTCTTAAGCGAAGTCTGCAAAGTCTTAAGGCATAAGACAGATATAAAATACAATATTTTGAAGCTATTTATTCTGAATGAAGATATATGAGATCAAATTATATATAGAAGTTATATATAAGTATTTTGACCGAAAAATAATATTTTTCGCACCAAGGAAATATTAAACGGGACTTCAATAATGACGTGGTACCTTTTGCAAGAAGAAGAAACATGCACGGTTCAAATTTGGATAAATTGTTCATTGGATTGACGCGACTTAACGCTACATATACGTGAAATAGAAACGGGAATTAGTTTTTAATGCTAGGCATGTCGAGTGAGGATTGCCGAGACAGCACTACAACGAGTTCCGGTAACATCGATCAGACCAGAAACACCGGTGGTAGAAGAATGTCGCACTTTAAGGAGTACAAGTTCTTCCGCAGTTTCAGCGCGAAAGTCGAGAACTGGCCGATGCGCAAGGCGGAAGCGCTATGGCGACGAATGCGCGAGCGGAAAATCGCAGGTAAGCGTTTCGTTGTTAGAAAGACACATTTCTTAAAATTACAAAGCAACGGTTGACGATAAAAACAATTTAGGGATACAGATTATTGGAGATAAATAAAAGAACATATTTACTTGCGTATGAAATAAATCGATAAGAAAAATAGTTTTATCTGCACTTTCAATTATTAGTGCAGCTTGCAATTTTACATTTTCTCCGTATGAAAATATTTCTTCTGTTTATAAGTCGTTGTATGTAATTTTCTCATATTATATTTTCTTAAAAGCGATTTTTGTCCTCAAATAATTATTATTTTTCATTCTTATGTATTAGACTATTCGTCGATCTCCTTTCCATTATCTAGCATACGTTAATATTAGACAATCACAAGTGATAAAAATGTAGAGGACAGGCGATTCTGTTATCACAGACGTAAAAATACGGCTTGGTCGAGCGTGATAGGTAGTTTTTGCAAATTGTCAGTTATAATTGACAGATGCGTGTCACCTCAAAAGCGACACACCTCGGCAGTCCCAATAAAATTCATATTCGCGTGTCAGATGATAATTATATAATGGTGCGAGATCTATATTAGTCCTGGATCTGTTTTACTTCGATCATTCATTTATTTGTTACGTATCACGTGATTTTCGTGAAATTGTATAAATCTGACATTTCTATTTTCGAAGTTCCGGTTCATTGGATATTTTCTAGAGAAAATGTCGCATGAAAATTGCATTTCCGCTTTCAACATTCGTGTTATTTATAGCAATCAACGATATGTATTTTTAACTAAATTTAACGCTGAGGTTTCCACGCGATAAGCGTGAAACATACATTATTGACTGAATCTTCCGCATGTTGACGTATTGGTTAGCCGTTATCTCGTTCGTGACAATTTTGCAGCCGTCAAAAACATTTTGCACTCGGTCTCAGATGCCACCTGCTTCAAAGCAATTGAGTATCGTTCCGGCAAGTCATAAAGACAGCCCGTGTTTTCTTTCCGATTTCCGAGAACGATCCCGTGAAAATTTTGTTTACCGCTGAAACAACAGCTGGTGAAAAGCAACATCTCGAGTGACCGGCTGGAACATGCTCGTATGCGAAGAGATATCTTTACGCGTCGTAAAACTAGCGTTAAACGGCATGACACATGTCACGAAAACACGACAAGCCTCGAAGATATATGATATATAAGCGGATTTATATGTAGTAAATAGAACCTGTCTCAATATATCATATAGGCTTAATCTTCCTCGCGCTTCTATTTTTTCTGTTTCCTTTGTATGAAATAACTTAACATTAAATATTAAGAAAATTAAGTCATTATTATAAAAATGTTTCTTTACAATGCGTATTTGTAGTCATATGTTTCGGCTGAAGAACTCGACTGAAACCAATCTTGAGACACGTATTTAACAAATACATTTTGAGAGTCAATTTAATATTTGTTTCATCATATCTACAATCGCAACTTAATTAAAGAACTTAGCTGAAGTTTAAAACGAAAGTTTGAGTTTTGATTCTCGTGATGCAATATTTGTTCAGAGCAATAAAATTACATGATTTTAATAAGTTAAAAAAAAATAAGATTAAACTATGACACATTCTTTGACAAAATAATCTGACTTTCTTGATTTGTTTAAAAAATCATAATCCTTCATCACTCTCAAGTTATCTTTAAAAAAAAAGCAAACAATTTGTATATAACAATTAAAGTTTGCTATTAGTAAATAACATTACATTTATATATAATATATCAAACATATTTTTTTTCAAAATTTTTTTAATTATATGGTATTCATTGTTCGGCATATAGTTATTTCGAACATATAACATTGAATATTTTGTGATAACGATGTTGGTCAGCGTACGGTCAATAGGGAAATCAATCGGTTTTCCGAATAAACATTCTTAGTTCAAGTATTACGGAACACCTTTTTCTGCGAGAATAACTGGGTCAATTTAAGTCGAATCTTCTGGCAGTCGGTTGGGATTGCGCAACATATCAGATTTAATTATTCTTTGACAATATTCAATGCTTCGCTGGCTTTCGCGATAGCAGGTGCATTTCAACAAAAGCTTCGGCTGCCTCTCGTTTAATTGGAAAATATCGGTTGACCGTGTATGGCATGTTTTCTCATGTCAATAAAATTAATAAATAAGGAAAGGATCGCATACGTTGTTCATGACAATCTCTCATGATCGTTTATTGCTACAAAATTGCGAGCAATATGTGCCATCGATGAGAGAATAATTACTACGACTCGTTCTATGGTTAAACAAATCGGCCTATTAAACACTTCTTTATTGACTTGTTCGATCGCCAGTGAGATTTTGTTGCGGTGAACAGTGAAAGGCAAAGTATTTTACGTGCAATTATCGCGCACGATAAATCGTGGATTTCAATCGACCCAGAAAGTATTTCGCGGGGCTGCGATAATTACGGGTTGTCGCGATGAAATGTGCACCTCCGCGAAACAATAGGACTCTTTCGTAATGCACAAACGTAACGCTGAACGATTCGAATCGAAAAGACCACCAAAGCGGCGGAATATAAAAAAACGAATACGTTTATTTCTCGGAATTTATTAAGAATTAAGGTGTCGATGTAATCCAATACTTATAAAAAATAAGCAAGACATTTGCTACAAAAGTTAAAAGTGTAAATGTGTAACAGAAAAGATTTATTTAATTATTATTAAATAACTGTGTGTGTCGGATACGTATTGATTTTGGATGAACGCAATATTATAGTATCGGATAGTAGTAATTTAAATATTACGGATTTAGTTAATATTATTGCTACGTTGGAAATATTAAAAATATTGAAAACTACAATATGTGTAAATTTTTTTTATCTGTATATCTTTGCGGTTATTGAGTGGGGTGGTAGGTAAATATTTATTCGGCGAAAGCTGTAATATTTTTTTATTACTTATACCGCAAAAGAAAACTAATTTTCGCTTTTATTAACTCAGCTTATTTTTTTTTTATACTCGCGCTTGCATTTTCAACTAAACTGACCATTTTAAATAATTCGGGACACGTGCGTATTAAAATGGATTTACAAAATATTAATAAATTCCATTACTTAAGTTTATATTATTATACGTTATTTATACTTTCGTGTGTATATATATTCTTTAGAATTTCTATTTTAACATTTATTTTTAGATTTTTATATATATTAATAACTTTGTGTGCGTTCATGTTATTCTAATGCGCGATATGTAATTCTATATGAATACACATCAAGAGTGCTCGAGTTTATTTTCAACTTACGTTTGGCCGCTAAATTCCGGGTTATAAATTCGCCTGTAACATTTTTTTGACGTTCTAAAATCTCATAAAAACGGAGAACAGGAGTCTTTCTTTGCTGAAAACATATACCGTGCGGTGTTTTCATTTTGTTGAAGTTCATCTTTCGGTGAAATCCTTTCTGGTTGCCCTAGGTTTCAGTTTCGAGGAGGGTCAAAGGGATTGTGTCGCGAGATCCTGCAAAAGCGGTAGAAACGCATTATGCGGTTAAAACTGCTTTATACTAATCCTCATATAGCTCCTAATATCTGCTTAACTTGAAAAAACTTTTATCCCCCGTCGTGAAAACGAGAAAGACGCAATCCGTCGATAAAACGGCTTCGAGGGAAGTTTCTTCCTTTCAATTTCAATTGACATGTTTAAGAAGGAAAGAAGATATAGTGATTGTTATTATTGGGATTAAGCAAAACAGGTTTTTAAATTAATTCTTACCAACACGCGAACTTTTATTCCTTCTTTCTTTATTCTTGTTTCTTGTGCAACATCTTGCATTTCGACGATAGCATTTATGAAAATTTACGTAAAACATCTTGTTTAGTTACAAATTTTCAGAATATTTCTCGGTTTGTCGGATTTACGCGAAATTTGCGCAATAATTTCGAGTGCAATCTGTGCGTTACCGTTGCGCGAAAGTTGTTAATGATGTTTCACGGAATAGCGCTTTGGCTGAACTTTCGGTGCAAGCTGCATCCGCTTTTCTACTTTAATAAACATTGCAATGATGATAAATTTTCTGTTCGATGTTGACGTAATGTAGATGTTGTTCAGCTCCGTCATACATAACTACTCATTACTAAAATAATTATTTTGTTAGACGTATGATACGCGGTTTTAATTAGATCCGACATATTTGCCTATGTCATGTTAAACAACTCTATCTATCGCTTTTACATCGTGGCATTTCTGCGCGTTTGTATCAGATTTTTATTTTGATTGGAAATACGAGATGAGTGTAATAAGATTAATAGCGATACAATGGGACGAGCGTTTTATTGCGCGAGCAACCTTTTAATTGAAATGACCTTTTATTGTTGAACATTGACCACAATTCACATATCGTTTATCAAAACCGCGAAACGTGCGAATATTAGCGAGAATTATAGAAAATATTAGCGAATATTACGTTGACCGCGCGATTCGTATATCGTTTATCAAAACTGCAAAAAGTGTAAATACTAATTGTATATTACATCAACTATATAATACATACATAGTTTATATGAAAAAAGGTTACTGAGAAAGCTAAATAAAATAAAACTAAGATTTAATTAAAGTTAAATTAACAATCGAATATTTTAGATATTATAACAAATTTTATGACATGGTTCGTTTTGTCGCGATGAAAGTGTAATGGGCAGTCGTTGAACCCGACCGACGTAGACCGACAGTCTCGTTCGGCTGCGTAATTCGCGGATTTCGCGTAAAACGTAGTATACGTTTGCTGCAACGTGCGCGTCAGGATTTATTTGTGGAGGCCCGTGGGTCTTATAATAGATCACAATATAAACGCGGCATAGTGATCGGCGTTGGTACCGCGAAGTCAGCTTGTTTGTCTTACGGGAAACGTGCCTCTGGTCACCACTAAGTAGCCCTTGGTTATAAGCTGCCGCCCTCACTCCCTGCGTGAGATTTATTTTCGACGGTTGCCTTGTGAGTCGATGGAAAACATCATAACGCAGTCGGTGGTACCAATGGACTTGCTCGGGATTATTGCTTGTATAATTTTCGATTTATCGATTTTTGAGGACAAATTATATGGAAGTGCATATATTTCTGCAGTACTTGGTATTATAGAAGCCATAAATTAGAATAGCTAACTTTTGGAGAAAATTAAAGAAAATCAATATATTCACTGGCAATACAGTTTAAAATATTATGTTTAAAAGATTCTTATTGAAAAGTATTCTTACTAATTATTGTAATTAGTTAATTAATTAATTTAAAGAAAAACGACCTTAACTTTTTTTAATGTCAAAGAATAATCATAATATTATATTACGTTGCTGATTACACAGACGTATAATCACTAAAAGTTCAATCAATTGCGTTACATAATACATCTTACTCGACATTAAATCGTCTAAAAGTTACTTTAAACGAATAGGTGACTGTCGCAACGAATATTTGATTATACATAAGCATTGCACGAAGAGGGCTTTCTCGATTTCACCGTCGGTAATAATTTCGCGGCATCCCTCTAATTTCCTAAGCCGTAAAGTCGATAACAAAAGAACGATCGCGCGAGGTGAGATATCAGCGATCGAGACAAATTGCAGTTTAGAAAGTTCGAATGCGTACTCTTCGTGGAACGAGGTGCGTTTACACCTGAGAATGCACCAGCACCTTCCGATAAAGGCTAATAAGACAATGAGTGAAACAGGATATTTCGATTGCGTTCGTGCGGGAATGCAATTGCATCGCGCAAAAATTATCTTGTTCGATGCAATTCTGACCATTTTACAAATGAATTTTAATTGAATGTTTTATGCTGATATATTGTTTCGTGTGGAGTTCTCTCAAGGATCATTTTTGTCTGCAGATAAGAAGAATGATTTTGATTTCGTTTCTTTAAAATCATAATAAAGTAATGTCACAATTTTGTTGATATGAAAACGCATTTACATTGGTGGAAATGGAAAAAAGAATACCATGAAGGGCTGATATACTCACTACCAACGTACCTGTAAGGTATCCTCAATTGTTTTTTTTTTATTGTACGAATAAACACAGCGTTATCGGATATCGTAGGGATAAAGTGTTCTTGATATTCTTTTTTCTATTTCCACCAGTGTAAATGTCAAAGATTTTATAATGAGACTCGAGATTTTCGTTCCAATCTTTAGCGTTTATTAGGGACACAGCGTCTTCATTGTCTACTGTAACACTTGTTCAAATGATTTGACGAATGACGGTTCAGTGAATAGCCGCATTTTGCATTTAAAGCGTTGTTACACAATGAGAAAAACAGTGGTGCGATATGAAGACAATTAAAAGCCACGTATCGTGTATTTCACGGTGAATAATCCAGGTCTTTCGATGTAGAGAGAAAGTAAGATGAAAGATTAATTCGCGATTCGAGATAACGTAGTATTTAGTAGTGTTGTAATTTACTGGTATTGCCGGTATATTGCAATAATATCGATGCGTATTATTGCAAATTTATTCGTTATGGACGTATTGTCCGATTTCTAGTACTATCAGAAATACTTCGCTTTTAATATAATAACGTGAATTAATTTATTTACGCTGATATAGCAAAACATTAGTATAATTATATTTTTAATGAAATTACAACTTATTTTTTTTATTACATTGCCAGTATACTCGAAACAAACAACATCAAAATGTAATTTTATTATAAATTTAACATTACTTCTCGGCGTATTGATTTTATGTCACTATTACATTTTTAATAATTTTTTATAGTTTTACTTTAATTTATAACAATAGATACGTTCATTAATAATTCTTCAACGTTGGGTTAATTTAATTAACATTGTATTCTCGTTTGTTTCTGATGTATAACAATCATTTAGAGCTAAAATCAATTTTCTATGTTTATGTTCAACGACCATGTCATTGTTTTATCACACTGAAGATGGCCACCAGTTATGGCCGAAACGTTTGTTGATTATTTTATTGTTCAAATTATATTATGGTAGCACACAAACATCCAGCTAGTTCGCAAGCCTTTTATTTGTATATTATTTAATTTTCTATATAGAGTTTGACCTACTTTAGTATGATTATTTCAAATCTTTCTTCTATATTTCGTGGAACATTTGAAAGTAAATACCTGAACGTGTTGTCACACGCTTATAAACACGATATGTATTGTTTTTTCCTTAAACAAGACAACTCAAAGGCGAGTAACGTAGAAAAAAGTGGCGGCAAGCAAAGAGCCAGAATCCGACGTTTATCTTCCGAGATGCCTATCTCGCGCCCTCGTAATTCCTCGCGGACGGGATTTATAATTCCCCTGAAAATCACACGGCGCCCGCTTTCTACACGGCGCCCAGCGTCGTATTATACGCGTGCATTCATGCAAATTGTCGGATTTATTATGGCGCGGGACGGGTACGCATATGGGAGCTTTCCCATCAGCAAGCGACACAAGTCGACACGAGCATCGTTCTATCTTTCTTTGTTGGTAATGAGCAACAAAGATAAAACGATACTTATGTCGAGTTGTGTCGCTTGCTGGAAAGCTCCCTATGAGAGTCCGAGTTTCGCGGGCGGATACACCCCGTTGATTGCACCGCCGCGCAATATCCACGAGAGTTTCCTCGATATCTCGTCCCCTTTCTTTTCCTTTCTCTCGCCACCTCCGCCGACTTTTGAATTTCACGCCATTGTCGTGGACGGTACCGGCAATCCGGCGCATGCCTCTCGAGAAACCGCGACGTCGCGATCGTAGATGTCGGGGTGAGATGATATAGCTATTGGCTCATTAATATTCCGAGACAATGTGGCGTAATGGCGAGGTAATGCGCGGTAATCGGTTCGGGAATAGATGCATCGAAACCGAGCCTGTGTCAGATAATAACGAGATAACAGCCGTACTTGTATATAAGCGTATTAAAGCGTACTAAAGATACTTCCATTTTTTTTGCCGAAGGTTACATCTTGAATTTAAAACGATAACGTTCAGAAAATATCCCGCGACTTTTTTTTCACAACATATAGCTCTCAGCAAGATTGTATATAAGCTCGCGTATATATCTGTAGTAAGATACGAAAGTGATTGTGATACACGGAAATGTCTTCGAATGATATAATGGATAATTATTTTGTCTTAAAGATTTCAAAGTGCATGTCGAATAAGTAACATTATTGCTTGCAACAACATTACAATGATTATCAAGTTTATTATTAGAAAATATTCTAGTATCAGGTTTATCTCGAGTGTATCACAGTTATCTCGATCGACTCTGCTTCTTGCAACGTGTGATATATTTCACACTTTGATCTTTCTTATATAATTCAATATTACATACTTCTTGGCAAATTTCAAACTCTGTGTTAAAAGCAAAATACTTCTCGCACTGTACTTATTGCAGAACGTGTTGGAAATTGGAGTAAGCGTTGCTCCAATCTGATTCGTTAATAAAGATCGCTATTTTGTTTCCCGCAGGAAACGATAAATCGTTATCCCATGAGACTCATTTTTTTTTTTTTTTTTTGCGGAAGTGTGAAGCAGCCTAGGCACATATTTTCTCCGTTAGAAATTCCGTTGAGAATAATCCGCGACACATGAGGGGAAAGCGAGCGTGCGCACGTCTATATCTGTCTGTTAATTGCATCAAAGTTTGTTCCGAGATCGAAAAAAAGCATACAGCGCGCGCCACTCCGGGACGCAGTCAATTATTAGCAAGCAGAAGGAAATCGTGTTTCCAACGTCAATAACAATAAAACCAGAGAAGCAAACTTTCGGTAACTTTCGGTTCTTTTTGCGGATGTTTTGTTCGCTACCAGCACCGCTATAAATCGATCTTTTACAAATCAACGTTATTTTATATAATACTAGGTGCAATTTTACTTATTTTACTGAAATTCTCGATATTTTATGAATAAAATAATAAATAAAAATGAACATAAATGGGAAATGTTTTCACACAATGCTTAAAATAATGACGGTTTAATTATAAACTTACATAGAAACATTTTTAACGATTCTCGTATAGGGTTTTTTATATCTTATTAGAGGGAATGAATTTCTACAATTGTATATCAAAAAATATATATATATAAAACGTTGTTAATTTTGCCACTTATTTCGTAAATTATTCTTTGATCTTTCAATCGCGGAAAGGCCCGACGTCCTTCGTTGACAATTTCTACCGCCGCGCCGTCCATATTTTATACACTCCGAATTTCGATCCATCCACGTGTCGCGCGAAATGTCACGAATGAGAAGACCCACGTGCGCAAATAAATCGCAATCGAAAAAGCGGCTCTCGCACCCCTGAGAACAGGCAGCACAAATTGCCTCCTGGCATACCCGCTTCATCTGGTGCATACGAATGCATCCGCGCTGCACCGTATTAGATTGCCACCTACTGGTGCAACAACGAAGCGGCACACGCGTTCGGGTCCGCATTTACTACATACATCGGAGACCGCGTTTCGTCTCACAAGAATGCACCGCTGAATCGCCCGTTCTCCCACTGAATCCTATTTTATCTTGTCACCTAGGTATTGATATGTAAAGAGTACAGGCACATAAATAACGGCGTGGAAAGGGAGCAAAAAGAAGCGCAGTTATCGTTCCAATTAAAATACTTTCAGTCCATATCGAACGTTTATGAATAAATTTGATATCTAAATGACGATGTCCTCTTCGCGATCGCTTTTTACCGCGTCGCGCGGATTACGCCGACTTCATAAATCATCGCGCGGCGCACGGCGGGGCCCCACAACGCGCTAATTAAACGAGCATCTTTATTAATCGACTAGATTGCCGCGCTTCTCGCGGCCTCTCGCTTATTTCCATTTCCGCGTTATTTATAGCATTTCTATCTTTATAATTCCACAATTCTCGCCTAAGTCGTATTTACGTCGCCGGAACCCCCCGTCCCCTCCCCGTCGGCGGCTAGACCCCCATGACAAACAAATCAAAAGGAAGCGACATATAAACCGATTAATCGAGCAGAGCCGAGGAAAGCCGGCCTGTCTACGCGCAGCCTTGAGACGAGCGCGTATATACGATAAAGTCGCTGTGGGACGAACGAGCCTAATAAAATTCATCGAGTCTCGTGACGATGCAACTTTGCCCGCGCGCGCGCGCGCGGCCCATCGCGGTCGGCGCATCGCGTTGCACCGCGTGAATAACGTTAATTTGCGGCTTCTGCGCTGCACCTTCGACCGGTTTAGCAACTAAATCGCGGGATATGCGAGCGCGCGTTATTCGCGACGAAAGTGTGCCGACGCGATCTCCGCGTCTAGTAGAATTCTGCCTGCCGACGAGAGACTTTTCGCACCCCCTGGCGATACGTCGACCGGAGCGGAATTCTCCGCGTTCGCGATGTTTCGCGTTTAATTAAAGAAACGTTGAAAGTCCTCGTCTTCCTCGTGGAAATGAAACGCGAGCACATTCCAAGCAATCTTTCTCATTCTGTTCGTAAAATTCATCTCGAAGTCGGATTGAACAGATGAGAAATATTGCACTGCGATAAGTGCCTACTATACAGAGCAAGAAATGTCTTTTTAATCGTACTTCTCTTTTATAAATTATTCAATAAAAAACTAATATTAACTTGATATTACGAAATACGGAGTAGTCTTAATATAGCGATATTACTCGTAATAACCCAGGTAGCAAAATGACGTCTAAAGACGTCTTAATGACATGTTTTATTGACGTTAGAGACATTATCATTAAGACGTTATTAATATACGTCATTCGACGTCACTCTGGCTACCTGGGAATACAAACGGTGATCTTTTTATATTTTCTCTTTCTTGTACATATTAATAGACATCAAAGAGCAAGTTTTCTATTCTTTCTTTGACATTAAGAAATTCTCTACTGCGATTAAAAGAAGCAAGAAGCAATTGTCGCCAACAGGAAAATTATATTACGTATATCACTAATTGATATTGTGACACGCGAAGTGTCGCGAGCGTTGTTCGATATCGATTACTTACAAAAATTGTCACTATAGTCACTAATATTTGTCCATCGATTCGCAGAGATTCGCGTGATATATCGATCTCGTTTCCGTTCCGTATTAGCAAGCTGAGTCCGCTCATTATTTCAGAGGATCGATCGAACCATATCATCTACTTTATCCGCCGCTACATGCATCCTCGTCCTCGTCTTTTCGTTTTCCTCCGCTCCTTCCCCGTGATCCTAACGGAGAATCGTCACTGCAATGATTACACCTGCGGCTGATGGTAATAAGGAAACGAGCGGCTCGGCAGCATCCAAGCCGACGGATCCGCGAAATTTACGAAACGTCGAGATAACGGCACGTAGATGAGCCGTGTAGAATAATATATACACACATAGCGTGAAGAATAATGCGAGCTAGAAGTCGGGATTAACAAGGGAAGGAAGCTGGCAGATGCGCGGTGCGAAGATAGTTTAGTATTATTTATGCAAATGATACGCATCGAGGAAGCGAGGCCGCGAACGGGCGACAGTAAGTTGGATAATTAATTGGAATGTGCCGTACCGCGAGGAAGCGAGCGGTACCGAGTAAATTAATTCCGGCGCGACAGCTTTCACATCGTTCTTCTTCTCGAATATCGAAATGAGAAAAATTATGGATATTACCTGGCTTTCTCTTAAAAAAGCAGAAACTCTTGGTTAATTAACATTCATATTTACTCACTTGATTTGTAACGTCTGCGATATCTGCCTGATTCGCGCGTTTCTCGCGGTGAGACGCGTGATTCGTATTAAACGAAAATGTTAGAATTTTAATGACGGTTGCCCCGCTTGGTGACCCGCGAGATTGAAACGATTGCGGATACGCGAACTCGCACATTAGCGCAATATGCGCAGATGTACCGGTTTATGGGACGCGTAAAAGCCACCGACGTGCGGCCCACCGATGGTGTCTCGCTCGTAAAACATCGCGTACCCCGGTCGCGCATTTATCAAATTTTATTGACACACGCCTGTATCCAGCGGCGTTAATTACAAGGCACTTCGGCGTCGCTTATCAATGAGCATCGATAGCGCTATAAGCTTCACTCCTTATCACCGTAAAAAAACACATTGGTTCTGTTATTTTAACAAATGTTTTTTATGATAAAAAAATATTTTTATCGTATATTATATCGCACATGAAAGATTTATCATATGACGATCGTTATCTACAATGTTGACATTAAACGAATGTCTTAAGTATAGTTTATCTTTCGAACATCAGGTGCATTTAGTTATATGCACTAAATGCATTGGAGTGTTTCAGGCAAAGCTGCCATATAATTATATTATGTTTATTATCTTTTACAAAAAGTAAATTTAGATGCATTATTGCAGATCGAAATCTCATACAAAAGTAGAACAATATTTCTTATGCTCCGATAATGTTTAGATATATATACGGTTCACTTTTGCAACTCGATGCGTTACAACAGTATTGGTAGATGGCACATACGCAACTGCTAAATTTATCGCACGAAAGATACAAAGAGGAAATTGTCTTCGTGATATTACATCGCAAGCTCAGACGTCGAAAAATTAATGAGAGTTTAAATTTGTATGTTCTTTTAATAACGAATAAATACGATATATCACCTACTATTATACGCAATTCTTGTCGTCCGTCGCGGCGATATGTTGTCCGTCGTTTTACTTGTTTTTGTAACGCATCGCGAAATGCAGCAGCGCGAGCTGCAGTGGCTCGAGATAGTTGACACGTATTCTATAAGTGCGTCCCGCTAAACTATCGGCTTATCATCGTTTCCATTTCTGGCGGAGAGATATGCCGGCGATCGGTGGATCGGTTTCTCCGTTGCCGTACGATTTTCGTGGCCTTTCCGGCCGTAACTCGGGCATTTTACAGGCGATTTGGCAAAGCGGCCGCTTCTCCGTAAAGTCGATCACCTCGATATTTCTCGCGGAGTAACCTTTCCATGGATACTATCGCTCGGCCGTGCCTAATATCGTCGTGTTTCTTTATGTTTCAGGTAAGCGCAGGTCGATTATAAGAGGGATACAGAGAGGGCCCGGGGGTTACGGCGGTAGCAAGTGAAACACTAAATCCGCCCCGTAAGTACGCGCCGCATTTTAAGACTCATCCAATCACCATAAAATAGTGTCCAAGGGCGCGAGTCGTTAGAGGGGAGGGGGAGATACAATTTGCATTTTCATGGGGCGACGTACTTCTACGGTTAGTCCACCTTCAAGGTGGACTGCATTTCGAGTCTCCCCGTGATGAAGATCACGAAAAATGTCAGTCGGCCGTGTGCAGGTGCGGCATGAGCAAGCGAGCGAGTATATAGTATAAAATGGGTGCCGTTTGCAGAACGCATTTATTTGGCCGCATGTTCTTTATAGCGCGGGAATTAATTAGAAGCGAAATTCCGCGATCGGGATCGCGGCTCGAATATGAAATCGCGGGAGTTATTTTTAGCCCCGGCGGAGTGTAATCCGCCGTGTGCGGCGTGTCTCTTCTAATCTGCTATCGATCACGCGTCGGTTAATTAAAGCCTTAGCGCGCAAAAGTCGTCGCGTTCGATTTCAAGAAGCGATTAAACCGCAACGGTGATCGATTAATCCAATTAATAGAACAGTAACGAAAATATATCGGGAACGCGGAGATGGTTTCATTAAAATTTTAATCGACCGAATTTATTCCGCGCTGATATTAGAACGCGAAGCAACAAGAGTCAGATGATATTGACTCCGCGATAATTCATCTTCAGAAATTGCTATTAAAGTATATTGCAATTATTGAGAATGGAATATATACTGTTACACGTGAGTGAAACTTTAAATTTCAAGACAAAGAAAATAAAGTGCGTAACGCCCTCGTGATGTTATGCAGATGCGATGAAATGGTACCAACGATAACGTATACCAGACTTTGATTAATACAATTGTAATATTATATACTTTACAGCCGCATGTATGTGTGGTTTTATGTCACGTTCAATGATCACGTGCACGTGAGGTCGCCGAAGGATTAGTCAATCAATCCTAAGATGCGATGATAGCGGTGCACCGATGCACCGCGCGTACCTCGCGCGCCCGTTACGAGGAAGAAATTAATAATTGCACTTAATCCAACGTGATTAATGCTACATCGCCGGCGTCTACTACCACGGGCTTCCGCGCGAAGTCGCGAGTTGTACCGCGCGTTTCAAATAACAAACAAGCCCGAATGATTCATAGTGATACCGCATCTTGGTGCGACTAACGCAGGCGGAAATACTTGTGTAGAATAAATGTCTATTTTTTCCCCCCGAAAGGTCAACGTACCCTTAATTAATTTTCTTATCTGATTAAAGTAAAGCATAAATATATAGAGCGTAATAGAAAGTCACAAAAAAAAAATGTTCTTATACGCAGTGTGGGAAATAACACGATTGTTATATCCGATGTTACATATCGCAGGAATAAAATCTAAAATTTTACGAACTATTTGAACATATAAGATAGGCATTTCATCGGATTGCGAGATCTTGTTAATTTTTCGCTCGTAACACCGGAGGTTACGATTGCAAGGAGCTAAATACAGTTCATGTAAGCCGTGCGTGGCACGTACGGCGATTTTCTGCGAGCGAAGTGGAGTATAACGGACGGTAAAAAGTGCATTCTTTCGTTATCTGGCGCGTTATATTCGCAAAATTGCGCGTTGGTCTCGCGCAATCGCGGTCGGCCCGTTTGACCGGTAAAGCGTCACCACTCTTTCAATTAAACGGCTTGGCCGATAGCCGGCGACCGACTAACGCCTGTCGCAAAGATGCGGCCATTTTGATAAAGCTTTTTATAGATCCGCTTTTCTCCGATCGCAAAATTGTCCGTGCGGGTATATGCGCGAGGATAACAAGGCCATGCATTTATCGATTTTTTTATTGCGACAGGTCTATGTTGATAAAACGGGAAAGATACAACTGTCCTCTTCTAATTAAAATTGCTTTTAATCTATAAAAATCTTTTTATTAGAGAATACGTCTAGCATATAATTTCGAGTTTTTTGTTTATCTATACTGCTTTCTAAACGGAAAGCCCGCGACTACAGTGCGATCTAGTCATTCTAAAAATTTCGTCTCGGCAAGTCTCGAAGAAACACCCTAATTGTGCAGCACGAGACGAGTTATAAGCGTGTTGAAACCGGGCACGAACCCCGCCAATTGAGGCAGCTAGGCGCGAAAGTGCGTCGAGCGCGAGATGAATAATTGTACTGGCATACTTAAGATTACAGATAAAGATATCTCTCAGAGCCTGCCGTCGGTGGTGCATTTCGTAGCAGCCGTAAGCCCGTATCAGACTACCGACTGCGAAGGCCGACCCGACTGCCGATCGCGACTGCCGACTCTAATCGGTCAATCACATTGCCCAATCTGTCACCAAGTCGCCGATGCTGACTGATCGTATTTAAGCGAATTTTAGTGAGAATATGGCATCAATATTACCGAAAAAAAGTATTTTTTTCAATGCATGCAAAATTTGAAAAAACGAAAAAAACTTGTTCTTCTATGTTTCGTGTTTATAATAGAAGAAATCCGATATAAAAAGCAAAGGTTATGGGTAAAGCCATGGATAGCACAGAGGCAAGAACAAGGAATACATCGCAATTTTTTTACTGAGTTAAGTCTTGAAGATCCAAACAAATTTTGCAGGTATTTTAAAATTAAAAAATTAAACATTTTAGGTATTATAACTTATAAGAGTAGACGTGATATAAAGTTTTTGTTTTTATTTTGAACAGATGTTTGAGAATGGACACTGCCACCTTTGAGGAGCTTCTTCATAAAGTTGCACCTTTGATTATGAAACAAAATACTCATCTTAGAAAAATATCCCACCAGCAGAGAGATTATCTCTTACCGTATCCACAGGACACCCGCGGAACATTACAAATTACAACTAAACTATCACGTGATCGGAAACTGTATTTCTATTGGTTTCGACTTTGAGTCGGTGAGTCGAGAAATAGACCAAAGTCTAAAATGCGAGTCGGCCGACCAGTCAGTCGGCGCTTCGTTGTGATTGGCTAGATGTGAGCCGGCAGTCGCGATCGGCAGTCGGGTCGGCCTTCGCAGTCGGTAGTCTGATACGGGCTTTACGGATCATCCTACGGAATTGATGGGCTGCTATCAACGCCGACTTTATGGCTGGAAATCGCAGCGTCTCGCGCGCGATGCTTACAAAGTACATTGGCGAAAGTGTACAAGCCTTACAGACAGTTTCAAACCGCGTTTTCGCACGATCGTGCGAATCGATGGGTATTCAATTAAATCAAAAGCGAAATTATACGCATATTTATTGTACAGGATATAATATAACTTATTAGGTAATACGTTTATTAAATCATGTATATATTTCATTTTGCAAGGATAGAAGAGTTGCGAATGTACGAAAGAGACTATTCATGATACTTCGTGAGGAGAAATCTATATTACGAGCTATTACTATTATTATATTATTAACATGTCTGACAAAGTAATTGTGGCGAAGTACACTTCTTTCCACTCGGTGAAGAGTTATCTTTATCTATAATAATGCACACACATTTGTACAATTATTCAACGAGAGTTTCTTACGCTCCGGCTCTCTCCTAATTTGTCTTCATCGTATTTTCTCTTCTCTTCCCTTTTATATACTTCGCATGCGGGATCACCGTCTCAGGGCTTATAGAAAGGATATGTAATCATAATTAGCGATGTTATTAGTGAGTCATGGCTTTGTTTTATTGGTTCGTTTTACCGGGGCTTGTATATGGCGAGGGTTAACTGCCAAGGATAACTGGCTGGTGGATCCTACATGGTTGCGCACGGCTGCATGAAGAATTCCGTCAGAGTCAATTAGAAACGTTCGCGGATCGAATCTCATCGAATGGACCGGAACGTATAGAGCTCGTCATGGGCCGTACGGAGCCTGTAGAAAATGAAATCGATATAATCCAGTCTCGAAAATGAAGGGTAAAATCGCGTTAAAATCAATTTTCAAAGCAATCATACGTAATATAAGGATTGTGTTGTTTTTTAATGATAGAAATCGTGTGCGGAATTCTCAATTAGTTAGCATTTAAGAACCGTTGATTTCACTTTCATCACGAACTATCACGCCTCAATACTAAACAATGAAAGCATAGCATGGTTTTTGTAATCTCAAAACATTAGAAAGTTTTGTACATAATAATTAGATTTTTTTCCTATTTATCTACATAAATTAAATATTACTTTCTAGTATTGCGGAATAATTAAATACAAACTGCGCAACGTATATTTCGAATAAAAAATTTATTTATATAATCACGTTTAAAAAAAGCAGAATTCACAAATATTAATCGTTATTCTACACGCGCAAAGTCAGTACTTTGATTTAGGGCTTATACGTACTTTTCTGAATTTTTCTTATAATTAGATTTTTTAAATACATATTTATAAAACACGACATATATGTATTATATTTAATACAAAAGACTGCTATAACAGCGCGCGAAATTAAAATATAGTATTTAATAAAAGGAAATTGAATCGTAGAGTAAAGCGCAAAAAGTTAATCCTATTGACTTTCGAGTTCACGGGACGGACTCGGCAGATCGGTCGATCGCTAGGAACACACGTTGTCGAAATGTTTGCCATTCGTCGGAGCGCTTAAAGCACCAACATCGCCGTGCACGATGCGCGCACGCAACCACCGCACATAAAATCATTATTATGGTGGCAATAAACCGTAAACGGACGCGCGGCTGTATTTTCACTCGCGCGCGTACGCGCGCGCTCTCCGGAGGGGAATTCCTCCCTTTATTTCCCGCGCCTGCCCGACGACGGTGCATATTCACCTGGATGGAGGCGCATCCAGGATGACGCGAAAGACGAAGGACGACGACAAGGAGAACGTTCCGCACGCGCGCAGCCGTCCGCAAGCCGGGTTATACTGCGCCATTAGTGCCTGTCCACGGGCTTTATGGTGCTGCTCCGACTTGCGTAGGGCTGTCTTCCGGTGGCGAGATTCCCGACGCACTATAGAGCTCACTTTTTTCAGAAAGAATACGCTTCAGGAAAGGCTATCTTACTTTGAAAAAATATACGCTTGTTTTACGGGCTCGGCATAATTTTATCCTTAACGTCGAATCTCATGCTAGATTTTCATTAGGAAACCACAATTAAATTTCCAACGCGCGGCAAAGGTACAACGCTGTATATACATTTATATGCATACGTAGTACGTAGTACGTACATATATTTAACTTTTCTTTGAGCAGAAATTAAATAAGGGAGAAAGAGCAAGGGAGGGAGAGGAAGAGCCAATCTACATGAAGAAAAATGACTAGTTAATAGAATATTATTTAATTTTATTTTTAATGTCTAGTTTCATGTTAAATTTTAGTCCCGTAACAGCAATTGATCTTGTTTCTACATCGAAGATAACATCATTACAATGTTTTAGTAATATGCGACACGCATGATATCTCCACACAACGTCAAACTACGTGGTGTCGTGCTAATACGAATGTGCCGTTCTTGTCATGTTACTGACATTCCCGCTTATGCAACAAGAAATTTCTAACGTGAAATTGATGTTATCTTTATCATTATGTTTATAAGATTATGGAGAGCTTCTCGATTTCCGGCGTCTCGCTAAAACAACTTGCGGAGTATAACTTGTCATTTTCATAATGACTCTTATTCCGCAACCGTTAAGGCGAAAGCAAAGTGCCATTATTTTTCTATATGTCTTTTAAGCAAGATCGTTTATTACACAGTCCAAAATTATTCTCCGTTTACTTACGGTAGAACGTAATTAAATGTCACACGCGCGGGTGTATATGTGTGTTTGTTTATGTGTGCATGTGTAGGTACAGCTTTAATTGCAACGCCAATTATAGTCCGAGAATATTAGCTTCGACATTGCATTCGTAATTTTAATTGATATTTTAATTTGACACAATTGCATATACATGGCGTAACTTTATTTTGCACTGTCATTTAAATTTCGTTTATCACGGGGGCATCTGACGAACCCGAACGAAGACGGTCGCGCGCACGCATATGTGTGGATGAAAGCGTATACTTACTGTGTGTAAGAGGTTCACGGGGGAGAGATCTGCTTCGATCAATTTCGCTGATTACGCCTTGTTGTAACACGTCCATATGAAAGCATATTATTTCTCTTTTTTCTTCCGTTTTATTATTCCTTTTGTCCATATCTTCTATTGTATCGCTAATTAGATTTTCAGGATAGTATACAAGTGTTTTTCGTAAGGTGCCGTTTTCTGCGGATACTTAACAATTAATCGAGTGATCTCTCTTCGTGAATGATATCGAGAGAAACCCGTTTTCTGTCTGTCAAAGATCGTATCAGAGTGTCTTCCGCGCGCGATCGAAGAGGCTTATTTTAAATTAACGACACACGTAGATAACAAATAAGAAGAGACGTCGCTTAAACTCTCTGTATCTGCACAAGTTATCCTTGTGAGAATTAACTTCGTGCTCGCTCAGCGAACACGAAGTTTCAGTGAAAAATAAAATTACGATCACTTATTACACTGCTAATCAATGATTTCCGGATCGAGTTCAAGTTATTCTCCCATTTATCGCTGTACACTGTATTAGGGACAATTATATCTTACCAGGAACAATTTCTTACAATTTTCTAACGAGTCTGGAACGGTACCCGCAACTGGAAAACTTCGCGCGTCCGCATGTCTGGTAGCGCCGAGTTCATGCATGAGAGACTTACGCAAATACTTAGCGTGTAGATAATGTGCGCGAGTTTCTTAATCAAGTTTTAATTGCCGACCGCGATTTGATAAACTCACGCGAGATAATTCTAGTCTTTGATATCGGATTAAAAAGAGGATAATCTATCTTCGCAGCGCAAGTAAAATCGCAGCCGATACAAAACGCCCCTCGTTATCCCATTTGCTCCTCTCAATTAATTATGGCTAATTACTGATAGTGATAACCGACATATGATATTTATGTTGCCAAACGATATTTACGATCGATGTGCTTGTCTACTTCGCTTCCGTTGCATTTTTGTTTCATCAAAGGCAGTTTTATTTCAACGTGACATTCACAAAAATTGGAAAGTAAGATTTTTTAAATAGCGGCTGGAGAAAATAATGCCATTACGTTTTAATCATGAGAATAATTTCTGAAGTAATAAAGTAAGTTTTTACTTATTACACAGATTAGTAATAAATATAAAATTTGGCTTTTTATGTCAAAATTAATAATATCGAAATTGTATCTTTAGACCGAGTCCGTACGAAAATATCTTCTATTTTAAAACTGACATTTGTCCGTTCTTCTATCGTCCTATTTTGACAAATGCCAAGTTTATTTTAAAACCTAGGTCAAGTGTTCGCGAGTATTTCGCTTTAAAACGGTGCATCGCGCACGGCGCGTTTTATTTCACGTTTCTTCAATATACGCGAACACCAGCGAGAATTCATGGAGAGTAGAATCTATGTAAAAAAAAGTCGACATTCCGAATCGCTGCACTCTGCCCTCCGCGTCGTCGTCGTCGCTAAAGAAATCTCAGCTTCCCAGCTGAGCCGGGACGAGAGGCACGCACAATAAACGCGTTGTTCACCGCATTCCACGTGCACGCACTCGCGCACACGCCGACGCTCATATCGCTCGCGTGGCGTGCTCGCGGCAACGTATGCGATTCAGTTTGGCGTCGTACACGCGTTACTCGATATTAATTGTACCGTCGTACATAGATAATTGCATCCGGCTACGGTTAAAATATCTCTAGCAGCGACCGATTAACGATGCCATCGTCGGTACGCGCCGTACCGCACGTCATCGTGGCCGATATAAAGGAGCTACGAACCGGTACATATATTCGTATCCACGAATGACTCGCGTATGCGCACGCGTACAGAGCGATGGCTTTGAGTCAAACAAAATATTCCTTGTTACAACTCGATCGCTGTAATTATGTATAAAAATTGTTGCATCGACTGAATGCATTTGATTACGTTTAGGAAATTGTGTTACACGCGTGTAGACATTACATTTCTTATTTTAGAAAACTGGCAGAAGAGTCATCCTCATCTTTTATTTAACGAATCGTGCTGCACACGCTTTATAAATTTTCTTAACAGACTTAACAGAATCTTTAACACGCGTATTACTATCCATTCAGATCTTCGAAAGTTATGTAATTTTTAAACCGAGTGATTCACTCGTATTTCATTCACGGTCAGGAGGAACATTCTCGATCGCGTACCATCAGATCAGGCCCGTCACTAACGCGTACGTACGCGTGTTTGTACGATGGTACATCCGCGCACACAATCGTCGTCGTCGTCGTCGTCGTCGTCGTCGAAGAGCACGCAACACGTGTGCATGCGCATGCACACGCACGTGCACGTGCTTCGGCCGAAGAGTCAGGTTGCGCTGCACGGATCAGCGACTGCCGAGATATGTTACATGCGCCTGGCTTCAGCGTTCTCCGCCTCGGCCATACGAGACGAAGAAAAGAGCCGTGGAACGCGCGCGGAGATCCGAAGGTCGAAAGCATCGAAAGAGAAATGGCGCGCGCGGTTATATAGCCCAAGTAGACCCTCACTCGAAATAACATTTGAGTGAAATATTCTCAAGTCCCGCTAAGATCACGTTTGTTTAATTAGGGACATCATAGTTGCCAAGATGTGAACAACACAAGATGTTTCGTATTATCTCACGAGAGAGCAAATTATAAACTCTCATCCACTCTCTTCGTTTGCAGTTACACGTTGTTGGTATACTATTCTGTAACAAAAAAATACTAAGGAAATATGTATAGAAGGGCATATACTTGTTAGAAAAGAATGTCGTGGACTTAGAAACAATCTTACACGTTTCCAAGTCCAAGCATGGTCATTCCAAGATTAATATGTAGCTGAGATCGTCGAAAATCCCAGTTACATCCCAAATGCAATTCCCATGCGTGCACGCATAGACGCGGATGCAGTAGCGACCGTCGAGGCAGCGAGCGCGTAGGCGCAGGCGGCAGGCCCGAAGAAGCGGAACGGAAGGATCGTGTAATCGAGATGTAATTCATGAGGGTGGGATTTTTTAAGAAAAAGGTCGAACAAATATTTCCACGTTCACACGCGTGCCCGAGCTACTCGCGCGCCGTGCGTACTGCGTGAGCGCATATATATTCGCGCGTCTCCGTGGGGCATTGTGCGGGTGTGCGTGCGAAGAATCGTCTCTCTCTTTTTGTCTTTCTCTCCTCTTTCTCTCCCTCGCGATTGAAACGTTCCTGGAAAGCGCGGATGAATAAGGTCGGAATAACAGCGCGAAACGAGACGTACGGTTGTGTCTAAATGGCGTCATTATCGCGGCCCGTATGGATTGGCGGAGGCCGCGCGCGTGTAAATGGGATTACGGTATCTCCGGATGCGACGCGCGCGGGATAATGCACGATCATATATTATCGAATGCGATATATGAACGATGCGCCGCGAACGACGCTTTACACTTCGGCGTTGATAATTTAACACTTTGGCAGCTTGCGCCGCTCGCCGACCGGCCGCGACAGCGCTTTAATTGCGGATATTAGTTTGCGACGGATTGTCGTGGCCGCGGATACTGGCGAGCTACGATAACTGCAGGACTAACGTTGTTTTTTTTTTCGCGTTAAGCGACGTAGGTTGAATAACCTATAATAACGTAAGCCGATCAAAGGACAGGTTTGACATATGTCGCGTTTCGCACATAAGTCTCTGGTGATGACTTAATACTTCTTGTCTTTACGTGAAACACAATTATATAATTGGGCTAATCGGAGTTTTGATATTTTCGCTTTCTTGTGAGTCTTAAAAATGAGCTGTAACAATTTTTAATGAAATACAGAATTGTTTAAAGCGATTTGATCTTAAAATAAAATGTAATACATATTTAGCAGTATATTATATCAGTAATTATACAATGATATTTTGAATCAAAATGAATAAAAATTTAAAAAAATTAATGATGAAGCAACGGTCTATACGTCTTAAGATGCAAGATTATTTAAGATAAAAAAATTTCGCGTAGGAGTATACGCATGACATGAAGAAAGTGTGAAGTTTTTACTTTTACGATGATAATATTAATATAAAGTTTGTGTAATTTTATGATAGGTTTCTCACGGGTGTCTTCTTGCATGACGTTATATTCTTGTCATAAAATGTAATTAAATATAGCAAACATCAAGATGTTTGCGCGTAACATCGGATTACCGTGAATATTATTAACACATCATCATGTTAGACGTATGTAATACACTTAGCAATTTTCTTCTTATTTATTATATATAAAGTAAAATAATATTTAAATGCATATTTCAATGCTTTCGAATACTATCATTTTGAGTGAAGAATATCTTCAACGACCTGGGAAAATAGACGGCTTAAAATGGATAAACTCTTCTCCCGCAGTTTACAATTTGTAGAATCGAGGGCATTTGTGCTACAGATATTTGAAAGATTACTCGGCTATTTAATAACCGTGAGAACTACTTTTCGCGAACCGTCACAAATAGAGAAAAACGATCTCGCTCATTCAATCGGAAGCGCCGGAAGTATGAAAGGATATATTCTCGCGTTGATGCAGTACGGACAATCGAATCGCCAAGTCACGACGTTTCGGTGATCGACGCGCGATGCGGCGCTTTATCGCGGAGCTAATTAAAAAGCAAATTAATTCCAGCCTCCCCTCAAGGAAATCTACTTTGTATAACGAGTTTTCTGTACGCGTCGTAATAAACACGCTCGTCGTTGCCGCGTTCTGAAGCTTTTCAGCCTGTCGGATCGCTCGGCGTGCTCCACGTGGCAGAGAAATGCCGTGGAAATGGACACGAGCAATCCGATTACGTTTGACAAGCCGTTTTATTCCCGCCTTGATAAACGAACACGGAAAAAAATTTTTTCTCCGTCGGGATATTATGTCGTTAGCGTATTGGAGGCTGTTTATAGGATTCGTTAATATTAAGTTTTAGGAGACGACTATTGTCCCGTGCAAATTCCCTGGAATTCTTAGTAAGTTAAACAGGTTAATTAGGTAGGTAGGTTAATAATATAAAATGCGGTCGTTCTCAAACACAAATATTCGTTAAAGTTAGCATAGCCGATGCTTTGTTTCTGTTTAAAGACTCGGAGAGAACAGAGAATTCTAGACCTCTCCCGAGACAAAGTTAGAAAGGGACAGAGAAATCCGTTAAACCTCAACTAATTTCAGCTAAAGTCTATGGGAACGACACTTGTAATTAATTATGAATTTTATTCTGGGATTTTGCGAGACGAGAGCCGCTCCCCGACGATTAATTTTCCACTCGCTGCTCAATAACAATTTCCGGCACACAGCTGCAACGTTCCACTTATATAGTATAGTGCACGTGCGTCTCCTCCGCATCGATGCGACTTAAAGTTTCTCCTAGGTATACTACTATGGAGCGCAACGAAAATCGACGGACACGATTAGCGGAAAGGCGAGCCGCTATAGTGTCCCGCCCGCCTTCGCCTGCTATTAGAATCATCCGGCACGACCGTAATTTCGTAATTGGGTCTCCCGTTAATTATCCGTCGTCGTGAGTAGTTTTCAATCCATGGCGAGGTCCCGAGACCCACGTCCTCTCTCGTCCGACAGGTGCGCACCGCCGCGCGCTCCTTCGCGACTCCTATTAACGGCATGGAAGTATCTCGCGTGCGCGCGCGAGAACCTTCTTGAAATCTCGACCGATCTCACCTTTCGCGGGGCTTCCTTCGGTCCCCGCTCGGCTGCCGATTACCATAATCACGCGGATTATATGCTTAAGCTAATTACACGTTCCTACGCGCATACATACGCGCGCGCGCGCACACACACACGCATGCATACGTGCGCACGGGTGAATCCCAACCGCCCGCAATTGACCGCGCCTCTCGCATTAATTTCATCGGAACTACGCCCGGTCAGAAAAAGCCGTCGTCGGAATGTTATCTCGCTGTGTTTACTCGACGCACGTATAGGGAGGCTCCGCCTGATAAATCTTTGTTAATTAGGCTTGTCGACGAAGCGGCGCGGGGGAGATTTAGATTTCTGTGTGTTTCTGTTGCAGAATAGCTTTTGTTATCCACGTGCACGATCTAGAAAATGGGATAAAGTCCTGGCGTTTATTAATTTTCTTCGTAGGATTTTAAGCGCCAAAAGATCCGTAATAACGGAATAATGTTTCGTGAGAAATATTTGGAGAATGCAATCGGGGTTGTGTGAGAGAAGAGAGAAAGAGAGAAGGAGAGAAAACTACGTTGGGGATTTCTATTTGCACCAGAGATCTCTCTCGCCGGCATAATCTCCCTGGTCTACATCGATTCTTACACTTCGTTCCGTTTACTGTGTAAATAATTCGTGCTCTTAGGAATTCTGAGTTAGAGGAGCCAGTACACTATTAGCTTCCAAGCTACGAGGCTCGTCGATAATCATCGGGCACAATGCGAAGACTGTACGGGAGGATGTGATGCAAGTGGCTGACATTGCGTGCACGCACGTGTACACTTAGCGATGGATTCAAGCAAGGATCGAGCGGCACGTAATAACACGTTGGAATACTTTAAGGAGATTTTATATTAAAAGTGTAACGATAGAATTTCTATACCCAATTTACATCCTTCCATCCAATCTTCACCCTGTCCGATGATTATAGATCAGCTCGGAAGCAGATAATTTAACAAATAAGATAAATATCTCCTTTGCCCCATTGAGGAATGGAGAAACTGAAGCTAATCGAACATTGCAGAGATTTTATTTAACGATTACATTAGGCAGTATAGCTTCCAGTGTTGAAGTAATGCTGCGTCGATATTCTAGGAATACGTATACTATTCTAGGAATACGCATGTTTCGCGTAATACGACCTGAATTTATACTGAGTTTAATGGCACTTATCGTGACTTATGTGACTTATAACTTTAATGAGAATTATAATGCGGATCAAAGCCATTGCTGACGCATGGACAAGCGCGGCTTTGATGCGTACGTTAGACAGGCAGACGTAGGATAATATTGCTGCTCGCTGGTAGCCGCTGCTGCATTCCGGCCGCGCCGATATTGCCCCGTGCAAATTATTCAAATAAAATTGTGCAATTATACTGGTACATACGTAATAGCCGCATTAAGAGTAACTGGTGCGAATAGAAATTCCGCGGCGTTGCCGTAATTATGATACGTCGCCGCGGAGACAAACAGGACGACGCTCCGTGTTGCAAAACGAACGCGTTGTGTATACCGCATGTACATATTTTACGTACGACGGACGTGTGCACGGACGCGTGCATTTGTCGAAACATTTTACACGCCGCGCGTCCAGAATATTTCTCTTTCTTTGACACAGATACACCGCGGAACATCGTGCAAAGACATCCATCGATCGTCGGCATGATAATTAGGTCCTCCTCTTCAGTGTTGCATCTCGATGCATCTATTGCATCTCGCGATGTGAGTCTTGCAAAACAGCACGTGATTACTAATTTTGCGGCTGAATAATACATCATAACGTATAATCAGGTTTAAAGTTCCGCGATTATTTATTTAAATTTCATTACTCTTATATTTTTATGGATTAAAAACGCAACTATTATATATTTTTGATATACTGTTTGATATTTCAATTGCATTGTTACTGTAATTGAATTTATGTTACATATGAATGCGTATACAAATAAGATTTTAATGCGAAAATCTACAAAACTGACAATGAGCTAACGCCATTTGTAAATCTAAACATTTTCTGAAGATCCAAGGATAGTCCGAGTCCAAGAGTTCGCGAGACATTACCGGATGTCATGCTTTACTCTCTCGATTCCAGAGACTGAGGCAGTCCTTGAGGTAGCTTCTCGCTTCGCGATATGGAGAGGAGAGATCTTAAGGATAAAATTGTTCGACGATCGCGCGTGGGTACGAGATATATATATACCCACGGATACCCTTTCAAAACGATAAATCAACGGAAATCGTATATCATTCGACGCGACGCGTGAACCAGTTCGAAAGTCGTCTTGCTATGCGCACCGGACGTAAGGCTCCTCGATATGCACGCATACATATATAAATATATAAAGTAGGGTGCTTCTTATAAAGCTTCTTATAAACCTTTTGCGAAATTGCTAAGTACTTGGTAAAATTCCTATTTTCAAGGCGGTTCAATCCGGAACGGGAACTTTTAGCACCTATAATACTTGGCGAGAGGCTTTAACTAATAACTTAAAAGCTACTTAGAATTCATATGAATTAATCGGCGTGATGCTTAATATCCAGATAAATTTTTTATCTCTCTTATCATCCCTTTGTTCCGTTACATCATAAAATGTGAAATAAATCGACTGTGTGTATAATACGCAGTCGAATGAGTTAAAATTCTGCGAGGTGATAAATGTCTTCCGCCGTCACATATCGTCACGTATGCATAAATTTGATAGGCGCAGCGTTGTAGTTGTAACGAAAATGTGTGTCACTGGTGTCTATGTCGGCTAACGGCATCTCGTCCCGATCGTCGGTGACGGTGGGCCACTGTAATAAATAGCAATATTCTATGCATCATGAGATCCACCATTGTGCATGTGCGTTCTCATACATAAATATCACTCGTACACCTACGTATAACGTATCTTGATCTCGGTGATCGTGTCGTGTCAGGAATGTCTTCACGCATGGTAACTCAAGGTTAGCGCGATGCCCCTCAGTTGAAGTTGCAAAAAAGATAACAAAACTTTATGATAAATGATAAAACGATAAAGTCACGGATTAATCGAATCAATTCTTTTGCGAAAATTTTATATGCGTCATAAATTAAAATAAATGTCGAGTTTCGTTCACGTGTAATAAAATGAGGGGTTTCAGAAAGATGGACATTCTGTCGGGAGATCTAATACATTTATCTAAAAATATGGACATTTATATATATAGCTCTTTGAGGTAAAAATATTTTTTTATAAATTTCGTTCCTAACCAATTTTATTGATTAAATCGTGACGTTATTATCGTGATGGATAGAGAAGTTATTATCGTGAATTTGGTATCACCAATGAACCGCACGTAACAGTGGTTGCCGATGAATTGAGGTGGATATTGCGGCGTCACGTGTTGCAGCTCCGAAGCTCTCGAGACGAGCTCTAGCGTCGCGTCGGTGTGCGAGTCTCCGCATATCCATGGCACCGTCGCATCTTCACGCTTACGGAGATTCGCCGGGGATAATCGATGGAGAATCGAGAACGCGCGCCGCACGAGATGGTCATTAGAGGTCCGCGTGGAGTGCCTCGATCCGCGCCGGCCGGTACTGTGTAATTGAATTTCCGCTATTTCTGATCCCCGTACAGCCACGACAAGCTACGTAATACTCGTGTCTGACATGAATCCCGTGTCATTGTTGATTTTATTTCGGTTTCGCCATTGGTGCGACCGAATAATTTCTTTGCGAACACCAGTCACGTCCCGATCATTTACAGATGCGTGCTAATAAGTCTAAATCGAGTAACTGTAAAGTGAAATTCAGTAAATAATCACATTGGAAACGTCTTGAAAAATAAAATGTTTGCACAGCAAACATTTATCTTGGGCTAACATTTCTGCTAGTAATGTACTAACAATGCGATAATAATATAACTATTAAATGTCTAATAATAGAATTGTCAATTGTAATGTAAAGGATTTATTCCAATTAGATAATCTGCTTCAAAATATTTTTATTTTATTTTTATTTCTCGCTACGCGAAAATAAGACTATTTTTTCTGGGGTCTTAGGTAATAGCACTTTAATCATGATAATCGAATGTCAGTGCGATTTGTTTAGCAGAGGCAGATAAGTGGGTTTGGCACTTCGATTGACGACCGTCAGCATGACGAATAACCCACATTGAATGAAATTGTATTCCGACGAGGCGGCCATCGGATACGCCCGCGCCCATTGACAATCGTTAAATCATGTTGCAATCATCCGACATGTTATTGAAATTTATATTTTTTAAAATGTTAATCTTTCTTTTTATTCTTTTTATAAAGAACTGTTTTGGATGGACAATAGATCGATGATTATTCTCTTTTCCCTTTTTTTTAGTATATTAAAAAAAATGTCAGATACATTAAACAAGATACGTGTTAACACAACAATAAATGCAGTAATTGCGATATCAACAAAATACATGTGACAATTAATTATGTAACTCTTTCATTCGATTTGCTTGTGCCTTATCCGTCAAGGTTTTCTTGAGCGGTGAAGACTATCGATGGCATCAAATCATTAAATCAATTATTTAATTCGAAGAGCATAACGCGCGGGAGGACGTTGAAGTTTACGTATCCATAAAGACCGCTTTCGGTAGCTAATCCGAGACTAACGAGGCCCCGCGTTCGTTAGAGCTATACGTAATCCGAGTACATGGATCAGCTAACTACGTCACGGTGATTACCGTGAACGCAATCCGGTCTTTACGCGTTACGAGCACACGTCCACCGTCGTTATAACACATCCTGAGTTACGCTAGTATCTTAGAATCGTTATCGCGTATACAATGTGGATAATTAATATCCTTGGGTTCTGTATACATGTCACAAAAGTACTATAAAGCTCTCGTAACAGGAGCAAGAAATAAAAGCGCGTTAAATGTCCGTGGAAATCGATTACAAGTAATAAAATGATCCGTCAAAATTATATACCGTCAAACTGAATAAAGAGCGGTACGTAACTGAAGATTAATACATCGTATGAATTATAACGATAACTCCATAGCCGAATGAATTTCAAAAGAGATTATTTTATCCATATAAATTTAGTTATTACAATTTTTGAATAATTCAATTGAATTTATATTAACGAATTGTTTATTATTCATATCGTGATAAGGTGTCCTCTTTGTGGCAGATGCGCTTTTATATTTGCTCGTAGAAAAAAAATTATTGCAGCAATAAACCGTTGTTACAACTTTCTACGAGAAATTGCTATCTGCGAATGGTGCTTGTGCGCCTTTATGAAAATTGTACTCGCGCGAAGCTCGTTACGATTTACGATCGTTTTGTTACGTGCAAATTGCGCAAAACGTGCGAGCCATATTATCACGCGTATAAAACATCGTGGTATTTTACGAGCCTGACAACTACCCTCGAAATTGGATTAGTGATTAAATTAAGTTTATACGGGAAAAGTCATAACTTTTGGTATCTCTGCTTTAACATTTGATATCACGTAACGAATTAACGTGTAACGTGGACGTGTATTATACGTTTCGAATATCGCGAAAATTATGACGAAATAGCGAATAAAACAGAGAGGAATATAATAGAAGTGCTTTGAGAGGAATTCGAAAAAGCTCGTTTAGTAGAATTTTTGTTGAAAAACTTCATATTTTACTCGAATATTCGGTTTTTTTTAAATGTCAGCGATTTTAAAAAAGTTTTGGAATAAAATGTCATTTTGCAGTATCTGGCTCTATCAAATATTTCGAGATTATTGTCATGTTGTTTCAGTTTCTGTCAATCTTAATTATATGGTTATATATATATATAATCGTTTAGGTTTAAAAAGTTTCCATTCTACTTGTGCCGTCTCGTTTGCGAATCCAAGTATTTTAACGTCGGTTTTAAAAATCTGGCGGTGTTGATTATGAAAAATCTTTATGTGCGCGCTGCAACACGGTATACCCATTTACTCATAACATTATTTCTTTTCGCGGGAGTCACTGTACCGGCGAATTTACAAATACACAGTGCAAGGAAGTGAATGATAACTTATTCACTTTGTTTATTCAGCGTCGAAATTTCGCGGTATGTACCTTGCGTAAGGGTGTCCATAATTTACATCGCATTACGGGGTAATTCCACCGCGCGTGGAAAATTTGTGGTGCGCGTCTCTCGATGAATTCCACCACAGTGTTCGTGAAAAGTACACGTATAGCGGAATTTTCAGAATAGAGTGGGAACGCCAGTTGAGCGCGTGCATCTTCGAGAAGACACTTCTCACGTGAGTTCTCGCCACGTCACGTGAATTACGCGCATTCTTTTATTTACACGGCAACACGGGGGACTTAACGGGCCCCTGTACAGTGACCACTTGTCATTTCTCGTCGGGTTTTCAGTATGGAAACTCCGAGGTACGCTAGCTCAATTATTACGGGTGATAGGTAGTTGACCTTTTTATCGGTATGCTCTTTCACAGCGTTTACGTTATATAATTTTTAACTTGTTCCACGGTACGCATGTATGAAATTTTTCGCACGAGTATGCTGTGAGTTAAAAGCACTTTGTCAATGTTCTCAGGACGTAAAATTATATATGTTTAGTTCAACATTTTCCACATCCTAAGACTCGCTATTGATTTTTTGTTAATAATCGAGGCGAGAATTGTTACGAAATACATATTGCACGAATAAAAGGCACATAGTGTGTCACGAAACGCTTTTCAGTAAAAAGTACATCGCTGCCATGCAATTTACATACATAGCCGATACGTTATTTTCACCCGTTCAATCAGCAATCTCGACGATAATCCAGGCTTCGCGGGCCGGCGACGTGTATTACAAATAATTTGTGCTTATGGTATATGCCGCGTTCCCTTAATAGATTTTCACTAGAAATTCAAGTGGTTGCTGTGTCTCTCTCTTTCTCTCTCTCTTTTTCTTTCTTTATCGCCGGGGTTATTTAAGATGCTTGCACTGCCACGTTCGTTCGCCTATAACGCAACGTCTCGCATCTCGTCTAACGGGATTTCGCGTAGATAGATACGGAAAAGAGACTTGCGACTCAAAAGGAAAAATATTCGAGAGAAAAAGAAAGGCTGTGGATCTATATGCCAATAATCATTATGACGGAATCGCCACGATCCGGGAGAAACGCGAATCTTCATTCAATCAGATTCACGCGTTTGCAGCGAACAAGCTGATGTGCATCGTAATTACATAACGAATGTAAGTTCGGTACATGAAACGTATCGAACATGAATTTGATTTAATAATTAGCGTGATACGTAGCGCGACGTTTGTGATTAAAAAATGAACATGTCATTTTCTTTGCCGTACATCTGTGAGATTTATGGTTCTGATTTATTATTTCTGCATTATTATGAGAAATGGTGGTGCAAAAAAAACGAGGACAAAGTTAGGATGTGAGGGCAGAGGCGCGATTTAGAAATCGGCGGGTATCGAGTTTCGTCTCGAGGGAAGGCCGAGGCTCCCGTTCCTCATCGGCAAACGCGGAAACCAGGAGGAGGATCGGCCGTGGCGACGTGAACGTGACCCATATACCGGATGATAGCGATTCATCGTGAGAGCTGAACAGAGTGTGGAATATTAGTTTACCGAAGCGGCCCGCGGGGACTTTCGGTCGATTAAGGTTACATCTATCAGCTGTTTAATCCGTTCTAGATCCAAGAGCCAGAGAGGCGCTTCAAGATTTTTATTGCGTGACGATTGATAAACGGGAACAGCCAGATGCTCGCGTTGCATATTTTTCTTGACTATATTAAGAACGCTCGATATTTGGCTACGCGATTGACCCTCGTAGTGGATAAATTATCGACCGCTTTTAATAATTTAATCCGCATTTTCCGTGAGATATTTTTAAAAATGTATTTTTTATTAATTTGTGTGGTACTTGAAATTTTTAACTTTTTCAAGAAAATGGCAATACGTATATTTTCTTTATTTAAAAATGGTTTGATGTCTGTATACCTATATTTAATTTTTTCTCAATTTTTCTCAAATTTAAATATTTTTTTAATTTTTTGCGCGCGATCTCTTATATCGTAAATTTAACAAGGCAAGTGATAGATTATCTTTATATTTAACTGAAGATGACTCCTAAAGAAGTTAAATTGTTCCGAGGAAATCCATTAGAAAATCAATATGAGAAATTCCCATAAAAAGATTAATTGAGATTAACTGCCAGAGATGAAGTGTCGGGCACAGATGGCTATTTCGTTCAGTCATTCGCGGGATCGAGGCCTTCTCGTGCGTGAAATTGGGTGATGTAACGCACGAATTTCAGCCGATCTTCGGGAACCAGAGAGCCACGAATTTCACGGATCGTTGAACTCCCACAGATAAATATCCAGAATGGGATTCGAATGCCGCGTGAAAGATTATTCTACCTGCGTGCCGCGCAAAGTCGCCTATCATTGTCACGTATAAGAATTCAAGGAGCCGGTGTGAGGGTTCCGCTAGCCCCTCGGAGGACGTTTCAAAGGGCCCGACAGCGGTTTTCACTACGCCTCATTTAATAATTGTTACGCGCCCCCCATCGCGTGATGCATACGGAAGAACACGACTCGTTCCGTCGTTCCACGTTAGATAGGATCGTTACACGTGTCGTGAATATGCGGGATTTCTAGATGTCACCGAGTTTTGGGAGATTCGTGTCTGAGAGAGAGAGAGAGAAATGATTTCTTGGTCATCTAAAGATGCATTGATGTATTAATTTATTAACTCCACACGATTTATAAAAATAAGAAAATATTTTCTTATAAACTGTGAGTAGTCAAACTGTAAGCTCAAGAGAAATATATTTTTTTTATATAGCAACATACAAATGATGAATAAATATAAATATGTTTGTGGATACATATAGATATTAATTATATTAATTTTATATATTCTATTATATTTTTATTTTAATGGATACACATTAATTAATATAATTAATATGTATTTATTAAGCGTATTAATTAATTAATTGTGTTTGTCTACTTTAGTTTTGAGAAAATATTTTTTGTGGAAATCACTAAGGTTTTTTAAATTTAATTACTACTTTAGTCCTTTGCGTAAAAAAAAGGAAAACGGTGAAAGAATGAGAGTCACTGACGGGCGGTATCTTTGTATAAGACCTAAGACGAAACATTATCTACATGGTCGATCTCTCAATCTTGATCATCCAAGGAAATCCACTTAACTTTCACTGAAGGATTCTCCTCGTATGCCTATATTATCATCCTTCGCGGGAACTGTCATGTGACACGTGATGTTTTCTATCGTGAATAAAAAAAAAGCTTGGAAACGTTTTATCAAGCTTGCCCGAAATACCATACTACTCACTGACGTCAGTCGTATAGGTAACGAGCGAGATTTGATCGAATCTCCCGTACATCGCGTGGGCGTGCCTTACTCTTCGTCGCGAGGCCATTTTCACCGGTATCGCGCGGCTCGATCGTGCGATTCGTAGATCCTTCGTTCGCCGCAAAGGTCGCCGAGATAAGACACGACACTGTAGGACTTAACCCCTTCTGTTTTCAGACCGCGCGCGCTTCTCCGTGGATTGACAGTCGGTCTCGACGTGATCTCTGGCCATGCCGCGTGTTTCCGCATGGCTGAGAGAGCGAGAAGGTAGATAAGCAGAGTCGATAAGCGATATATTAATTGATCGATCAAATGGGCACCGTAAGGAATTCGCGGTCTCTGATTTGTAAATTTTCTTAAATTAACACAGGCCTCGCCGAGACCCGGCACTGTGAAATTCTACGCTTGATTGAACGTCGCTTTTTTTCTTCTTCGTGCAAACAGGCGGTGGCTCGTGACGGCCTTGTTCCCCGCAATAGAAATCTGAGAGTGTCTAAATGCGCTTGTCTACCAGTTAAATTTAATCGAAAATGATCCCACGTAACTTTCGCTTGTATTCACTTTTAAGTCGCTCGACATTTGTTTGCATTTTTATTTCGTAGAGATTCCTGCTTTCGAATTTTATGTCGACGATCGGAATCGCGTTATAGAAGAGAGAATATTTCATATGCACGATTAGATGTGTGATATAATCAAACCTGTAGTGATTAAATGAAATTGTTACCAAATCGTTATTCGTTATTTTAATCTTATTTATTTATTATAATTCGATTACTTTTTTTTTTTTTTTTTTTTATTATCATGTTGTGACGTTGTTTTAAATGTTTTAGGCGTTATCATTTTATCAAAATCTCTCAATCTTTAACATATCTTTGCATCGTTTAAAAAATCATTTAGCTTTTGCCAAGGCAGAGATTGGTATATCTTTTTTTTCGTAAAAGAAGAGAATTACATACATGTTTCTCAATTAGCGTACCTATATATCTGCTCTCTTCGCTCGTAACGCAATTATTAATGCCACGATTTGCTTATCCACGGCTGCTCGAGATTACATAAAAACTACTGAAATAGAACCGTCGATCACGCACTTCAGGCTTCAGGGATCGTCTAAATCAGCTTCGCTTCTCTCGCGCGGATAGAGACCGGGCCGAAGCGGTACCGCGCATCCTGCGTCAGAGCGACGTCAATGCTTCGCAGCCTCGGTCGACGAACCCAATGCGCATCCGACGTTATTTTCAACGAGCGCCTATAAACCGCGGCACTTACTCGCACGGGCGAGTTGCAACGCGGAACGGCCTTAATCGCCAGCGGAAAGAAATCGGCGACGGTGGAAGATCCGCGCGGAATCCCGCAATTCGAGCTAATCGTTGATTACCCGCGCGTGCCGCATCATCCTTTAAGTCTATAGGCTTGCCATAGTGTCCGCGGGATCAGTCTATTTAATTCTTATTTTAAGAGGTCGGTGCTCACTCTTCGATCTCTTACACCGCGTGATAATAATTATGTGTATTTTATGTGATATCAATCATCTGCTTATTTATTTCAGCATAGATTATTAATTTAATTTTAAATAATTGATCTCTCCAAGAACTGAACTTTATTATTTTGTTACGAATGTAAAATAGATAGGTGTTCAGAGAATATATATACATAATAATACCACAAATATATATTTTCAACTATAATACAAAGTAATATCGCAAATAACATGTTGCGCTATCGTACACAGCATCATAAAAACTAACACGGATCAACGAAATAACGTTTATTTTCCCCCTTATCGTTAAACCGTACAGAATTCCATCGTAGCAGAAACTCGATCACGGTCGTTGTGGGTGTTCGAGATATCGACTGGCCGCATCAGAGAAGCCGCTCTTTCGCCGAAAGTCGGCGGTGCTTTTTTACGGCCACACCGCGCCGAGAGGCGGTAGATATCGTTTTACGTGCGATAAAAGGCGGCTCGTCAATCGGGAGCAGCGCGACGTCGATTAGAAGGAGTCAAATTTAGCGTAGGTAATGCGATCCGTGAAAATGACCTGTCGGACCCATATAAATATGACGGCATATGACCGATAAAAGCTACAAATTTTATACATCTCTACCGAAGCTTTGTATTTATGTAATATAAAAAAATCGATCTATTGTGACCAAAAAATCCGCTATTAAAATGCGAGCATCTAATCTTGTGCGTGCATCGTAATTTTTTATATTATAAAGATTCGAGCGAAAAAAATTAAGCAAAATTAATCCGCATTGACTATTTTATTTCAATGGTTTTTATATAATCTCAATCGCGGGTATAGAAGAAAATCACGTTATTAGTATAAAATTATATTTGATTAAGTTTTAGAAAAGGAAAAGAATTGTGAGGAGATATCGGAGAACGTTTAAAAAAGAACAACTCGATAAGTAGCACGTCCGGTCGCTCCAATCATATACACGATGGTACTGCCATTGAAGATTTACCGATCTCGGGGCCGGAGGACAGACGCATTTTGATCGACGCGAGCCACCGGTCTATGCGATACGATCTTTACGGAGGTTTTACGTGGCGTATTACAGCTCAATTTACATGGCGTATACGCGACAACGGGAGTGTACGGTCGCGGCGATACTCAACGGCGAGAGAAACGATATTCTTTATACGGCCGCTTCACGGGCCGCGCGGCGGCGGCCATCGCGAGTCCGCGTTGTCGTCGTCGTCGTCGTCGTCGTCGCGATGCAACTGCAATCGCGCTTGTCGCGGCCGCAATCGCGGCGAACAATGCCTCGGGAAAATCGACGCACACGCACACGTACGCGCATGTCGGATATGTAGACGTGTAGAGGCGTGGAATACTTCCGACGTGCCGGCACGGTTAGAAATACGTAAAGTTTAAGGGTCGCGTTTTACGATGCATCCGCGCGAAGGCGTGGGTGCAACCGCGACGTTCGCCATTATGCACGAATATCGGGAAAGCCTTGACGGGTCCGATCGATTTTCATTTGGAATGGCTGCGCGCGTAAATGTGCACAATGGCGAGATTATATAAGAGAAAGAAAAAGAGAGAAATAGAGAAAGTAATTAATATTTTTATAAATAAAACGTACAAGAGAGATTGGAGTCACAGAGAGTTGCGTTTTACGGCAGAAATTACGGGCAGAGCTAGCACACGCGCAAGGATCGAGCAGAATAAACGGTTTTACCAAGTCGCCTTTTTTGTTTCATTCATTTTGCATTGCGAATGTTACACGGCACACCAGCACAGGCTGCGATGAAAACTCTGCGGTTTACCGTAAAATAAAAAATCTGCGCAGGCAACGGTTAAATGTAAAGGCGAACATTGATTCCCGATGGACCAAAACAATACACTGTTTACGTTGTGAAATAGAGACTGCGTGATTTAAATAATAATGCTGGGTATTTTTCTTGAGCAAATTAACAAGGGTAACTGATCCATATTCTTTTATTAATTGCGTAAATCTTTGACAATTCGCGTTGAATTGAGTGAAACTTGTGATACGAAACTTAAGCGCAGACATCTTTGAAGAAAGTTTTTATATAATTTGATACACATTATAAAAGAATTACCTATCATACACATAGATACATACATATTTGAATCTTATATGAAAAAAAAAAACATCTATAAGATTTTCCCGGATATGTTATTATTCTTTAATAATTACGTTCTATAATAATTATTTCCTAGGTAATTTTCACTCAGGGAATTAATTATTTTTATCAACGAATTTATCTGAAGGAGTGGTATATTACATTTTCATCGTGTTTTAAATATTTTTCTTTGAAAAAAACGATTATGTCAATTTTTAATTAACAGACTAAAATTAAAGACCGAAATATCTCAATATAATAATAATATTGCAATCAAATGTATTTATTATGCTGAATACGCTTTTCGTGAGCAATATTCACCACTCTATTTTCGTTTCTATGACAACGATGAAAGTTTGTCGAGTAACTTCGGAGTCATCGGGGCATACGATGTATCAGGCCAAAATTTGATGACAAAAGCTGAACGTGTAGGCAGCCTATCCGTAAGATCCCATTATTGACGGTCGGCTTGCAGCTGACCTATTGAAAATCAATGCTTCGAACCTTTGACAAAGTCGTGTCTTTTCCTATCGTCACACGGATGATCGCACTTCATTCCCCTGTAAACATCGAACGCGAACCCTTGCTTCGACGGTACGAGAGGATCCTGTTGCGAATAAAACACTTGAAAATAAATGACGCGGTCACGTGTCACCGCAGCTATTTATCCCGCGCTGACATAAAGGGCTGATTTCATTTAATCGAACATCTCATTTCCACAAAAAGTACGATTTAAAAATTCAAGACGAGTAAATTAATGCTGGCAATTAGGCGATTTTAATATTATTATTGCTAAATATTTAAAATTTGTATCTGAGATTCTTGAGATATACTTGTAAGAAAGGTATTTCTTCGCAATTGCTTATGTGCGAGAGCCAGTATGGCCAGGGTTTGATATGTGTGCCGGACAAAGCGGAGCCGAGCGCGAGAAGACGCAAAAGAAATTCACATCGGAAGAAAAGGGCGGCCTTGAAAGAATGCCGAAGCCATCCGGCGGCGCGCGCGCGCGTACGCACTGGTTCACACATTCCGCTCTGCAAAATATCACTGGCAAAAATTTGAATCGAAATTTACCTGAACGAGCGACTTCAATACGGTTCTCTTGTCGTTGATTGCCGTGAGCGCGGGAACCTTGACCTAAAAAATCAGCCGAGACGCCTTCAGATAAAAGCCATGAACTTATCGACCAGCCGCGACCCCTCGGCTCGGTTACGTACCCACGTGCGCACGTGTGACCATGTTACGCATAGATGCGTACGAGTGCGAATTAGTGTGGGGCGACAATTGCCCACGACCGCCGAACTACATAATTCAGCGTCCTGCTTTGCATAAAAGATCACGGGTTAGCTTTGGAGCACACTGCCGATGTTGTGTATTGTCGGCTTTCCTACGTTAGGTTCGTCGCCGCTTTGTATACGCGGGAATATTTACGCGGCATACAAGTCATACTCCTCGAAAATTAGTAGCGGGTTATACGAGAACGACACACTAATACCGGTAAAAAAGAAATTCTTGTAAGGTAATGATAAAAATCATTCTGTGTGTGGGTTATCATTGCTAATTTAATTGGTTACCTGTGCACCTCAATTTATTAACTCGTTATAAATTTTCAAGTCTACAATTTAAACCGTTGTTTAAATTTTACTTAATTCTCATTACTACGCAATTACGTGTGAAAAGGTTTACACGTTTACACGAGGATTATGAGAATATTTTATAAATATGTTAATGAAAAGTCGTTTGTCCTAATTAGGATTTTTATTCATTTATACCTCCAATTTATAACAAGCGTAGTCATTAGTTGAAATTTTGAAAGCTGTCTCGAAAGCGGGTCGCGTGCGTTTTCGCACAATGGATCCCTCGTAACTCTCGTTAAGGATGCTAAGCTCGCTGCGTAACGTTGCGCCAGACAGAGAACACGGTTGTTCTCGTTCCCCGCGCAGTCGAGATAAACGCTCCAGAATGAGGACGAATCACAGGGGACGACAATGTCGGCTGAAGCTGAATTGGCATTTATCCGCGACTGAAAATCGATAGTCGGAGAAGTTGCGCTGCTGCGAACCGATTGAATGGCTATATTTGCGCCTTAACGCTGGTAATTGAAAAACTGAGCATCGACACGGTAACACGGTTTGCGCGGACACCGGTGTGTATATATAATCTTCCCTTGATGAATTTTTTTATTAGATAAAAGTACAAAATCGATCGACTCAAATATGGTCACCGTGGCCGAGGATAATCCGGTCCTTGTATCAGTCTGAGATAATGACGTTTACTGAGATTCGTATTTGCTCTACTGGTCACTTTCACAGCCTAAATGCGCTCGAGCTCTATTTACAGAGATGCCACTTCGGGGATCGAAAAGCATGGCAAACATTGAGAAGATCCACTGGGATAGATCGCAAACACAATCCTCCGTAAACAACGACCTGGCTATTCGGTTACTTTCCAAACGATGTAGATAGGCGATACTGAGAATAACGCAAAGGAACTCGCGCGTTACTGTCACACACACTAAAATATTATCCATTACCTATGAAAAAGGATATTGATACTACCAGTGATTAACGTACATCTATTTCTGTCTATTTAAGTATACTAGATATATACTGTATTTTTATAAAAGGATGAAGGCAAAGTAAATGAATCAATTTAATCATTTGCATATTGCAACAAAAGTCACGGAAAGTTCAAAAAAATATATCATTAGGATAAAAAATTACAAACGAGTCAATTTGACCGCTTTGGTAATTCTAGTGTTAAAAGAGTATATAGCTAAAATTAATTTTTTTCAATTAATTTTCTAAATTGTTCACAATCGTTAACATCTTTTCATTATTCTTTTGAGTAATTCCACTATATATTTTGAGATGAGGCGTTTGTCGATTACATATAAAGATAGCCCCGATGCGATGGCCGCTCGTTGCCAAGTGTCGATCCTTCAGTGCTCGGCCCCACAGGCGCCGGCAATAAAATAATCAGCCATGGGTACAAGGGACGACGCCCTGCGAATAGACGCGGGCAGTCTAAACAAACAGCCGCCTATCGCCCACCATGGGGGATCCTTCGCGCGTTTGTGACGTCATTCGCGAGGAACCAGCAGCCGGGAACGTTTTTTTTCCCGACCTCGAATGGTCCCGTATATTTTCTCAACAATGCATCAAGTCCGGGCATTTATAAACGTCGTTCGCCTCCTCTGTTTAACGCGTGTCGGACTATTTCGGGCCGTCCGAAAGCTTTCCGACATCCAGTAAATCAGTCCTCTGCCGGAATAATTGGCGCATCAGGAAGCGTTATACGGCGCCTCCGCGTCCTCGTGAAACTGCGAAGCCGCGTGGAGAAGCGACCTCGTTTTTACGAAACCAAAACACTTAACGCGATGACTCGATAAGTTACGTTTATGAGCCATTTCAGCGTTATGAACAATTTATCTAATTTGTTTAAATTGCCTTTATCTTATATAACTATTTTTGCTTAATTATTTTTTATCTATTTATTATTTTTATTTTATTTTTTTTTTTACGAGAACTTCACTATAAGCTCTCGCTCATCTTGATCACCATCAACGCGGTGCTGCTTATGAATAATTTTTCATCGAATACCTGATTTGTTTTATTCGATATTTTTGTGTTACTTTTTTTTCCGTTTCGTTTATAGAGTATTTACATTTCGATGACTACGGGTACCATATGATATCCCGATACAAAGTATATTTGACTTGGGTACTTCGATACTGTTGCAATACGACAATAAGTATTGCAAAAGTCAACGCGCACTCTGGCCGCTTTCGCTGTGTCATTATGCGGATTTCAATTCTCGAAGCATTTCGCTTCCGACTTACGCGCGGTTGCTCACAGGATCGAGACGTTTGCGGATCCTCGAAGTCGGTCGAGTGCCTGACTCCGCGTCGAGGCACAGAGTTCTTCCGCGAAACTCGCGCGATCCGCGACTCTCTCTCCTACTCGTGTAAGGTACGCCTTCCCGCGTGGAATTTACACGTGCGAATTGAGATTGTTGCATGCTCTGGCGCGGCCAAAGGACTAACCACACGCGACCGCGATACATATGCATGAGAGAAACACCGGCGAACCCCGCGCGCTGATGGATGAATAAATATTCGCGGGCAAACAAGCTTTGGGTCACCGTGGGTGTGCGCGCATATGCGTGCGTGCGCTTATCATACGCGCGGTTTTCGTTGGCATGACCGATGCGCTCCCGCGAGTTTCTCGCGAGTCTCATCGACCACGTGTGCTCCACATACCCACGTGCTCACCGCTTGTCAATTCCAGAGTAATCTCATTTAGGATATTGATTTTACACAAGAAGATTGGAACATGGGCAATACTTGTTACGTTTCTAATAAGCGATTACTTAGCTTGTGCCTATTACATTTGTTTCAAATTTTCTGCGTATTTCAATGTCAATTCGTAGTTTCGCAATATTATTACAAAAATATGGCAATATATAGATATATTTTGATTTAATAAGTATCTAATTATAGATTAAAAATTAAATAAAATCCTAAATCATAAATGTAATATCTATATTACTATGTATCTATAAATAATGAATGCAAAATATGTAAGATTATTTATAAAGTTATGTAATGAAGGAGAAAGTAACTATGTTGCGACTTTTTCCAAAAAATAAGTACCGTTAATAAGCATTAATGCATCCTACGCGCAGATAAATAGCTAAATTTTGCCTCGGTGAGCTGGCAATGATGTCATGCGAGATTCAGTGACGATCGTAGGACCGAATTCGCAAAAAACAAGTCACATCCGTGACAGGATTCCTTTTCTGGAAACTTGTATAATATTAGTTTGGGAAGAATGTTTAGTAAAAAATGTGCGTCACGTCCATATCGCGTATATAAAAGTTTCGTGTAACGATGACACTATAATGTTTCTGAAAGCAAAAACGAGATGGAAGCAAGAACAAGCTGAAGAAAACATTGAAAGTAAATTGAAATAGGTATATTAAAATGTAACAAATTATTACCAGCATATTTTATATGTCGCAAAATATGTATCGTAATTATAGTTAATAGATAATATCTCATTATTATTATTTATAAATTTAATCATTACTATAATACTTTATTGCACAATTTTATTTCATGTCGCAATATTAAATAACGATTACAGATATCCTAAGATTGTTAATAAATTTTTCCGTTTCTTCGCTCAGCTTTGAAGCAAATTCATTGACTGGCAAATATGCGACGATATCTCTTCGTTCGCCATATCGCATGGCCGTAAAATAAAATCCCACGAAATCGAGGAGTCGGGAAAAGGGATTTTACGGGTAGTTGCCGGGGTGCGATTACATAGTATTAAATTTACTTCGAGGGTAGAGAAACGACGCGTAAGGCAGCCGCTCGCTGCCGGTCGGCACGTTTCACTGAATATTTGTTCTTCGCGCCTTAGCACGACATTCAAATGGATACAAAGGCGATCTTATACGTCCCCGCTGAATGGATTTTCTTTGGCGCGAGTCGAAGGTAATTTTCGGTCTGGTGCGAAATGAGGATGATGTTTATAATGCGAACGTAAGATCGCGGAAAGCCTCGATAAAGATCATTTTTGCTAATAAAAGTTGCATCTCCACGTTCCCGTCTGGAACGATGTTTACGAAGTCAATTTTTACAACTCTGAAAGTTATGTCGGATGTAAATGATCGAATCGTTTATTTCAATGCATTGTATATAACTGGTTAAAATATAGCAAATAACTATGACGGCGAATTTTAAACTGTGCTTTAGAGAGAAGATGGGACGAATATAACAATATTTAATTTATTTATTTAATTTACATATTATATATATATATATATATATATATAATTGAAAATGAATACAAAGCGTATAACTTTACGTAAATAATTACTAGAATAAAATCTATAATTTTTTTACGACATCTTAATTGAATTTTTAGTGAAAATTATTTCAAAACAGAATCTACGTAAAATTAATTAAAAAATTGAGAAATTTATTTATTTGTTTTATTTTTAATTATCTGTATCATATAGAAATTATCGATGATATGATCTGTTCTTTAAGAGACAGATTTCAATTATAACATGCGTCTTATTATTTTAGTATTATGTGTATAAGCACATATGAATATCACTATCAGTATCACGCGATACACGTTATCGATGTTTCTAATGACCGTCTGCGTCTGTGAGAAAGTAGCGCGCATGCAGCGTTGCAGAATCCAGCATCCGTTAGCGCCAGCAGCCATCGAGTAGCTAAATCAATAAAGTTTATTGACTTTGCTCGCGGGAGTGATTCTCGGGGCCGCTCGATACACGATATTAGCATAATTCGATCATAGATTTCGCTCGCGTGTTTCGTGATGCCGGTGAATTTAACGCGCGATGCGCACCGATCCGGCACTCGTTAGGGGCACACGCAACGGTATTTTGCGTCGCGCGCGCAATTTTTTAATAGACGCGATTAAGGTCTCAAGCATATCGCCGGGGTCTCGCCATGGGAAAACTCGTGTGCGAACTGATACCGCGTATCTATATGGATCATTGCCACTTGCCACGGATGTGCGCTTGCTCGTACACAGATAACTCGACCCACCTGTTTCGTGGCGCGCGCCGGCTAGCGTTCGTTATTAGTGTTACGTTAACTCGGCATATGAAATTTTTGCAAATACCGCGCTTCGACTACGGAAAATGTTGAGGTTCGGTGTGGGGCGGTTGCAAATTATCAGTTGGCAATTTCCATCTTGAATTTATTGCACGCGGAACTTAATATCGGTATATTTGAAACTGTTGTGAAAGTCCAATTGAGCATTCTTTTCAATTATTAAACTCATTATCTGTTGCATGTGCTTCATATTTTTATTAATTGTTATTATATATGTTAAACTAAGATCATTCTGTAGAAATGTCACGCGAAGAATCTAAGAGAGAAGTTCACGTTACCCTTGGCATTCTTACGCGAACCATATGGTAACTGTTAACGAATTAATTCCGACGGTCGTAAAAATGTCGTGGCCCGAGAATGACTCATTGTCGTTGAGTTCGAAGTGTTGTATAAACAGTAAGCGGATTATACATCGGTAACAACGTCAGCAACAGTGTCCGAACGTACTTTCAGTCACGTCCGTCTCGCAGCCAGCTTTCGGAACAACGTCGAATTCAGCTGAATAAATAATTCGTGACGTAATTAAAATTGTATAGAACCTTATGTAAATATTATCGATGAACAGTTCTTATTTTTGTTACTATTATATATATGTCAAATTTTCAAGTTAGGAGGAATAAGAATCGGATAGATATTGACTCGAACAGTTCTTTTAATTTTCTCGCCAATCAGTTGTGAGGACATGTGAGGAAAAAGAGCAACGAACTCTCTATAGAGATTCCGTAGACCCGAACCTCTCGATTACTTTTACTGGTAAGTTTGCTGCGGCTTTTCTTACATATTATGCAATAAAAAATTAATAAGCGGTAGCGAGCGAATTTCGAGCGATATCTAAGAATGGCATTAGCATGAAGCGCAACTCATGCGCGACTTTACACTCCGCGGTAAAATGATCCAGCGTTAAGTCATCATCGCCAGGTGATGCGGTGTCCGCTGTTGCGATCACCGAAGAGCATTCGTCAATAACTGTAAGTAAACCTCTTCGCGTGGATTCCTGCCATCGTGAGATAACGCGGCTTTTTATTGTCCGAGCCTATATCCGCGAAGACGCTTTCGCACGTCGAAGCGACGCGTATAATTACGGCGCATTAAGCCGTTAACGGCACAAATGGACAGGAAAATGTGGAAGTGAAGAGAGATGGCAGAAAAAGAGGGAAAAAAGAAGAGGAAGGCGTCAACCCCGAGTTGATATTTTAATGCAATGGGTGTTGGGTGTTTGTTGAACCATGCCGGATGACACTGCTCTCAGTCTCTCGCTTATTTTCTCAATGAATTCGTATTCGTTAGAAATTTCCCCACGTGCGTAGTAAAACACCTGCGTGCGACTCCCACGTGGGTGTCCGGCGAATTACTTGTATCGTGCTCTTTAAAGGTGACGGGTAAACTTATAAGGAGGGACGGTGTAAAAGTAGCGACAGCCTATGCGTAGTCGAAGCAATTTTTTCTGTCTTTTTCCAAGCTACATCACAATAAAACGCACACAGTTTTTTCAATTTTAGTTAATATTTTCCAGCGTGATACATGAAATATTTTGCTAATAACTTTCGAAGAAAACGTTTTGTGTTATTAAATATGATAATATGGAGCAATTTACGCACATAGCACGGATTCTTAAAGGATCCCTAAAAAAATATCTTCGTAGGAAGTCGGTCAATATAGGAAATGAGAGAATCTGATATTGAGATTCTTAGTCGGAATCGTAATACAAAACTCAAAAGGTTGTCTTCGAATTTCGAGTTTATTATGTACACTGAATTTTTCTGTTCCCCGGATAATCCTGGGTTTATATTTGATATCTATATGTTTATTTCACCTCTGCGCAGAGAATATTCAAATAAATAACTTTTTTAAATGATTTTGTGCTCACTTGAAATTTTTAGATTTTTTTTCTAAGAAATACTTTACATAAGAGACTTTATTTGCGATAAAAACTCGCGATGCAGACGCAGACGCTGCGCACGTGTTTTTCCAGATATGTGACATTGCTCGTTTCACTAGAGATCTCCGTAAAACGCGATATACGTGGGTGGTGAGTGAACGGCGCACAATATCCCGCATGAATGAATGCGCCGTTACCGCGGCGGCTTAAGAAAACGGTCTTAGGCCCAGTTTCACAAGTGTCGGTTAACTTTTAATCTTTAGATTAACTCACTCTTTGTCTCTTTCTAAGGGGGACGTTAGAAGGAGACGAAGAGTGAGTTAATCTAAGATTAAAAGTTAACCGACACTTGTGAAACTGGGCCTTAAGCAACTTACGCCTTAACGTCGAGAAAATCGGGGGAGGTTCTTTGTAATCTCCCGAGAAAGATTGCGTCGGTCCGCCAGTCAGATAAAATCGTTCAGGTAACGAAAGGGATCGCGCATTTATCTCGACTCGTCGTCGACGCAATTGGACATGCCTGAAAGTGGTCCATTCACCTCTTTTTCCTTCCCTATCTTTCTTGCTCTTCGTCTCTCTTTCTTTAAATATAGAAGAAAATAAAAGCAGCGAGCAATTTCTCGAGGACTGGAAAATGAACCGCGCGAGCATCGCGAACCTGCCGAGCCGTAACAGAGCGTAATTGAAAAAGAGAGGATTTTTTCTCCCTCGTCTTGGTGATGTACAACGGGCACGTCCGGCGATTACCCGTCGTATCGGGCCGCAAAAAGTTGCGTAATTCGGTGCAATCCCGACAATAAGCACCGTCATGCATATATATACGTGTGCAAATGACTCTTGCTCGGAACGAGCTTATTTGAGATCGTTTATCCCAAGCGTTTCGTACACACTACGTGCGAGCAGCACACACTTCCTGACCAGACCAGAACGGTGTAATTCACATCTCGCGGCGCACGTCAGCGAGTAGTACCCTCCTTGTTTCACATATCCCGCAGATGAGGCGCAATCATATAGCATTGAAAATGGGCTAAGGATTGTGAGTCCGTCGATTGCATGGACGGATACACGATCCGCGGTTCCAGCTCCAGCGCGCGATTTCTCATGATCTTATTCCAACAATAAGTCACCATTATTTCCAGTACACGTACCGCGATACTTTCTAATAGACGTTATTATTTAACATGCGAACGTTGCGGGATTTATAAAATTTTTTTGTCAATGGTTTATCGACAGTTTTCTCTTTCTCTTTCTCTCTTTCTCTCTCTTTTTTTATCGACAGAATGATTGAAGAGCTTAATCCGTTGAGGATTAAAATTACATTGAGGGGTGAAAAATTTTATGATCGCGCTGAAACATTTTTACGAACATTTCTGACTAAGCCGCTTTCATTTTACAGCGTTTGCGCCGTCGAGTTATGCCGGGCCCCGATTCTACGCGCGGATATTTCCGCCGCGCTGCACGATCGAGAGATCTTGCACCATTACGGTCAACCGCCAGCCGCCCGCGTACTTACAAGAGCTTTTCTTCTTTTCGCGTATCGCGCTTTCCCACGAGCGCTCTCGAGAGACCCGGAGAATCATTATGCATAATCCCGAGGGCCGCACCTCTCGTGCGATGGTGCAAGCCTCGTTAAAAAGCGTGCGCCCGCCTTCTTAATGGTTCTACAATGTGCACTCGCGGGAGAGAGCACAGATTTTCCGACTTGTAAATTTCGATTTGGAGAAAGCCGAACGAGAAATATCATAATTTGCACGCGAGAATTAAAAAATGCCGAAGATGATATTTGTTGCGACAGGCGTGCATCACTTAAACGACTATACGATTAAGAATATCCCGGTAAAATACTCGAGCAATAAAAAATATTTCTCTGAATTAAATTACGTCTAAAAAATGCCATGGGATATATGAATAAAATATAATTTTAAAAGATACCGCATATTTTCTATTTTTAATCTATTTTTGAATATCATATCAAAACGCATCTTACATTGCAGCACATGTTATTGACATCTTATTGACATATTTATGAATATGAAATGATTTTTAATTAAAGTTTGTATATATGCGCGATTGCAATTTGCCGCATAATAATTAATTATTCATAGCTATATCACGTACGCTTTAAGAATTTTACATGCAATATTATCATCCTTGATAATTATAATTCGACTGCGCGTGGTCTGTTCTTTTTTTTTCTTACGTGGGTGCGTACCCTCGAAGATACTATGTATATATATGTAAACATGCTCGCACTTGATACGCGAGTTTATTTTTCGTTTGTGGATTATTATTTTTATTTTATTGCACAAGCTACAATGTAATTAAAAACTTATCATTTATATACATTATTCTTGACATTTGCGTTTGTTGCACAATTTATCTTTAATTCCGTGAAATCAAAATATTTGTATATCAGTTGCTTTCATACATCTATTATTTTATTATTTCTGTTATTGCCGATCGATTAAATGTCACACCGTTCAATATACCATCGTCTACTGATTTGTTTGCTAAACATAAATATCGAATATAGGCGTATAATCGACAACTTGGCGTTACAACAAATAGCACGTCGCATAATCGCGAAGAAAGTTGGCGCGAAAGGGTTGATCGCCAACGCTAATTAGCCCGCCGCGATAACTATTTATTGCGTCGTGTGCGGGCGGCCGGCACGCATAGTACCTATTTCCGTGTGCATTTACAGCGGATTTTGTTGCGCTTTCCGTTGCAACAAAACAACGACGTGTACCAGAGTACTACAGAGTCGCTCGCTCGCTCACGACGTAGGTATACACGACGGGGAAACCTCGTATGTTCGACAAAGCGCGCGGTGACGCGTAACGCGGCTGCAATCGGGTGCAACCATGAATGCAACCGCGTCGTTGCACGTGTCACGATCGAGCCGCGATCGAAAGGCAGGCTTAACGACTGCTGGCGTCTCTGTGCGTTGAAAAGGGGCGCGATATCGTAACGGGAATACGTCGCGCTCCCGGAGAGAGGCGTGAGAATGTAAAGTGGAGTAACTATTGTTACATGGGCACGCGAAGGGCGAAATATACTTCTTTTGAATTCCAGACTGTGTAAAGGTTTCCGAGAGATAATCTTCGATTTTCGAATAATATAAAATTTTTCCGTTTTTTACGCAATCTCGTACGTATTTGATCCCCACAATGCAACTTTTAGATAAATGTTTAATTATATGATTTTTAGATCGTAGTACGTTATAATTAAGGTAAATTCTAACTGTTGTGTTTAAATCGAATAAATGAAAGATAAAAACTTTTTATCCGTTGCACAAAATGTAACATGAAATTTAAAACGTAGAAACGAGATCTTGCAATTAGTATATTTTCATCCGATCTAATGGGAATCGATTAATTCATATTACGTTCACGATGTTTTCGTATTATGGTGCTCGTATGGTGCTTGCATAGATATATGAAACATTACATAATTAAACCGTCCTACAAAAGGTAACGACCGCATTAATTATACAAAGTGTAGTTGCGTGAAATTAATCAACTCCCGGCAATATTGCGGCAAATCTGCATCGCAGATTGAGATTCAATTAATTTTCACCGTGCTCTTATATTTGTGCTCATTAATTTGTCACGTGCGTGCACCTCGCAAAAGGTTGTTGGCACGTCGTAATCGAATAAGGAACCCGCTCGACAACCATTATAAGCATATGATCTCAACATCGATCGCAGATACTTGAAAATCAAGAGCTCCAATCAAGTTTGAACTTTTTTCTTTAGAACATAGCTGTTAAAATATGTACCTCAATAATATAAATACTTTGAAACGAGAACACATATCCAACGTCATTCTGCGACGCGCATCAGAACGAGAGACGTACGGATTGTGTTCAGCATTCATCTTTCTACTTTCAAGGCATTCGTCGATATCACTTCAAGTTATATATAGGAATATTTGGTAATCTCAACTGCGATACGTGCTTTTGTAAATGTATCGATGATTCGTAATGGTTAAATCGCGAAACATAAGTTTCCGAGTTCTAGCACAACTTCATCTCGGAGAGAGAATCTGTAAAAAAATCCCTGAGAATTTCCTAAGAGAACAAAACCGGCATTGTTGGCTATAGCGCGAAGTGGGACGCGTCCGTCTCGTATCGCTTTCCTCTAGAAATTCGTAGGTGGTGAATGACGGACGCGCCCGCGTCCGCGCCAGCCGGTATCAATTTTTAACGATGCCTCGGACGATCGTGAATATCGCCAGAGTATCAATTTTCACGTGGGCATTAATTCCGATACGCAAATCTCTCGCGAGATCGCCCTCTCTTTCCTCGATCCGTTCGTTCGTTCGCGAGCAGCTGCGCGACTTTCTCGTGGTTGCGATCGTGTCTGCGATCCCGCGATTCTCGGCGCCGTTCAGTCTGCGCGATCCGGGAAAGGCAATGAATTGATTGACTTCTTTCCGTCTGCGTCTGTGAGATAAATTGAAACAAGAGCATCACAGATTCTTCGCAATTTTAAAATTTTATGGTAACGTCGTATTATATTTGATATATTTATTTAATTTTTTAATAAATTTTTTGAGTCGCTTAACTCAGAATTTTTTGTTTTAAAATCCAACAATGAAGTATAAATTCAAATAATGACGGATTTTGATGGAAACATAAAAGAATGTCCAGAATCAACTTACGTAACAACTTACTTAACACAATTATATCGAGATTTTTAAGATTTATTCTTATTATTTGACAGACTACAAGAAACAAATTTTTTTCTTTAAATCAAGTAAAAATTAGTAGATATTAAATTAGATAAATTACACTTTTAAATTCAATTACAGTTTTTTTAATACGTGCAAAAATATATCATATTTTCAAACATTTTTTGGTGTAATTTTTTACACTTTTGTTGAAAAGAGAATTATTACTCAAGTCAGATCTAACACATTGAAAAATTGGGTTCAACGAGTTCGTGTTGATTTCAACGCTCGTGTGAAACAGTTAGGCAACGTATGACGAAATTCTCTCCCGCAAAGAATTAGAGAGGAAGAATAATGTCGGTCGAGAAACCCGGTGATTTCCGCCTCGTACTTAGATCGTCCGAGGACAACGCGTGGGTGTTTGTCGCGAGATGTCGCGATTATAAACAGCTGCCGAAGCTTTCTCCATTGTCCTGAATAATTATTCGCGGTGACGCTTGCCGGTCGCGTACGGTTTGGAGAGTTCATCGTGCGATCTCACTTAACGGCACGTTCACGAGTTTTAGCTCCAAGAGCGATGGACTTTTTAATATTGCTGTGTCTCTTATTTTAAGATGCAAAATCTCTCGTTTACTTATAACATAAATAATTTAATATTATTAGAAAAGGAAATGTACGGATATATATGGGATATTTATTATACGACAGTAAGAATGTAGCAACACTTGAAATTTGAGGCAGAACTTTATTTATGCATTATACATATTTTTTTATGTATATGTATATGATGCGCATCGAAACTTTAGAAAGAGTTAATTTATTAATCGTAAATTAATATTGCAAAAAGGCGAAAGTTCTCAAAATTTCTCTTTTTCTTATTATTCATATACTTTTTAATATCGAATTTTATTGCTTCCCAGAAATATTCTCTATTTTCCATTTCTGTGGTTGTACAATAATAATGTTGCATATTTTTGTCTTGCAAAACATATTTTTACCAAAATTATTGTATAGGTATTTGTGATATTCTGCATTTTTAGTTTGCAACTCGTTTTTTCATGTAGATAGACCTCATGATCGAATGTAAACAACTTTCTGATTCATCACTCATCCGTGTAAGAGAATCCGGGAAGTGCGTTCAACGAGGAATGCAGAAAGGGGAGATTTGCGTGCTCCAGTTCCAGAGTTCCAGAACGGCCGTTCTAGCGGAAGTGCAAGACGTAAGAGCTTCGCGGGGCTCGTCGAAGCGCGCGAGACGAGCTTTGAATCGTAACTAACGATTCCAGCAATTACTTTCTCGGCGGCGGTTATGCACCAACGTAAGGGATTTAGACTGTAAAATCCGACAAGCGTTTCCGGGCTGTTCATCACCCGTTATCGGACGCGCGCCAATTTGGCGGGTCCTTCCCGCGACCACTTAATTCGCAGCCGCTATTATAACGGCAATACCCGCCCGAGAGTCGCGATAGACGAATCCGTCGATCTTGATAATTATATTAAATCACCCGATTGTTCGTTAACTGGCAGAAATCTGCGCGCAAATTTGCCGAGAACAAAATTTGTAAATATTGTGGGAGATAATCAATTTTAATTTAAAATAAGTTACGAGACCGCATTTTATAAATTGAGCAATAATAAATATTAATTTTCATTAATGAATTTATATTGATCAACATTGAATATTAACTGGTTATTGCATTAATATTTATTTTAATTATTTTATTTATTTTAGTTATTTTTTATATTAATATTAATATTTTAATTAGTGAATATATCAGATAAAGTAAATTACATTCAATTATATTACACATTAATTTTTTATTTAATTCTTTGAGGGAAGATTAAACGCTGAGATAACAGTTGGTCATGTTTTTTCCTCGATACTTTATATGAATTCCGTTGAGGTCGGAACATTGTTTTTTATTCATAAATTCGTGATGTAACCGGCTGGACCACCCCCGAAGATCTTTCGGAGCCGCGCGAGTGGATTATTCCGGAGTCGAGTCACGAAAGCCGTGTAGGTCTACGATATACACGGTAAGGATAAAGGGTGGAAACGCTCGGACGATGGAAGGAAGAAGGAAGGAAGGAACGAGAGAGGTCCCGCGCGCTATACGAATTTCTTTGGGCGACTGGCCCAAAACGACCGGGACACAAGCGAGGAAGGGTGACGGCACGTGAGCGTGTATACCTGGCAGCCAATCTTCGTTATTATGTTTCTCTTCCCACGGTATTCATAAAAGCAAGTAGACAACGCGCTGGTATACGCGTTTGAACGTACACGCACGTGAGGCTTGTACACACGCGCCTCGTCCGTGAAATAACATACTCTTTTTTGTAACTATGTAACTGAAGACAGTCGATAGCACGCATCAAAAACTTCAGCGGGCCTATAATAAACAGGATAACGGAAACCTCAAATATTTACAAAAGTCTTTTACTGTTAATTTTATAATATTAATATATCAAGATGTTGTTTTTTTTAATGATGAAGTACTCTTGAAAGATTTGACACGCATATGTTATAATATAATTTATTATATCGTGAGATTTATATTTACGATAATAATATAATAATTATTCTCTTCGGGTTTAATGAACTAGTATATGATGCCTCAACGTATGACGTACAAAGATATGTAATATAAGTTCGGGAGATTGTTTTTTTTTAATGATAAATTATTTATTCTTGAAGATTTGATACGCATAATATAATTTATTGTAGTATAATGAGATTTATATTTATATATGACAGTAATTATATAACGGTTGTTCTTTATTCGGATATAATAAAGTATTATTTGCCTCAACGTACGACGTGCAAGGAATTGGTAATTACGGATCACGTGTGTATAACAATAACACGTGCGACTAATCGTCCAGTCATCGACGAGGCCCGGAACAATTCTCACCGCACGATCCTCCTCGCGCTAACTTTTTCGCGCGGATATTCAATAACCGTGGATAAACGTACATTGTGTCGGATGCGCCCGCTGAGTTTCCCTGTATCATTATCTCGCAACATCGTTCCGGAGAAACTCCATTATTCGAGGATACCCGCGTTATCGGCCGGCAGGACAGTTCTAAGTGCCCCTTTCTTTCTCTCTCTTTCTCTTTTGACTCGCGAAAAAAGCAGCCGCGCATGCATTAAGTACGTACACATGGACGTATGCGAAGCCAAATTACAGCTCGGCCCCTCGGTCCAGAGAATTTCGGTCGTTACCGTCGCGATAATAATTAGGACTTCGCGGATACGCGGCAAAAGTATTATTATGGGTGTAAAGACGGTGATTATGCGCGAATCCGCGTAAGCTAATTATTATTGTTGCGCGAACCGGTTTCACAAAACGATTTAATCCCATACCACGCGGGGCGACACAATTTCCGAGAGAAATTCTTAATCCTTCACTGCGAGAACCGTAATCGCGTTCGAGATAAACTCGGAAGTTTTTTGGAAGATAACTTCTCGTTTGAAACGCGCTCGTTAGCCCTAAAGAATACGATATGTATTTTCGCGTCAGTATCAATCGATTTCCCGTGAATTTCGTGAATCCTCATTCCGTTTTAGTTATTGCAATCAACATTTTTCCATCGATAAATACTCTATGCATTAAAGATAAACGGGTAATATATAGCCGAAGATCATCCGTCGCAGTCTTACACATTGGCTGTGATTTTAAGTCCAGCTAAAAAGATCGATCCCGAGTTTGGGATCGGTAAAAAATTATCGGTCTCTTCCATCCGAACGGCGAAAGTTGAATTATTATTACGCACGATCGTAAATCACTGTAGTCCTGAGAACTTAACCGGAGGTAAGATACGAGTCTATCCGCAAGGGGGTAATTTCAGCGAAGCGTTAACGCGTTAACGCCGGATTTACGAGCTTTTATCTGCGAATTTCCATAATCCAATCTTGAATACCGGAATCTATCAAGTGACCCGAGAGAGGCCACGCGTTCCGTTCTTTCTTTTCCGTTTTTATATAAAGCCGGTGAGGAGGAATTTCGTCTCGCTGTATAGGAAGTATTCGCCGAGACTTTCTCCCGGTAGCCTCCCGCACCGGTCGCCGCGCATAGGAGTGCAACGCTTCTCTCGATGATCGATTAAGTTTGACGCGAGTTCGGCAACCGAGAGCGATTTCACGCTCCCTTGCCTCGCGGCCGAGTAACGGAGTCGCCTGGTCGCACCGCGTATATCGCACTCGAAGATCGGCGAGAAATTAATCATTGTCAGCGGGAAAATGCGACGTCGTCCGCGATCGACGACGATCGACAAATTCGCGGCACACTTTGCAACGATACGATTTGCCGGAAGTGCAATATAATGCGCTGTCCGCATAGAAGGATTTACAACGCTGCGATTTGTATATTTCAACTTGCCCCCTCGCTCCCACTCTCTTCGCCCCGCCGTATACTCGAGAGAAATTAAATTACGCAATAGAATTTTTACCGACTCTTTCTTTCTTAGCATTTCTTTATTAAAACCGATCGGACAGTTCGCACGATACGGTTATTTAAGAAAAATAATATTTGTGACTTTACCTCGCTCTAGATTGCCGTCGATACTTATTCGCCTCAGCGTAGACACGCCTCTGCGCGCTTGTCATTCGCGATTTACGACGATTTATATCGCGATACCGATGTGCTATTCTCAGGCGTCAAGAAGCGCCGCGATAGCCGTGACACGTACGTTCGAGACTCGACGGCGAAAAGGAGGTCCGCCGGCGACAAGCACCGTTAGCCTCTAATTATCGGCCTGGCTTCTCGTAAATCAACCGCGCTCTCTTAACGCGGGCGCGCGCGCGACATGCTCGTGCGGCACGCGTTTTTCGCACCGGTTACGCGCGCGTGAGTCATTAGCGCTTCATTGACGGTCGATTTGTACGTAATAAAGTGCGATAAAAAGTGCCGACGACGTATTGTCCCGTCGATAAAGCGAACGGCTTGTAGGAGCCATGCACACAGACTTTCCAATTCTTTCGTGTCAATATTCAAAAGAATGGTTGCAATTTTGATTTATTATTGAACGTTGTTTTGTCAAATATCTTAGGTAATTAAATACCAAATTTTAATTTTATAAGACTATATTAAGTTTTTTAATTTGCCAGCGCTCGTAACGTCAAAAGGGTTGTTATAGCTTTTTGTCACGCTTCTTAGTTTGTTTCACAACGTGTCCCACTAAAAGGAAGGGTAATAAACCTAAGACGCGCCGTGTGCTATCAGATAAGAATGATATAAACGACGGGAAACCTCTACTAGATTTACCTAGTCATAATTAAACGATACAGGTTTGTAATTCCAGCGAAAGGTGCTAGATAGGCACAATTTACAGACTGCGTTCCAGGACGTGAAATTCGAGTCGCACGAGCAAGCTTCCAATGCGCGTTGAATAATATTCATGTAATATCTCACAGCGAGGCATTGATAAAAATTACTCGCGATCTTTAAACATCGAGCCGTCCCCCGCATTTGTCAAGCTTAAGATCGCCGCGGCGATGTCTCGATCGCGAGAACGGCCGCAGGGGAGAGGAAAAAACGAGGCCGGGTATACGATGCGCGCGGTCTCCTAAAAGCCGATTTAATTAGTTGCAATAAAAGCCGTGTTAATGCAAATCCACGGCGACTATATATCGGAAATAATACAGTTCATTAGCAAACCTGGACCTGGCGTGTACCTATCGCGCGGCGGCTGCGGCGGTGGCGGCGGCGGCGGCGGCGGCGAGTTGCGTGTACGCATATTCAAATGAGATATATGCGCACCGGCGTGTAACACCCGCGTCTGTGTGCGCGCGTGTAACTAGGCGCACTAGGCGAGACCGCGAGCACACCGCACCGCGCGTTAAATTAACGGCGCGCGCTTTCGATTCGAATAAATCAGACGTTGAGAACTATCGTATTTCGGGTTCGATATTTAACCCTGTAGCGGTATCAAATAAGTAATATATGTAGAAATGTATAATTGTCCCATAAATAGATTTCTTCTCGACAAAAATGCCGAGATAGCGATGACTTTTGAGCTCGCTTTTGAGTCATGAGTTATCTACTTTGCACCTTGAAAAACTTTACGAAATAAACTTCAGAAGCGAACGTAGGTGGTAAAACTCTGCTTAATTTTCTATTTATAATGAATTTTATTTTTATTTTTAGAATTTTTATTCGAAATTAAATACTTAACCCTCAGTTACCTCACCTGGGTCTGAGAGACCCTGCACATTGTTAAAACGTGCAGGGTCTTTAAAACGTTCATAAAACTCTTGTATCTTTTTTTAGTCAGTACTACGTCAACTTGAAAAAAAGCAATCTTTTTCGCTTTTTCAGAAAAACACGTCTTCTTTTTTTTTTAAATAACATTTACATTTTTTAACTTGAAATAATATAACTTGCACAGTCTTGTAGATCTTTAAAAGACGCATCGATTAAAAAAAAAAGACTTCAAATTGATGCATTTGTCTTATTAAAGATACAAGCTAAAAAAAACGGCAGGGGTCTCTCAAACCCTGGTGAGGTAATATCGGGGTGTAAAAACGTAGGGTAACTGAGGGTTAAAATAGAATATTCAAAAATGCTTTAAAACATCAGAATATTAAAAAGTTGCTGAGAAAAAATTAGAAGTGTCGCCAAACTGTGTCTGCGTGTGAATAGATATATTTTATCGGCTGGCAATTAGGATTCGACCGTTGAAATACGTCGTCGTCGTTTTGCCGTTGATCTTTAATTGAACGCCCCCGTTTTGCCGGACGACAAAAAACGCGCGATATGATACGCTGGAATAAATCATGGCCTTCTGCCGATCCGAGGACAACTCTCCGAGTATCTCGTCGGCCGGCAATTAGGAATCGTTCGATAACGGTGACGTTTTACTTGTTGCATCAGAGTTATTTATCTTATATTTCCCGCGGAAGTTCTAGCTACGCTTTTATCGCGAGCTCAGCTAACAAGCCGCTGATATCGCGAATTTTTTGCTGGACTTTTAAACGGATGTACGTGTGAGAACGAGACGTAAGAGTGGTCTCGAATCCATTAGCTTCTATAATATTTTATCGTTTAATCTCTCACTGGAATTCGTTATTTTTAATCTGTATTTCAATACCCCGATTAAGTATAAAAACCTATTACGCATAATATATCAAGGTAATTTTAAACAAATGTGATTGAAATTTTAATATCAATTCCTGCATCCTTTTATCCTGAGCTTTATTTCTTTCTGATGATAAAATTTAATTCTTTTCTCATAAATATGAGAAATATAATTTTATACGAGCATAATATCATAGAAATTGCGGCAAATCAGAAACACTTTAGAGAAGTGGAAAACGACCTAACTGATATTAAGCTGTTCTTCCAGAGAGCTCCTCAATTGCTCTCGTCTCGTCGTTAGAAGCCTTCAGGACTGAGGATGACAGTAATTTATTACCATTCTTCTATCAGTCTCTTTTTTTTAGCCACCGAGAGCAAGCGAGATCATACCACCGGCTTTAAATTTATAGCGCGAATTAACTAATGAATACAATCGTACTGTGGTAACGATCTCACGTTGTTCTCGTTCTAGCGTGTCATATGCTGCTGTTGCAAGTCCGTAATAAAGCTTTCGCACCGAAGAGATCGTTAAAGCGACGAGCTCGTCTACGACCTGCAATAACGTTTAAAGTGTCAAAGTTCAACAATTACCGCGTAAAAATATGCGACGCTCTTCGCGCTCTGTAAATTTTCTCAGATTGTTCGCATTCGCGACTTCTAAAAATGCAAGTGAAGTAAAGCCCTTCGAATTCCTGGCATTTAAACGTACATCTTTTTCTCCGGAGATTTTGCTCGCGTACTCTAAGCCAAAGAAAACGAGAAGAGTTATGTTTGCAGCAATAATAAATAATGACATGATAATTCGTCATGTATAATTAAATCTTTGTCGAATTCCTTAACTTTTTCTTAGAAGAGAGAAATATCAAGAGTTTGAGATATAATCATAAATATTATCTAAGTATTTTAATTAGTTTTGCGACGTTACAAAAAAAATTAAGGTATATAAACAAGTACTTTTTTGTAGTTTGTACAAAGCATATAATGAGCGTATTGTTAAACGCGATGGCTCGATTCGCTTGCCAAAGCCTTGGCAGATAGTCTGGCCGGTCCGTTTGGTCGATCGGCCCGCGAGTTCCGGAAAATGCGCGCGGCGATAACGAATCGGTGATAACAAGCGCATGACAGATCGCCGATGTAAGTATACACTTCGCGCGGATATCTCGTTAAAACGAAATAATCTCGGCAGGCACGCTCACCACCTACGGGTCTGTTCTCTACCGGTTTAGGTTGAGGCAGGTCGTCCCGTGTCCCGAGCTATTACCAGTTAATGACTGCCGCCACGTTCTCTGTCCCTCTCGGATTCCCTTCCCTTCTCGTCCGCTCTATCTTCGCGTGATCACGCCTTCTTCTTTTCGGATCCGATCCCTCCGTCGCTGCAGACACGCGCGTGACAGTTAATCCGACTGCAGCGATGGAGTCACGCAAAGGACCGTGGTAGAAATTTTATCGGGGGATCTTATAAGCAATCTCTATACGATTCCGGAATGGAGCGATCTGCACAGATGCACATTCCTCGATTTCTAATATCGTATACCTTGAAATCTTTTCGTGGAAATAGCATTTTGATTGACATAGTGTCAAATACAAGTATACAAAAAGAAATGATGTTGTACTAACGCTATATTAGTCTGATTGAAAATAATCTTTTTAATTCAATATTAATGAAGCAAATATAACATTTTATTGAAACAAGACCATATATTTGTTTCATTAATATTGTTGTTGAATTAATAAAATTATTTTTAACATTATATTTGTCTCTGTGCATGCAATCTTTGATTATATATACATACACATGTTTGTTTCATTTATTTGTATTACCCAATATTATATGCATGAACACATATGATTGAATATCATAATAAAGAATATCATATAATAATCTGATATATGATCAGCATTTGTTGATTGCGAGAATGTGTTTATCCTTATAGCTATACAATATGTTACGAGTTACGATAAAGAACACAATGAGAGTATTCTTGGGCAACTCTTCAACCAGGAAAGCCTTTGAAGATCCTCATTCAGATATTCCCCCGGTTCTTGAATTTTAAATGCAGGAAATGTGAAACTTTCTAGAAGGAAGTAAAAAGAATAGGGATACTTGCCAGCCCTCTGATTTTCACGCGAGACAAGGTACAAGAAGGAAAATAAAAGTAGAAGGCGAATAAGGGTCGGGGAAAATTGGAAAGAGCGCGAAACGATGTTAACGCTCAAATCGTCGTCGGCGTATACGGCGTTTTTGAGGCAACGCGCATTAATTCGCGTCTCCGCTCGCAAGAGACGTAAATCATCACCTACCACTCCCACGTGCCCGATAATAGATTTCGTCGCCCGCGAGAACGCATCATTCTTGCAAATGATACGGTCCATGCACGATAGTTAGCGCGGTCGAGGTTGGGCCGGTCGGTGCGCCGCTCTTTAAGAACTTACGGATGGGACGAGGCCGGAGATATGAAGTCGCGAGAGGAAGTAATGATTGTCTCCCCTACTCCTTGTTAGTGAAGAAAACGGCGGAAGGGTGGAGAGTATAGTCTCTGCAATTAACGAAGAAGCCGTGGAAATGCAATCGCGCAGATCAAATATTATTCCGTGCAGAAGGACGAGACTCTTCTCTCGCACGAAAGGTAGGTATTCGCAGAAAGTTTTCGCAGAGGTCGTCCGTTTTATTTTATTTTTGCCGTTACTTTTCCCGATGGAAGAGTATATCCGTGAACGTCGTAGGTCGTAGGACAAAGGCGTGGCTCGACCTTTTTTTTTATTTTTATTTTTTTCTACCTCCGTCCTCCACCACTTACCTACTCGTGTAGATTTATCTTTCGGGCTAAACGAAATACGAAGTTCGCCAGTGTTTGACCGCGAGGCAGTTCGGGCTGGCAGTTGCCCTCGAAATGTGATGGTGAATTTTGGATGGGTCAACGGGGCGCATTGCACGTGTCAGGGAGAGAAATATTAAAACTTCTCAGACTTCATCGGAGATATACGAGATTTTAAAAATATCCCGACCTGCTTTTTTACGAAAATAATTATTAACGGATATAATACGGAAAAACTTGAATGAACATAACGTACTTGTTATTAAATAATAATAATAGCAATTGTTATATTTATGAATTAAACTAGAGTACCACATTACATATTATAATATAATATTGCATTCTAATTATTATTTTATTATTACAATGAAGGGAGAAGTAAAGATAATAATCTCTTAACGTTTCGCATAATGAACCATAACTTCTCCCATAATTACTGGTTTTCGAATGACGGAGCATTGCTTGATGATTATCGAGCCATGTTCGTCTTCTTAGAAAGAGTCCTAGCGCGAGCGCGCTTTGCAAATCACGGAGGAGGATCCTATGCAAAGCGGCTAACCGGTTTCCGTGAGTCCCAAATCGACGCGGGGAAGAATCCGGGGCCCTTCTCGCCGACCCTTCTCTCGAGACTCTGTCAATGTGACAACGCGCCGTGCCGTCGCAGCATGCGGCGACGCGTTTTACACCCCGCTGATCCGCATTTGTTGAACCCAAGACGCACTTCGGACGACATCTTTACCGCTTCTTTAACGCAAAAAGAATTCGCTTCGCGTCACGTCAGGACGATACATGTTACGAGTTATGTAATACATAATATGTACGATGACGTGATAATAATCGAAAGAGAGAGAGAGAGAGAGAGAGAGAGAGAGAGAGAGAGAGAGAGAGAGAGAGAGAAGGAGAAAAATCAGCCGTTTAAATTTCATATTAATACACAATATAACGGATGTATAAAATAAATTCCGGTTTATTCACTCTGTTTGGTAACAAAAAATTGTTAAAATTAGTAATTTATAATATCATTAACGAAAGTTCAATTGGGTTATAATATTTTTATTTCTTAAAAATATATAATATCTTTATTCTTAACTACGTAACTTAGAGTTGAGAATGTTGACAAATGAATATTATATTTATAAGTTTATTTTTGTGTCTAGCCTCTCCTCGGGGCTTCGAGCGTTCCCACAGTATTTTCGCAAGGATTAACACGTTTCTGACTGAACGGCTGTACGGGGTGTAAAAATGTCAATTGCTTTTATGATCGCTAACTCGCGCGGTACTCATTAGACAAATGTTTATGCAATGGAAGGTCGTAAACGGGGCACAACGTTGCCGTATATCACTGAACAAAGGTTGAGTTGTCGGGTAACGGGGACGAATTGCAAGAGATCTTTCAGCGGCCAGCAGCGGATAGATTATTACGTAATATAGGAGTGGTACCAGCTATGTGTAGAAAATTGTTAAAATATGCAGTTAATATTATCGTAATTTTGGTGGGCACGAACGAGGGAAATAGGAAACGTTGACTCGCACGATATATACGTATAATTAAGGAATAGCTATATGGCGAGCAACAAGTATCTTACGTTGCTTTTACTCTCTACAAATAACATATGCACGTTGAGGATGACGAATAATTGTATTCCTTCAACGAGAAAGTTTAACACAAAGTAGTAATAAGTGCCATATGTACCATAAAATAATATTAAACGTGAGGTAATTACAGAGAAAGTTAAAATTTACTTGTACGAATATGCATTATGAGTATATACTATATTATTTATTTTGTTATTGCACTTATAATTACATATTGTTATTATGGTGTTCTTAGGACGGTGCGGAAACGAAATTCTCGATTCTGTTTTCACTGCATCACGCAACTTTTTCTTTTAAAACTTTGACGCGCGGTCATTACGCCGCGTGATTCATTCGCGTTTTCGACGCTTGCATAACATTTATATATATATATATATATATATATATATATATAAATTGTGGCTCTCAAACATAGCAGCTTAAATACGGCCAGGTCTAACCGATAGTTTTTGGGCTTGCATAACATTGAAGATAAACCTGGTTCGAAGGATAGTTTCACTATGCGTATATGACGGTTGTCTATATATGCTTGTGAACGCCCACCGGGGGCAAAAATTATCTTTGGCGCCAGTCCGCCGTTAAATGCAATATATACGAAAACAATAACATATCCGCTGGACCATGACCCACTCCAATGCCACGATTTATCGGACTCGATTGGCGATGGATATACGACCGTGTTGTTCGTACAATCAATAAACTCGCTTAAGAGAATTCGATTTGTCATAATAAACCGGTTAAACGGAATATGCGTACTGAAGAATGCACGTAGGAGATATAATGGATCTTACGACCTACGCTATCTATTCGCGAAGAGCGTATTGAAAGAAGCAATTATTTGTTTTCAAAGATTATTTATTGATTAAACAGATCGAATCTCCGAATGGAATGAAATTATGAATTTTCTTTTTGCCATATAATACTCCGCTTTCACGAATGATATAGAATATGAACATGTTTGTATGCTTCTCCGTTAATATTTGATTTTTTTTTTAAGTTTTTATCGTCGATTATCGCCGATGAACTTAAAAAGAAGAAGCTATGAATATTTTCGCTCCATTTAACTCAGTTTCCGCACTAACATTTCTCTCTCGTAACGAGGAAAAGAATTTGTCACTGTTGTCCCAGATAAAGCTTTCTTCTTGGGTCGTTGCAGGACAACGCGCCGGTATGTTTTCTTCGTAGAATTTCCGGCGGAAACGTGAACATTACCCTGATTTCTGTGAAAACCACAACAGCAGACCGAGAAAAAATATATATATTTCGGGTGCATACGCTTGACCTGAATCTACGAACAATCGGGCATTTTGGATTGTGAGACACGTATATATATAGCGAAAATGTCACGTCCTTCAACTTTGACTTGTCGCATAAAGCTCTTGGCGCATAAGACACTTTTTACACCCCCGCGTCTTTTTCAGGCTTTTTCTAATGCTCGACTTATTTTCACTAACGTGTGATGCATGGCATAAATTTCGTTTTATCGATGAGTGCCGATTTCGTTTGAATTTCTTATCGTTATGCTCGAGTGGATTAATAATAATCTAATCTGGAATATATTCAATCGATATTAATATTTAATATGAATATATAAATATTTCAATTTGGGAAATTCAAATATTTCGATATTAAAGCATCCAGATAAAAAATTATAATAATGTATGATGATCATAATATAATGCTATTATGTATTTTACTTTCTTTGATTTTATTTTACCACTACACTATTTTTTCTGTTATATTTATCTGTTAAATTATCAATTTTAATATACAAGCATAAATGTAATTAATTTTTTTTTTGTTTTTATGTATTTGTGAGATTTTTATATTCGTATTGAAATAACATTAATACGCGGAGCTTGAGTCTCGAATATTCCGTGATGTCAGAGACAAAGTTGCCCCTAGAGATAAAAATATCGAATCGAGAAGGATTAAATTTAATTGGAATCCCGCATTTTGTACTGCGCGTTTTTTATCCGTTTGGTATAAGCACGCAAATTGGCGCACGATCGGAAGTTTAAAAAGTGCGAGTATCACCGATATTTTGAAATAGGACAATGGCATCCTGACATGCGCAGTCCCGCATTAATCAACGGTGAGTGCGAATACTCTTAATTCGAAAAAAAAAAGATGGGCCCCGCATATACGGTAACGAACAGTTACATTGACATGAGCTATTTAATTAATATTTATCCCGCGGGGGGGGATCAAAGAAAACCCACGTGACGAGGGAAATTACTGATTGAAATTACTGATTGAAATACAAGATTAACGCCTGCCAAGCCTGAACTCGTTTTTTGTACTTGCGCATGTCGCCGTAATTGCATCGTTTCTATAACCGCGCCTTTGGGATATTTTTCATTTTCTTTCCACAAAGAAATACCACCATCCGAATTATAATCAATCTTGGCGAAATTCTACAACATATGAAGAAAATCCAGACATAAATAAAGATAATCTGCATTTTGAATAAAACACAGAAAAAAGTAAAGTAAATATTTAAAGTGTGCTCTATACGACTAAGTTTTAAGTCGTTATATACTTTTTCGCGCCTTTCTTGCGGTGACAATAATTTCCAACGTACAATTTTTCTCACTCATCCCGCTTGTTCGTTCGCAGGCCCACATGACAGAAATTCGCTACGGAATAATACGACTTTGCGGTAGGTCGCTGCTTTTAACTTCCAGTTATATTCTGTACAAAAGCAACACGTAGGTGTGCCATTCCGCGTGAGATAAAAGCACTTCGTGCGCTTCTCTCTACAGCGAGAGAATATATCTCCTAACTCCAATTGTTAATACTGTTGCGCGGTCAACCGATTTCTGCGTCGAGGCTCTCCTTGTATTTGGAAGCTCTCTAATTAGCCTGTTAATTGGTTCGCTCTGGTAAACTATGGTTCTCTACATAATTCCCGCCTCTGCCGCTTTCCGATCAATCCTGCAATTTGTTGAGACCGATATAACTTTGATAAGCTCATATTTCGATAATGTGCATACGCGGAAGTGAACCGGATATAATCGTTCGTAATAATCGTATTGAAACATAATTAATATACGGAGCTTGTGTTTCGAATATTTCATGACGTGTATCGGAGTCAAAGTTGCAAATAATATTGCACTGAGAAACATTAAGTTTTAATTGGAATCCCGCATTTTGTCTCGCGCGTTCGAAGGAAACGTGAAAATTGACGCTACGAATTCTATCCTGCAATGTCTCTCTCACCCGAGAAATTGACTTTATTAAATCTATGTCAGTAAGCGCGCCTTAAAAAGTTAACATAGAGATACTATTACATTTTTCTACTTGACTCTGTCAATTTTTGCAAAACGAAATACTAATGCGCATTGCACATCCTTCCTTGTTCTCGCGCGGGACAATGTCGATCCTACACATTATTATTCGCGTTGAACGTATGCACGCGCGCGAAAGGGATATTTTTAACGTTTATACAGATACTTTATCTCATTATAATTCGCCCACGCGTCCGCAGAGCGACTGCGTTAGTTACCGTAACGATCTCCGCGGCAGCGAAGGCGAACTTCTCTTCCTCATCCGCTTCCTCATCGTCTTGTTCTCCGCGTGTTCTCCGCTCGTATCCTCCTCTCGCGCGCATTTTTATCCGCTCTTTGGATTACATTTCTGCCATATTTCTTGTTTATTTTTTCCTTATATAAGCACCGCGCGCTTATATTTAAACACCCACTTATTCTCGTCACAATTGCTTTTTTAACGCATTGAAATGTATATCTTGTAAAGCGAACATCGTTTGTTTACAATAAACATTCACTTCTTCCGCTTATTAATAATTTAAATGTAAGATAGATGTGGTTGATTGAATTTCGTAATCGATAGAATTAAGATCGTTATACGTTCGTGGAGCGCGATCGAAAGAAAGAAGAAGTATCCTAAGCATCCTTATTTTCATGCGACTTGAGATCTGAACGCAATTGGTGAGCACTTAGGAGCGAGACGGTTCATTTGCATGTTTATAAAGTGGCATACGTGAATACGTACATGAATACATATACATAAACGCATGGCTACTTACGTAAATTCGTGTCGTCGACCTCGCGTAGACTCCTCGTAACTTAGTTTTATCTTTTTTCCGTCATTGAATCTGCACCACAATGATGCTGTCGCGTTGCATTTTACTACAAAATACAGTCATGAAACGAGTGTAATTATATATATATTTAAAGTTTTAAATTTATTATCTTTGGTAAATATCTAATCAATCCCCGAGCACAAAACCTTGCGTATTTAAATATTTGAATTATGAGTACTTGAGCAATAGGTACAGAAGTCGTAATGTATAATAATGTTTATAATGTATATATATTTACGTTTAATTTTTATTAAAAAAAAAAAAAAAAAAAATTAGAAGCTATGCCAGACGTGCGATATATTTGATACATGAAATATGATTCAATGTGCGCAACTAATAATGCTCGTAGATTAATCGACGGACGAGCTAAAAGATTCAACTACCGGCGTACCGCGAGTGAAATACTCCAGCTCGCAGGCGGAAAATGAAGACGTTGGCCGTTCATTCGCGAAGGCTACCCGCTGTTAAGGAAATCTATAAATCCGCCGTGGCGATATCGATACTGATGGCTACCCATGTTTTATCGCCCTGCGGATACGCGATCGCCCGGATCTCGATTATGAATTCCCGTCGTCCTATAGTCTCAGCGGGGTACCTGACTTTCCAAGATATCTCTAGTCGTTCCAACGATTTTTCTGCGATAAATTTTCGATCAATTTTACGAATATTATATTAATTTGCATAGATATTTTGATATTATATTGGCAAAATTTAAAAACTAAATATTTTTATTCTTTAATATTAATTTATGACATTGTCATTTTGTACAACATACTGAATAATCTGATTAATACTGATTTAAATTTTTTCAGAAATCGAGGCGCAAGAAGCTTGCAAATGGTTGAGAGCTGCCGGATTCCCGCAATACGCGCAAATGTACGAAGGTAAGTGCTCGGATAAATATCAGAAAGATAATAAACAATTATGATTTGCGGTTCGAGAGATCTATTAATGCAAGTCAAAATACCTTTAAATTGCTCCGAGATTGAATGAGTATAATACTAAATAGCTAACACGAACTGAATAAAGGAAGTAATGTTAGATGAGATCTAAATCGCTTGAGACATCCGAGGATTCAGATGTCCTGGAAGTAGATAATTTAAGTGGAGCTGTTGGGAATGGCAAGGAGGCTTAACCTTTTGTTATCCTCCAAGTCTCTTAAGGGAGATAAACTACCTAAACTTTCGACAAATTCTAACTTATTCGAAACTACGACTCGGCTACAGTGATGTTGTTGCACATAAATCCTGACAAACATTATCTTAATTGCGTAAGATTATCATCGACATAATTTTCACGACATATACATTTCCCAAGTACTACCTAGAGCCATGTGTTTAATCTCACAAGGGCTCTTCGCCAAAGCGATCGCACGCGTCGGAACGCATGTACTCTGCTTGTCCTCGAAAAAGGATGAGACTAGAAAAAGCAGCGTCATTTTTCAGGACCGCTCTACGAAGAGAAATATGTAGTTAGAGCTTGGAGCAGAGAGATTAGAGAATCTAACGGCAAGATTTATAGGCAGTGACGCTCAGCCTGAATTTCGCGATTTTTGAAAAAAATAAAATAAAATATATTAAATGCAATGGCAATAAGCCAATTCTGAAAACTATCCGTAGATAGGGCGACGTGACAAATGATCTTACATGGGAATAAAATTAATGAGTCTTACCACGGGCAGAGCTGTTGGTGACTATTTTGCAACTGGGTCCGACTGCCAACTCAAGTGTTGCAAAGCAGTTATTCATATACGACAATACAATACGCGAGTTCTCGAGGCGCATCGGTGGCACGTAGCGCCAGAATACGGCGGAAGGAGGAGCATCAGTAACGAGCGACACGTGGGTAGACGCGGCGGATCAGGTCGTCGCGAGAGCCGAGAAAGTAAATTATTAAGGGGGCAGAGCTTGATGCGTATGTGCGCCCGGACATGTTAATACGTTTTATAATGCGAATCCTTTGTCGCGGCGCCTACCAACAATGCGTTCGTTATTGCGGTACCGGTGCATTGTTGCCGCCGCATTTGCGCCGCGGCCGATGATTTCTTCTCGCCATGCCATTAGCGAGGTATTGTTTTACGTTTGTAACCAAGGGGGGTCTCGCGGAAGAGTTTAATGCCTATAGCAGTCGGGCTTAATTTTTTTAACCGTCTCTCGGATCAATTTTCTGACCTTCTTTTTAGTCTGACAGACTCGAGTAATATTTTGCTAGACTAAATAGGACACCGTTGTATATATAAAGCAGAATGTTTCGCTCCTGGAGACCCATGGACCACCCAGTCATGACATTAGAGGCCTCAAGAATTGTCGAAAGTTCGAAACCCAACACCCCTCTCGTCTTTTCGTGTTTTCTTTCCTTAAAAAGCTCCACTTTCACGCACTGTCATTAATTATGTCACGAGAACTCCGTAAAAATATAAGTATATATATATGGCGATCGGCAAAAAGAAGCTGAAAAAATTTCACCCATCATACATCGTGTTCTATATCTATAGAGCTAAATAAAATATCTCGGGGATTTAATGATTTCATTCCACCGGCGATATCCTGGTGACATAAATCTCGTCGTTACATTGTGACGCTTAGCCAGGAGGTAAGATCCGCGTATATAGATGTAAATCAGTGCGGCTAGGCGAAAATGAAAAATTACGCGAACTATTAATCACTCGTCCGACGGCGTCCGGGTGAATATTATTCCCGCATTAGCTCTTGAAATTGAAGAAAGACCTGGAATTACTCGCCGTGCCAAGGACGTTAATGACTGCTGAACACGAGGCATTATAGTCCTTTCCCTATGTACACGTGGCTCAATGCCTCTGCACGCGCAATACGCTCTCTTGGCGGATTTGACGGACTCCGTTTACATCTGCTATGAATATCATGTGCATTATGGAGAAATACGTGCCAACGAAAACTGACGAGAGCTTGCTTCAGCTGTCCTCGTAATCCAGAAGATCGTATTTCTATAACAATTCATTTGTACATTTCAGAAGATTGTACATTAATAATTAAATTTGATATAAATGTTTTAGTGAAAGCAGAGAATGAAATTTATTTGAAGTTCGATTTAATTTATATCTCTGATTTTTAATTAAGTCTGTGAATCAAAATAGCAACGTGAGCAAGCGGAAGACGAGGTTTAACGTAATTGTGATTTATTATTTAAAATTTCAATGCAACTAGTCGGAATTTTTCGATTCGTCTAATAACTCGGTATTACATATATAACTGTAATTTGCAAGTTTAATAAGTTCGCTCCATTATAACTGTAAATTTATGTGCCTCCGGTCACGCCATCAGTATCGCCTGGCGAGCGAGATACGCGCGTGTTTTTCTCACTGCGGCAAGGAATCAGACTAGCAACGCGTCTCGCGTGTGCAAGAGGCGGAAACCAAAATTTCTTATTGAATGTCGACGGATCGCGGGGTTCAGCTTGTATGTCGCATCGTATAAAAAAAGCGACACATTTGATGGATACCTAATTATTCCCATACCTCGAAATAACATGACGGTGTTCATTATGTACTGTCATCCTTCTGGAAAATTAGAAATATTACTTATGAAATTTTTTTTCTTCATCGCAGAGCCGAGAGATGAAACGGAATAAGTTAACATATATAACGGTATAAGATTTGACATTTTATATTTTTTTTCTCAATTTATTTACTTACGACATTATAATGCATTTTATATCACCATGAAGAAATGTGCGGACAGCTTTAAAGATACGTTGCGTAATGAAATATGCGGTGTTAATGCGCAAGCGGATTAACGTCGATCGCGGAAAGAGTGCGTCGAGCCGCGGCACTCCCATTTCCATTGTACGAATCGCAGGCAGAGATAGGGACCCACTCTGTTTCACGACGGTCGTGATTAAACAGATTTGCTCGACATATACTACTTATGCAGCGGTTGGATAAACCACGCGACAACGCGACGTGTCCAACGTCACGTAAAATCTGGACGGAAAATTTTACGCCGGGTTACGTCGCGTTAATACCTCGACTTTTCGTCATCGTTCAACTGGCGGTGTTTGAACTCCATGTGTTCCGACAGGCCTGTTCGCAGCCAGAGCTCAATCCTCAATCACGCTCGCCACACGCGTAGCTCGCGTGCGAAAGTTTCAATATGAATTTTTTTTCTAGCAGTTTATGAACCGAGGGAAGTTTAAATTTTTTTATCACGATTTTTCTCGCAGGGACGATTGATTCACACGATTATCTAAACTTAGCAAATTCACGGATCCGAGCTCGATACATTCCTATACATCCTATACATTTTTATACATGTTTTTATAAGTGAAAAGTGAATAGAAGAAAAGTGAAAATAAAAAAAATACAATGTAATAATTTAAAAATAAAAAGAGTATATAAATAATAATAGAAACAAGATTTATGTGCGTTTGGTGTAAATAAAACAGAATAGCGAAAAGAGGTTCATTTTTTCCATATATTTTAAAGAAGAATGTTATAGCAATCAGTTTCGTCGCTACATACGTATTTTTATAATTAGCTTGATCAATGCTAATTTATTTTATTATAATAAGCATATATTATAAATGCATACAAGTTGGCAACTTTGAATACTATTCGAATATATTACACGCTTTAATAATTTTCAAATACTTTTACTTCGCCAGTCCCAAAGTTCTAATACATAGCGAGAAACATTTAAAAAAAAGAGAGATAGCCGAAATGGTGTTTATTAAGAAAAACAATAACACTATTAATTTACAAAAGGACACCGATAACCTTCCGGTCATTTATGACAAAATAATAAACTTAATGTGAGCGCTTTCGGTTACCTCTGCCTTTGTTTCTCACTCAGTCGTCTGTCGTCACCTATAGTGAACGCACCACCGAATTTCACGTTTGTTAATATGACTCTCATTTCTTTTATCGCCTTTGACACACAAAACATGTAAGCGTTGCTATTTTATTCCCGAGTTTACTCTTCGTACGTCATTTTAGTTTGTTAATTTATTATTTTACTTTTTTTTGTATTTTAGTTCGTGGACTCATTGCTGCCACATTGTGTATAATGAAGTGTTTTGCAAGCGTTAATTTATTGTACGCACTTGAGAAGGACCGGAATCTCGGTTGAAACGCGTTGTGCTTGTTAAATAAATATTAGCCAGTTTGGTCGCAACAAAGGATTTTTGTAATTTTAATAACTTTCGTATTGTTAATAGAATTATATATTTAGAAACGAAAAAATATTATATTTATATTTAAAAAGTAATCATATTAGTGTAACAGTATTTGCAAATGTAGCTTCTTTCAGCTGTTTGCAGTTCCAGCATTTTTAAAAATTTACTGCGCGTGTGATTTTATTTAGCGTTATTTGAAACGACATAAAAATCGGCCGTAAAAGTTTCAAGATAAAACGATTTTATATTTTTGCTTATGAAGAGAGAGACATGTTGTTTATTTATTATTCTACAGAAGCCAGCTTACACAGACAAAGCTGCCGCCTGGATTCTCGGAAGAAAAAGCTCAAAGAAAATTTTAGATACGAAACATTTCTCAGTTTTATCAAGTTTTTCTGGACGAAATGCATCTTCGTTAACGATTCTTTTGCGATTAAATTTAATTTGTGGATTAGAATATTTATTAAGAATATTTTGACGAAAGTTATCTCAGAAATGTATTATAAAAATATTCAATATTTTTACCATTTTATGCCAATTATCGGTGACATATTGTTATAAAGAATATTTTTGTTGAAAAGGACTATAGGAGATCCATTACATTTAGCTCGTTTACATTCAGCTTCGTTACATTCATTATTCTTCCCGAGTTTCACTCGACTTTCCGTGCGAACGGTTTCAAGTTTTGCAACCTCTTCCGTATTTTCCGTAAGTAGAGCGACTCCACATTTTATGCGGGTAGAAATTCACCCGCAGGCGGTGTATAGTTTACAAAACAATCTGTTTTTCGCGTTACGCGCAGCGACGCAGCTGACAGCGATCGTTAACGGCAGACGTCCCGAAAAATCGACTCATATATCCTCGTGAATCACGCGTTGCGTCAACAGCAACAGCGGCATGGCATAAATCGATCGTTACTGGTTCAATTCTCCGGTGTGCCTTGGAAGTGTTGCCGCGCACCGGCGTCACGACGCGGCATCACGCCAACGGCCACGGATGTCAGGTGGTCGTCCGTTTCGTCTGCTGGCCAAATTTATAATACGAGAAAGAATAAAGAGAGCTTCTCTGCTTCTCTCTCTTTCTCTCTCTCTCTCTCTCACTCTTTTGCGACGTACTAAAATAATTTCAGTCGAATGCAGACTAAAATTGCACGATGTCGCGCGGAAACAGTCACGATTCACGAAATCGCGGGGTGTCGGAAACACGTGCTGCTCTTTCTGCCTTCTTTCCGAGCCGGCTTGGCACGACGCCAGACGTCGGGGCGCTTCTCCTGTTACCTCTTTGTCTTCACCTCGCCGTCTTCCTTTTTCCCCCTGCTGTCTCATCGCGGAGGAACATAATCGCCCTGAGCTGTGGGCAAGACAGACTATTCGTCTCTTACCCAGAATCCGCCACAGCTGCGGATACACAGTGGTCTCTTCAGATGATCGCGACGTAATTAATCGTCCGAACGGCGCGAATAGAGCGTTTCGAGGAATCATCGACCGTCCACTCGTTGTTTTGTCTCGCTTCGGGCACTCGTAATTGCGTATCGAATCGAGGCAACGACTACCCAGGGAAATTCCGGCTTTGACCCGGCGTTTCCGAGATATCGGACAATCTCTCGGGTAATTTCTCCCCGCTCGTAATTTCAAATCGGATTCGCGTCACAATGAAAATTAATGAGTATTTAATACCGTATATGAATAACGATAATATCTTTCGAATTGTTTGTGAATTAATGATCGTAGATGTCGGGATGGGAGATATTTCGAAGGACGCGAGCCATAAATAGTTTTGCTCAGCGTCTCGCTTCGTTTTATAGTAATTCACTTAGCCGAGGAATTCTTTTCGGCGCGTCCCGTGTTCACGTTACCAATTAAGGATAGCATGAAATATTAACTCTTCTCGAACTAGCGCTAAGAGAGGAGCATTTATATATCTGCGAAACACCGCGAAGGCTGATTGTTATGCGCGGCTGATCTTCGGCCCGGCTCTCTCAGCTGGGCTCGGCTCCTCGGATTCTCCTCGGGGTGCAAGCCCGCTTGGATAGTCGCACAAATGGTTTTCATAAGACCTTGGAGAACGTGACATCGGCACTGGAAATATATCGCTCCGTAAAAATGATGGCTCTTTACAAGTTTCTAGCCAACCGTGCTGGGAATGTCGATAGAAACTGGAGCGACAGGTAGTGGTAGCTTCGAACACGAATAGAATCATTTTTATGCTTTATACCTCGCTTTATACATATTTAAGTCTTGAATCTCATTGAAGACTTCTGCATCGTACATAAAATAGTTAAGTTGAAAGTTTTGATAAAAATATTTTAATGATAAATAATTTATCAATTGTATTAATATTTAGAAAGATACATAAATAAAATAAGGTTATAACATATTCTTAATATATTTGAGCAGGCTTGATGTGATAATCTTAATGTCATTATAATATATTTGTATATTTATGTGTTTATATCAGTATATTTAGATTATTTATATAGATATGAGATAGAAATATGATGTAAATAATATATTTTCTATTTATATATATAAATTAGAATATTAGAGAAATTAACTCCAAAGATTTTTATTTTTGTTATTTATAACTTTTCTATGCGGAATAAAATTTATTTTACACTGACTGCGCTAATGTTAATAAGGCCAAGTTATTTAGATTAATCACGATTGTACGTTTCGATGAATCACAACCATCATTGGTGACAGGTTGTCCGACTCAGCTGTTATAGGTGACGAAGGACTATATACTTTTGCCGGAAATAAAGCGCAATCGGACTCTCACGCTGTAATAATCGCGCAAGCGGAAATACATCGCGAGAGAATCCGATGCGACGCGGTGAAACCTTCACCTAGTTTCCGCGTATATGTCTTTAGTGCAAAATCGCGAGCAGATCTAAGGAACTAGGGCGTCTAGTTACGTCCGTAACAACAGCTTCGTAATGACCTTTTCACGCCCAGTTTCTCCTCTTCCGCTTTCATACCCTTCCTGTTACAGTTGCCACGGAGGTCGCATCCTCGATACGATATTTTCGGAAATATTCAACGAACGACGGTAGAGAAATTCTCGACGAAAAAGTATTTTTAACGAGGAGTAGAGCCGCTGACTACGAAGATAAAAATAATGCAGCGCTTTTTCTGCAACGCTTATTACTCGCCGGAATGTGAAGGGACGATTTATAATTCTTAACAATGTGCATACGCATAACACCCGACTCTTGATTTTCGTAATGGAAATAAATTGTATCGACGCGTATAGGAAGTACTCCAAAATGTTTATCCGTTTAATTTAGATTTATGTCGAAAGTTTAAAATTGCACGTTGCTTCTTTCGGTCAGAAGATATATCTTCTTTAAAGTTTGACTGATGAAGAATGACTGATAGCTTTAAAATTTCGATGACTTTGAAAAATAAATCAATTGAACGGAAAATTGGAATTATTCGAAAGCTTTTCTCAATTACATCATTTTTATATAAGGCGCGCAAAATTATAATATTACGTTTGATGCCAAAAATAATAAAAAGATGAAAATGCTATATTTTATCTGAAACCACGACAAGTAGACTTGGGTTATATGTCCGCCAAGATTTATCTAAAAATTCTCAAGCTTCTTCAATAGCAAGGTGAACTTCACGTTAAAGCGATAAGATAAGCGATATATCATGTATCTCGTCATGTCTCAGGTCTCGCCGTAATCGATTGTTTTTTTTCTGCAAACCTTTAACAGTTTTCAATGAAAAGATTACAAACGAGCTCTCGTATCTCGATTTCATGTGAAAACCATCGCTCGTTTCAGCCGACTTGTCTACGTGACTCGGGTGAACCATGAGACGATCGATCACACCCCTGTCTCCAGTCTCGATAAATCGCTATCTGCCTGTTTGAACGCGTCTCGCCCTCGTCGCACGTCTATAATCGCGAGCGTACCGCCGATTTTTTTTATCGTTCACGGACGTTCAACGTATAGACGATGCCAATACGAGACATCCGACAGGTCCGGCGCTGTGTGGCACGCAGCGTGCATCGTCCACGGCCAATTAGTCATACGGTTGTTTGCTGGTGATACGATATCTCGATAAGCGGTCCGCGTCGGCTGCGCGCGCGTTATGACATCAGTGTTATTTTGTTATGTAACACTGGAATGCGCAAATCGAATTTGTCGGTGCGCGCGTCTTCTGCCGATGACGAGTACGGGATAGGGCGCTCAATAGCAGACCTACGATCCCTACGATCCTTCAATGACTCAACCAGATTTCTACGACGGCAAAACGACCTTGTCGAAGTTATTCTTGTGGTTACTGACGCATTATGTTAATTCTAATCGGCCATCTGTTACGTAATTGACTCAGAAAAATTTATTAGAGAAGAGCAGGAAGGGCAGACCGCAGGCACGCACGATGTTGTAGCAATATGTACCGCACCGCTATTATCGCCTATTAATTACTATTCTGTAACGTACCGCGGTCTAGTCCTCGATAAATAAAGCAAGGGTTAATTTAATAAGGCAAGGGCAGTTAATAATCCGTCGCGCCGGCAATAGGAACGTCCATCACAGCCGCCGCCGCCGCCGCATTCGTAGCCGCGGCGAGATATGGATGTGCAGGCGAGGGACGATGTACCAATCGCTCGGCAGTCGTTACAACTGGTTCGTAATGACAAACGATGTCGTTACGTCTATCTGATTACGTGAGGCATAAAGAATCGCTGTCGGACTGAAAAGCACCCGCGGTGCGCGGGAAGAAGAGGGTGGGAAGGGAGACCCCTCAATGAGCGGAGCGATTACGAGAACGAATCGTGGATTGTCGGCCGTGAAGAGGCCTCTCCTCTGCAACCGATACGGCGCGCCCGTTATTTCTCGACGTAAATAAATTCGACCGTGATTTAGCAGCGTATGCACCGTGGCCGGCCGTTCCCGATGACTGAAGTACAGGGTTATCGCGACTGTGCAACGCGTTAGGCCGTCTGACGTATGTGCGTTGCGCCGAGCGCAATATGGACCGAGCATCGTTACTTCGATCTGCATACTCCGTAATAGTAAAATGATTTTGTTACGCACTTTCAACGATTTCGCGAATTTGTGAGGTTTTATGTTTCTGGATGTTCATTCGCAGACGCATGTTTCTTCGCGATTGTTTAAGTTTCCATAAACAATCAGACGATATTATTGCGACTATTATTAGTAGGATGATAAAATTGAGGAAATTTCCACGTTTTGTTTGGACGTGTCGCGCTTGAATTCTCATAATTGCGTCGAAACAAACGATCAGACTGAATAATGTTCTCCGGAATTAATGCTTCTCCGAGGCGCTTTTACTGTCGCAGAATCTCGCCGTGATGAAGATCGTTCCTAAATTTTAGGAACCAAGCTCGAGTTTAGATTATATACCGAGTCTTCAACATCAGTCTTGTATGCTCGGCACCCAAAGTTCCATGTTAGATTTCATCCGATCAATCTGCCGCAGGCGCTTCAAAGCGTATACAAGCGAGAATTATGCAACCCGAGCGGATCCCTGACGTCGAGAGAGAAGAGCGCCGAGGGGCGAGAACTCCTCTCTTTCTCTCTGAAATCAAACGCGAATATCGCCCGCGTCTATTTCGGTAATCGCTCGCGCGGAGCATCTGCTCCTCGTTTCTTCGGCATCTCCGACAGTACAGGCAGATATACATATAAATATTCCGCGACTTCTTCCTCACCGTCGAAACACACCCGGAAATATAACCGTCGCGTAACGTAACTGCGACGCCTGGTAGATTTAATTCGGACGCAACTGGGTTACGCCGTCGATTCCGCGAAATGGCGCGTTTTCCTTCGACAAACATCAAAGCCCCCGAACTTGCGGCGTCGTCGGCCGCCGCGCCGCGCCGCCCGTATAAATCAGGAGTCGCAAAGTCTCATCGTCTCGAGGGGGATGCGAAACTCGGGACGGATTTATGCGCGTCGCGCATCAGAAACGCTCGACACCCGTATAATGGTCCCGTCATCGCCCGCGCAATTATTTTAAATCGTGAACTTCTTGCACGCGCGATATGACACGCGAAAAAGTGGCGATGAAACTTGCCGACTTCGAGGCGAAAATGCTGGCGCGTCGTGGCGAAAAACTTTTCCTATTTTTGCGGTATAGCGTGAAACTTATCTTACGGAAAGGTCAACGAGTTAATATAAGAGAAAAGATAGGGGCCATCGCGAACGATGACACGAAGGTCAATGTAACATGAAGTATACTGATATCGCAGCGCGATTTCTACCGTGCGCCATCAAGGGCGGGGGTCTTATTTTCCTTTTATTATTCAAGCTCCATAAATTCCCTGATGTTCGGCCGGCGAAGCTGATGGTCGGCGAAGTAAAGCGCCAGCGAAATTCGCCGTTGTGTACAGTTTAATCGCCGCTTCCCACGGTACGTGCGGGGCATCGCCGATTAAGCCGTCCCCGTGAACGGGCTTGATCGTTCGCGAATAATTTCCTCAGGTTGCCCCTAACCTGTCCCCCTCTTCTCCACCCCGTTCAGCGCGCTGCCCCCCCGCGTTTTCCTTTTTGCTCGCACGCGCCGCTCTCGCGCCGGCGACAAAGTAATCTCGCCCGGGATAAATTATTCGACGGCCGGCGAAAATGTAAATTCGCCCCGGTGGGCGAGGGCGGCGATTTATACGCGCGACCAAGCGGGATACTTTGCTGGCACTTAAGTGCCAGCCAATCCCTTTTTCGTCCGACGCACGCGCTCTCGCTAATTTATGCGACTGCATTTCGCGGTATTCGCGCGCGCTACAGACGCGCCGTCTCTCACGAACGCTAATTCTACTTGTCGCGACGTTCGCTCGTAGACGAGAGACGAAGCGGAGAGTCCGCGAATATTCAACAACAAATTATTAAAGCCTTGGTTGCGATACGAAAAGCATTTGCCTCACTAACTGCACGATACCGTCCGAAAGAATTAAATTCTATGATAACTTATCAAAAATTGTGAAATTGACATGTTAAAAAAAGTTATATAAATGCCTATTTATAAACGTACCAACATTGTATTTAAAATATTCCAACATATTGTACGATGTTAAGATATTAATTTTGAATTATATTATTCGTTATTGCTCGTCAGTGGCCGTATTTACTCTTGATTTTTGTTATATACACACGAGCGTGTTATTTAGAATTTAAAATTTATAATACTAGACACCACAGACGCGCGCTTCGCGCGCGCTATTTAGCTTTGACATTATGCTATATTACTATTACACTATTAACTTCTATTGATGCACACAACTGTCAAAATATATGATAACAGCTGCAAATGAAGTAAGCGCAGCGAGAGAACCGATGCCAATCGGCATCGCGGAAAAGCGACAACAATAAACTTTGATTAGATTCGAGAGTATCGACTTTACATTTCTTTTTTAGATACGGATGGATCAAATTTATTTCGAACATTTTCTGGTACTCACATACTGTTTCCTATCGACTTTTCTTCTAATAATTATTATTTCAGAACTTCAAGGCATAGATCGTAATAAAAATAAGAGAGATAAGTATAAGCTTAATTATAGAGCTTAATTATAGAGAGGTATAATTTATTACATGTTCGAAACTTTTTTAATCTATGAGTTTGAAATTCATTACTTGGATATGTGTTATAAGTTTGTTTTATATAAAACTTGTGGATTATATATATGTTATTTTCAATATTTTTATATAGAGATAAATAAGTATAGATAAAAGCTCAGATGTAAGCTCAGAGGAAATGAAATAATTTTCTCTCAGTGTTTCTTTGATGAACCACGCTCACTGATTTATTTTATTTCGTACTTCTTCGTTGCCGCTTTCTTCTGATATAATGATCCATCAAACTGATGTCAGCGAGAATCGAGTCCCTTATGTGACGAATGGTTCTTCTAAGTAATCCCGCATTATCGTTGTCGTTTTGATATCGGGAGAAAAAGGCGAACGTGCTCGGACGTCCGGTGCACCAGTTCTTTGCGAGACCTCAAGTGAGTAACGCACCCTTGAAACTCTCGAGAGTCACGTGACACCTCTAGACACGGTGAGTCTTACAGGCTACTTATTGTGGAAACGAACTCTGGTCTTGAAAATACTTGGCCTCGACTCGAGACTTGTCTGACGTCACGTGCGATTGGGAGGCAGGATATCTCCTACGGTATTCTCTTCTATCCAAATATTTCGATATCGTTTAATTCTCCTCGACGCGAAGGGAGACGTCGCACGTGATAACCGAGTTCACTTCTTATTATAGCGAGCGAATTAAAATTTTATTAGCTCTCCGATTTCGAACATCCAATGACATAACTTTCTTATACGGAGTTTGTAATACAAAGTTGTAACATAAAACTAATCTAATAAAATTACTTGTACAAGAAGATAGTATAACATGTAATTATACGATATATTATTACATATTGTTACAACAATTAGATATTGATATTATTTCAAATATGTATTGTCGTGTAGACTTGACGAAAGTTAAATGCGCGCATAGAGCAGGCTACTTTCACTCACGCAAACGCGACGCATGCATGTTACACGTTTACCAAGTACGTGCAACGAAGGGTTATTTCGAGCGGTGACATTGAGCGCCGGTTGAAAAATGAAAAAAATCGCGGCGCTTAAATATACTGAGAAGGACGGCTCTATACGAGACTCGGGAGACGCCGTGGCGCGCGCGAGACCCAGCCACACCTCTATATTCGTCGTAACGACGCACTCCGCAAACCGGATTAATGTAAACCACCCCTCGGGAAACCTTCGCCCGTGCGAAGACCCCTCGCGGACAAAAGAGTATTAACAGTGTAGGCAGGATTATCTGGTGTTTTTCGCCGTGTCGCGTTGCCGCTTCTGTCATTAATTCTAAAATGTACAACAGAGAGAGAGATAGAGAGAGAGAGAGAGAGAGAGAGAGAGAGAGAGAGTGAGTGAGAGACTTTCTGATGCTTGTACATTTGTTTGCCTGTACATAAATACCGAGAGACACTTTAATTTTGCTAATTACATTTCTGGAAAGATACGTTATTAACGATCCCATACAAGTGTAGAATGTTTACAAATCATGCGCGAATTACCGCTCGCGCGCTCATGCTATATAATTTCGCTCGTGCGGCTTGAATTCAATTCCGCGGACGTTGGCCCGCATTTAGTTTAACCCGAGATAGCGTTGTGCGCGATCTTCATATAGGAAATAATACTCGGAATCGTAGGCAGTCACATTCCGGCTAAACGCCGGATATGAATGCGGATTATTGAACCCAGAAATAAAACTGAATAATTCGCTGTCACATCTGGTGAGAGACTGTGCAATTTTAGCAATTAGACTGGCGATTACGAGCGCGAGCGCCGTTGCAATTTCGTCGGCGAGATTCAAGCAGAGGGGGGAGGGGATTAACCCGAGAAATAACTCATCCTGATCAAAGATTTCGCCTGACTCATCTGACTCGTCTCTACTCGTCTTACGGGCGCACACTAATTCTAGCTGACACAGGCGCGATGGAACGTTCGGCGAGGTTCTCCGTAAAGCTATAGTCCCCTCCCTCCGTTTTTCAGGGAGCAATAGCCTGGAGTGCTGCCAAATCCGTAGATGGCCGAAGCTAGGAAATCGCTTCGGAGCAGGTATTTCCGCGCCTGGAATTCGCGGGATACCACCGTCGCTCCGCGCGCTTCGCGGCGCGGCGGGGTCTTCGCGACGAAGGCAAGCGTCGCGGAAGACGCGATAGCTCCGACGCGTTGGTAACTGCCCGATTCTACCGGGAAGGATATAATTTGCCCGCGTGTATTTTCGGGAAGCCGCGGGCCAAAGATGTGCGCCCCGACGGCTATTTGAGGCGTGTGCCATCGTTTATTCTCGAGACAGGGAAGCCGATTTCGCGCTCGACGGACGGCTGTCAGCCCGTCTGGCGTCCGATAACGTAATTACGTAAGTGCGTCTGCTTAGATCACCGTCTTTGATAAAATGTCATTTCCTACTCAGACATTTCCCGAAATAAATTCCGATGGCGATTCCAGATCTCTTAATTGATTCGATTGATAAGCACATTTACAGAATGTGAGTTAAAGGTACCAATACCCGGACACTTAAGCATAGGAAATGTACCGATATCTGGACACGTATCTGTGTCTGGGTACCTTTAAAGAAATATAAATTTATGAAAATAAACGTTTGGATATTATACAACTGAAGTTTCAAACTACAAGAAAAAATACTTTTATCTTTGATTTTAATTTGCGTTGTACTTACAAATAATAAAGGTGTCCGGATATAGGTACATGTCCGGGTATTGGTACCTTTACCTTATATGATAAAAAGTCGTGTATCGCACACAATATTTAAAGTAATTTCCGTCGGTTTTGCAAGGCTGTTAAGCGAACAAACATAAAACAGATAGAGTTATCAAATATGCAGTATATATAATGTGATATCTCATGTTAAATGCATTTTACATGCTTGTATAACTTGCATCGATAAACGAATCAAACGTAATAATGTCCGCGAGACAATATGTAATTAACTCCGATGCGATAGAGCAGTTTTATTCGAAGGAATCGCGTAGAATAAATTTGTGTACTAAGACGCGATCTATGAGCGAGGTGTGTTTCTTTTTCGTACGTTAGCTCTAAGTCTAAGAATTTTGAACAGAGACGCGTGTACACCGGATCCTAAATCGACGTCCGTGTTCTAATGGATCTGCGAATCCCGCGAATCGGCCATCTAAGGTTTTGGCGACGCGCCAGGAATAGTCCCGCGGGGTTGCCTGCATAGATCTCGCCGAAAGCAAAGGGGTCTTTGACACATCTGTTGGGGGCGAGCCAACGCCGGAGAGTGTGGCTGTACCGTGGCACCTGGATAAACCCGCGTGCGTCGCCTCCTCTCTCTTACGCCCAGCACAAAGATTCGCGATGACGATGAGAGGCGAAATCATCTGTTTTATAATGGAATCGATGAATATAGCCGGACCGGGTAAAAGAGAAGGGGTCACAAAGGACTGGTAGAGGCTTAAGTGCGTGCGCGCACAGTAGCCATCAGCCGCTTCCACGAATTTCCGTCTTTGTTACTCGGATCTTCGTAGGTGGGCCGCGGGAGATTCGCGGGGATAGATTTTCCGCGTGACAGGAACGCCGCGCGCCGCAGCGTCTTTGAGCGCGCGCGGCTGACAAAATACGCGGGGCGATTAACCTCGGTCGCGTACGCGGACGGAATTGATTCCGCCGCTGACGCAAAACGCCGATGGACGCGTATCTGATGCGCGGACACGCGTCGCGATAAGAGAGACTGTGAGAACTCGTATTGAAGAAACTATATAGTTTTAGACAATTGAACGTTTGAAAATTATGACACGCGACAAAAACGTTGTAGAACGAAAAAAATCATGTAAAGTAAATCTTGATTTCTTGTTCTTTTAATACGTGACATACATTTTTTAATACGTAAACGTAGTGAATTTTGAAGCTCCGTGTATTTTTATGCGTAAAAGAAAAAGGAAATTTGTTCGAGAATATCTTCGACGCGTTCATATTGAATTTGACAAAGTATGGAAATCGAACTCCAGATCGTTCAGGAACTTAAAGGGATATACGCACTCGCCGAGTTCTGATTACGCCAGGCATAGCCCGTATAAATAATCTCGACTAAAACTATCTCGACACGCGAAATAATACACGTCGTCGGCGCATTCATTTTCCCGCGGCGACGTTCTCCAGTAATAGAATGGAAATTCTCGCTAAACCGCGCTTCCGAGATCCCTCTCTTTCTCTCTATCTCGCTGGCGTCTTCCGCCAGGCTCATTCCCGCGTATATCTCCGCGCACCAAGAAAACGAAACGTAAACTCCGAATGCTCGCGAGAAGTGGAAACGTAGAAACGGACAGATGACACGAAGACACGAAGACACAGTTTCTACGGACAAGAAAACGCCGACCACGTCGCGCGTCGCCTTCCACGAAAGGCGCCTCCGTCGTCGTTGGGTGGGCCGCAAATAGTCTCGGATCCCTCGGTAGATGAGAAGGGATGCGCGAATGTGTGTTGCACTTTCGCGGCCCGGCTCCCGATCGCTCCCGGGCCCGATGGAGCGAGAAATTCGCGCGGACACGATCGGCGACGCTTCAGCACCGTCGCGATCGTCCGCTTCCTCGGACGCCGATTGAATTAGCAATGCATTTTCCACGTAACGAGCACGCGAAATACATCGGGGAAGCTATACATGCATCTTACCTGGTGTATCGTCCCGAGTTAAGCCGTTCGGCGTCGCCTCGTTTCACTCGTGGATGTTAGCGAATTTACGCGCGACGCTGACGCATGCCTTCACGCGCATTAAGGTCGCCCGGGTTTGCTCGTGACAATGGACAATGGCATCGCTAGCGATTATTCAAATAAGCACTGTTTATAATATACGCTGGGAAGAAAGTTAAATTATCCCCATTTCCCCGCGCGATAAACGCGAGGAAAAGCGATTTAATTCATCCCGCGAGATGGATGTTTGAAATGGCTCTTGGCACCAGTTTTTTTCCGCGCTACACCAGAGTTCGTAATACGCAGAACTGCGAAGCTATATCCAATATAATTTTATACTTGTTGACGCGCGTCTTCGAAGATCCATTACGAGAGGCGTCAAATCTCGTGGATAGCGATGGTCTGGAGAAATCTTTTTTGGAATCTCGCGTGACCCAGTAAACGCGCTTTAGAGAAACACAACGATCGTCTCAGATCTTTCTCGGTACAGGAATCTTTTCTTCGCATTTGTTTTCTGCGGGCGTTAGCAACGCTGAAAGATGCTGTGTTGCGGCGCGAAAATTAGACGTGTATTTCGGGCGATCGTAAGCCACGCGCATTCAGGCTTGTCACCCCTTTTAGCTTTCGACGTTAGGGGATTTTCCCGCATTTGCTTTGTATTCGGAGATATTGCGTTATTTATACGTCACTCGCTTCTCTTTCAGAGATTACAATTTATTGGTTTAGTTATACGGATTACGAGAGATTTTTATTTAATATGAAGATAAAAATAACAAGCTTTTTTTAAATAATTCTATTGTCCTTTATTTTTTAGATTTATTCGGGTTTGACGCATATATTTTTTATTAACAAATTATAACTAGGATATTTTTAATATGTGTTCAAAAATATTTTTCAAATATTCTCTCGAGTCAGCAAAATTCTTCGTTCGGTATTTTTTTTTCTACCCCAAACAGCCACTGTTGTTTTTATACTGTCAAATATTAAACTGTTAAATATTAAAGATTGAAATTTAAATCAATACCTTAAGTTAAATAACATGTTATTTTTAACTACCGCATGTGCGTCAAAATTTATTATTTTAAAATTAAAAATAACATGTTATTTAACTCAAGGTACAAAATAGTATTATTTTAACTTCATTCGTTTATTGTTAGTTAAATTAATAACATATTGAGTAGCAGTGACGATCTATAAGAGAATGGCTAAAAACTATTTAAATTGAGTATAATTTGACACTTCGAATTTAACAGTGTTGTAAAGCTCTTCTATGATAATATTATACAAATTTTATAGTGAAGGAAATGTTTAATTTTAACGAAGATATATATACTGAATAAACGTATTGAAATGAATTTACAAAGTACATAATGGAAGCGACAATAAAGCATCATCTGATATGCAATGCCGCGACAACGCGACATCGGTCACTGCATCATGCATCCGGGGGTATCCGTCTTATTCTCGTACTACCCGGCCGCGCGTAGCGAAGTCGAGTGCAGGGCATGCACCCGTGAAATGCATCGGTTGCATCTCTCCCCGTTACCGTTCCTCTCGTTCCCCTTCTCGTACGGACACTCGTGCGCCTCTCACCGTGCACACGCTCTTCTTCGTGCATTCGTACGTTCGACTCTTCCCCTCTTCTGGGACCCAGCTGCCCCTCGGGTACGACTTCTTCTCTCTTTCTCTCTCTCTTTCGCGCGCCACCTCTTCCTCTGCTTCTCCACCGACCTCTTCCCTCTCTCAGCCGCACGCTTGGTAGAGTTGTTCTTCGTGTGCCGAGCCTCTCTTCTATATCGCTGCTACGCGCCGACGACCGCTAGTTGAGAGCCGACCGGCTAAAGAGTCACTACGTTCGCTCCGAATTACGATTGCTCGTGCACGAATCGCTCGTCATTCATCGCTCGTTGCTCCGAATCGCATGGCACTCCGAGTTGCGTGCGTTTCACGCGCGCCAAATCGCACGCGCTTTTATTCGTGACCCAGGGTGCGAACGGGACAAGACTTTGCGAGATAAAATAACATCCCGCAAGTGCAGTAGCATCATCGATAGCACTTTATGAACGGTGATTGAAAAGGACTTTGAATGTCGTGGGAACGCGACGATAGTGGAAAAATTGTGGAAGCGTGCGAGAGTGTATGACATTTTTCGAAAAGATGATTCATAACGCCGAGCGACAAGTATACGAATGGATCATTGAATAGCTGATTGATGATACTTAACTGTTATAGACATAACTCGGACGAGATACAAGCTTGAAATAAATATTATACAGTGTGTACGGTGTTGATGCTCTTATTTCTAAATCGCGCGCTTGACGGGTGTCGTTGACCGAAGACGACCAGCCGAGTCGCGATCGATAAAGTTCGACGCGGCGCAAAAATATTGATACGCGCGCGAATCTGTCAACTTGTCATGATCACCGAGAGTCAATAACATTCCGCTTTATTGCTCCGACGTGTCAACAGTACTCCGTAAAACTGCGTGCTCTCTACGCGATTCGCCGATCATCCGTGGGATTTTGACGCGCGAAAGCAGAGGGGACGTTCAAGATCGATCATCTCGCGGATCTGGGCGTAGATCGCGTAATTAGAGGCGCCTGGGTAGCCCGCACGTCCGCGGCGCGATCGATCGATCGCGCTACCATGATTGTGTGGGTGAGAGATTAGGAGTTGGCTGGTAGCCATGAGTCGCGTCGGATTCCTCACGTTCGTGTGACAGCGAGACGGGACATTTCGCCGTTGTCGTCGTGGAGAGGAGGAATTCGTCGCTCAGCGCGGTCACGGATGTGCCGACGGTGCCCCAACGGAGACATGAAAGGTAAACAGGAGGAGGAGGCCCCGGCGCGCGTTAATCGAACAAACAGTCTCACGATCGCCTGATTTACACCTTTTGCGATTTATTTCGTCTACGAGAACGCGCGGTTTATAGCCTTTATCTTATCTCGGCTCTCGGTGTGTGCTCGACATTTTGTTCCCGCGTCGAGCGCTATACACGCTCCATCGGGCAATAATGTCGCAACATTCCCGAGCCGGGATCGCCGCACCGCGCCGGCCGGCCGGGAATTGAAAATTTTGCAATAACTCCGGCTTAAACGGTAAAATCCCATGAATTTCGCAAACGGGACCTTTTGACGGGATAAAATGTTCTCTTAGATCCCCGTTAGTCACTTCGCGCGAACGCGAGTATATTCGTCGTTATTATTACGATTTTATGCAAATTGTATATTGCTTGTACTTTTTCTCAGGTGTATTTGTATGGTGTCATCTAATTTAAGCTTTACTTGAAAAGCTATATATATATATATTGCTTTTTTTTTAATAGCACGTATTTAAATTTCCAAGTTTGCACGTATACTGTTGTATATCAGTTACTATGATTATATTTGCTAAATATGATCAAGATCAAGATGCTTATTGTAGAATTAAAACGTACGGTATTTTGGAGCAATATGCCATAATTATTATAGTAATCAAACTCGTTTTATGTTAATAATTCTGAAAAATAAATAAATAAATAAAAATAAACTGAATAAAACTGAAAAGATGCGACAAAAAATGAGTCATGAGAACAGCACTGCATTTGTCCGGGCATGGCTTTGTGCGCGTCTGATTAAAAAAGCACTGCGTTGGAAAAATCGCGGAAAATAGTCTGCGCGCGCTCGTATTTTCACGTAGGAGTGAAGCCGCGCAAAAATCACGATAATTAGTTTGCTCGCGGCGCAATAATCGCGAGTGAAGTCACCCGTATCTAAAAGGACAATCTTATGTCATACCGCTGCGGTACGTGGGCGTAATTATAGTCCGGTTGCAAATAAAAACGCTCGTCCTTCGTTTAGTATCGACATCGACGATCCTGCGATGGGAGATCCTTCCATATATGCCGATATAATGTCCGCGCGTTCCGAGCACCTCGACTATTACGTAAACGCATATCAAAATTCACGGCGGACACTTCGATACTGCTACACGGATCCAGTTTTAAATGTGACATAGTCGTGATCGTGGGAAAAGTTTATTTTATCGGAGGCAAGGTGGAATCCTGAGGTTAAACCGCAGCTTAATCGCACGAACTATCGTGCGGGTTCAAACTAAAAATAATTAAACGAAAGATTGGAGAGAAAATATTTACAAGATATTTAGAGCAATAATGCAACAAAGAGAGATATCTCTGAACAGATCTATTTTAATAAAAATATAATTTCTGTAAAAATTAACGATTAAATAGAATGTCTGAAAACTATATGACATAAAAATAAATAATTATTAATGACAAAATTGATCATTATTATATAATTTTTAATTATGATCTTGAATATTTATTTCTATATATATATATATTTTTTTTATTGCGATATTTTAGCAGTAATAAATAGAAGAACAATTTGATTTATTTTATGCAAATGTATTTGATCATCTCACTGTGCAGTTTTTAATTTTTTATTTTGTAATTTGATTGAGTGATGGTAGTTATTTGATGCCTAGCGGAAACGAAATGACATTTATGGAAAAGCGATGTTTTCACGATAAACATCAGTACGATCTTCTGCAATGGCATTTGTCACACAATGTCGCATAATATAATGACATTCACAAATCTAATATATCTCCGCAAACGATGGATGCGACCTTCATAATAATGTTACGATATAATTGATGAATTTTCGATGAAGCTTCGCAATTCCGCTAGAGTATACCACTCGATAACTCATTCGCAATTATTTTAACAACCTTCTCCGCAGTGAAATAAAATTAAACTACCGCATTAAAGTGCAACGCAAAATACAATCCAACGCCCACAGATTTGGTTATATACTTGATAATCACAATTCTCAATGCCATATTATTCTAGCGAATTTTTACACATCAATTTTACTGAAAATGCTGCTGAATTTATTTGCAGTCGCAGCTTCGCGAATACCGTCGCAGTTTGCGAAAAGATACTTGAATACGCACTTAAATACGCAGTTTAATGCGTGCGCTGCGCTGTGCACGGATAAACATATTTACGCCATTGTGTTCAGAAATTCGCTGCGCTGGCGGAGAAATCAAATTTCGCAAAAAGAATAGCACGGCCGGTATCGTTTCACCCAGCGGGTGATTAGGCGCGTAAACAAATCGTATTCGCGAATATGATCGCGTGACGTTCGTGTATCACGATCGTGAGACGCAATAATTTTTTTTTGGTACGATCGAGCCGCGATGGCGCAATTGCGCGCGTTTAAGCGCTCGCTCGTGCGCTCGTCTGCATGCATGCATCCGATTGTTTACTCCGCGTTCGTCGCGACGGATTTATCATCGATTTCGTAATTATGAGACAAACAAGCCTGTAAGATATCGTCGCGTCTCGTTGGCGTCATCGCAACCCTCGCGGGAGCAAGTGTCACGAGCGACTGGCACGAGGCAGTGTCAAGGGTTGACATTCTTCTGCCGCTGACGCATAGCGCCAGGAATTTCTGAGTTTGCACAGATAATACGGCGCGGCTACCTCAGATTATTTTTATCTGGCCCATTCTTTGTTTACTCCCATACATGTTCGCATAAACTCGCCATAGCTATACTTGGCGCTGATCTTTTCTGTAATTCAAATATTAATGTTTGAAATTATTCTAAAATCAGTAGTTACGTATCTGAAAAGAATGTCTTGAATTAATTGCTAAGATAATTGAGACTCGAATTCAAATGTGTTATAATGTTATACTTATTTTTTTATTAATAGTTCCGATCTGTTCTGCACAATAATACGAACAAAATACAATTGTCCGTGTAATATGCGCATTTATTCGCGATTTATTCACGCCACGACGCAGCTGCGAGTCACGATTGAAATGTTTCCAAGTTAACAATTCTTTCATTATATGCTGACAATAAATTCGCGACACACTTAGCCGTGCGAGAGGTAACGATTAGCTTGCCAAAGTTCTCGACAAATTTTCCTCCACAAAATTCGACGCCGCAGCTCATCGACAATCCGCGATGCCTTTAATTAGGTGTTCGGAAACGAAAAAGAAGGCACTGTGGGAAAAGTTTTGAACCGCACGTTCGAGAATCGCGCCGATTCCAGGGCGGAGCACCTCGCTAAGGGGGTCGAAATGCAGCCTTAATTCTCAGGGCAGACTCGGGGCCGTTTAATCGTCGTGATAAATTAATACCGGCGAACGCGCTCCCGCGCCTCTCATTTGATTTGTTGGCCGTAGCCGTTGTGCGTGATGTATACGTGCATGTATATTCTGGTGTGTACACGCCTGGGTATATTTTACTTGTTAGAAACGTGATTCTCGAACGACGTTAGGTTTCGTACGGTGAGTCAGTGGAGCTCTGACCGTTGCTCGAATCGAGACTCCCATAAACATGTCGCGGCGCAATGCAGCCGGACAGGAGACATTGCGATGCGCGATGCGGCGACCCACATGCCAAAAGCGGGAAGAGGAATGGCACGGAACCGGCCAGCCGGCCGGCGGGCCGTCCCATATAACTGCAAAGTCACATTTACGCCCCCGAAGAATTCGCGACGCGAACAGCTGATGTCCCCCTTGCGTGTACGAAAGCATCTGGCCGAACAACGGTTACTATCCAAACCACTAGGTTCGTTTTGGCGCTGGGCTGGTCATAACAATTTTTTTTCTTTTAACATAATTAGACAGAAGAGAAATATCGCGACCCATATGTTAAAAAATCATGAGATTATTTTTAAAATTATTGTTAACATCATAAAATGACATTTTATTGAAACATATTTCGATGCAAAACTTGAAGCGCTTCGGCACACCTGATCTGAAATTTCTTCAATAAGAATATTACGTGAGAAAAGGAGACGTATATTGCGTGACTGTAAGCATTTAGACTGATATGCACGTTTATTAAGGGTTAAGGACGATCGATCGTTCGATATTTATCGTATTATATCAACACATTCACTTCAATTACCTAATACTAACAGCGCGGTACTACAACCGCAGTGCTATCGATAATTACATAACGCTGGCGCGAGCAATTAGGATACTAGGCGTGAGAGGGATTTACGAGGTGGCATGGGACTTTCACTTTTTGCGGTGCGCGTGGGAGACATGCGGCGACTTTATAAAACTGTAATTTAATTTTTGCGCGTGCGGACCGCGTACAGCTCGGTCCACTGCCGCAGTCTCACAAACAGATTCTGAGCGACGCGACGTAACCGCCGCAACGACCCAGATGCCAAATGTGGAAAGAAGAAATGGTGCAGTTTGGTAAACGACAAAGTTTATTCTAAATTGTCACAGCATACAAATGCATTCTCTGCGCCGCGGCAACGTCGTCATTGCACGACCATTTTTAGTCCAGAACATATCTTTAACACAGAAGATGACTTGCATTCATAATTCTCGTGAATTGTATGAATGGAATGCACGAAGAAACCTGGGAGAGGTTGAAAACAAACTTATTTGTTAAATAATAAGAGAGTAATTAATAATATCATGTAATAAATAATATTAGAATAATTAATATGATTATTAAATTTATTATTTTGTTATTTCTTATATATGATACGTGTATTCATGATGAGAATGAAAAGGATTTATGAACCGTATTCTTAAATTTTGGAAAAATTTGTAAATATCTAGCTGTGTCTTAAAGATATTATTAATTTACAATCATACACTTGAGTATATATCGTAACAGCTTCGAAACTATCAGCTCTAAACTGACAGCTCTAATACGTCGGCAGGCCTGGCGAACGCGAGTTTGCACACGTACACGTGCGTGTAAACTTATGCGTGCACGAGCGTGTGTGCCTAGGCGTATACGCATACGTATACACGTGCGTGCGGTACCACTTACAAAGTGCACGATTGATCATAACTCAGACGAGTTCTCGCGATCGAAGCGTACTATGAATAGTAGCTAATTGACCCAGTTGAACCCGAGTCGGTCGGCGCAAGGCACGATATAAATACCGATACCGATGCCATGCCCATCGAACACGTACGGGAATCACGCGACTCACGTGCACACACACACACACACACACACACACACACGGGGCCCACACACGCGCGCACACGCGATCTCGCAAGGATATTACCGCGGGTCGTGTCCGGCCCCGGCCGCGGAGGATCCCCTCGACCGCGATCCTTCGTGGAATTCCAGCGACGCGATCGAATGTGGGTGTCGTGTCTGACGATCGGCGTGATAAATTAAGGACGTGATCCGATCGATCACATCGCCATTCTTGGCCCGATGCGCCGCCGGATAAATTTATCAAGTCGCTCGCGGAGTGAATTTTTTGTGTCTCGCGAACGACAACGGGTTGGCCATTGTAAAAAAAAAGAAACTGATCTTTTTCTTAACCTTGGTAAAGAAGATATATGTGAAAAACGAGAAAGAGAAGAAATTGAGAAAAAGAAAAATGCGAAATATCTTCTACAAAGGTGGACGAGTATGTGCGAGACTTATTGTTAAATATATGTGTCAATAGTAACATGTTTTTAGCGAAAAACAAATCGGTATTTGCTGATGTCGACGTCATTGCGTCGACGAGTGAAAGTTCGCGCGCTAATTGATTCGTCAGACGAGCACCGTGCGTACATGATCAGCGAATTTCCCAGTAAAACGTGATTAGTTTGTAATTAGGACATCTAGGAAGCGCGCCGTTCATTAACGTGAATCTACCGATAGCATCATAAAATCCTTAGCGAACGATCTCGTTGCTAGGAAGTATACCGTTTGATGCGTAGATGGCGAAAGATATAAAGAAACGAAAGATATGATGCACATATGCAATGCGCAATGAATCAAATCATTCTTCATTGAATAACATTGACACAAGTATCATCCTATATTTTCGTCGGTCGACAGGCTTTATTAGAATGCAAGACTACCTGCGATATCGCAGTCCCGACATATATTTCACACTTTCATATACTACTTCGAGAAGCTCAATAAATTTTCTAGCGATAGGGAGTTTTTGCAATAGCATATGTTTTACATTCGGTACACGCGTCAAGTCAAATCAGTATGCAGTGAATGATAACGTGAACCTAAGGTGGAAATTGCTACGGGCGGTTTATAGGTGTTACACGACACGTTTATCGTATTCGAGAAGTACCTACGGTATTGCAAAAACTTCTAGCTGTACACGGCGTGAAGAAATGTTAACGATTGGAAAATACGGATGCGCGTTTAAGCATTCCGAAGGAGGAAGCGAAGTGTGTACAACGTCGGTACGTAAAGCAGATAACTGGTTAATTTATCCGCTATCAAGTAACATCAGGAACTGCTCGAAGTCGTTAATCATATTTACGCTTTAACAAGTGAAAATAAACGTGGCTGACATGCGCGCGTGCGCTTATAGTTTCTACAGTATAAACGGAATTTGTTTTAATTACCAAGCTTGTTTGCGAGAAACCTTAATGAAACATTATGGCATACGCCCTTCCTCCCTCCTTGGCATTTTGTGCGAATAGATGAATCAGGTAGAATAATATTTTTAATATAACAAATATATATTATACTTTTCACCGGAAAACGTTTGATACCACGGAAACGCTCGCCGTGTTTATTGAAGAGTCGTTCTACTTTGGGGATCGACGAATCGATCCTAGGTTAAAGATCCCGGAATCCCGGTTAAAGATCGTAGAGCCGAGATCTGGTTCAGAAGATCTAGGCCAGCGTTGCGCAAGTCGTGACAGAAATCTTCCAAACTTATACTGCGACATATTTACGAAGAAATTCTGGAGAGATAGCAAAATACACCATCGAAAATCGCGATTTTTATTTTCATTAAGAGTGAATCTTTTTTTTACCGCCACTGCAAAATGAGAAAAAATAACGCCGATATTCTTTTCACAAAAATTTTATTTTAACAGCTTTTTTGTTACGTGCAAAGTGGATTATGTAACTATATAGAATCTGAAATAACTTTCGCAATTTTTATTGCGAACAAAAATTGTTAAATGATCGTTGTACACAGCTTCAACGGACGTCAATGTTAATAATAGCATTTATGGCATGTATTTTTTGAAGCCATATTACTACGACATTTAACAGTTTTCGTGCGTAACAACGGATAGCAACGTAACTAAATGTTACGTATATTTTTTCATATATTTTTTTTTACATGACTAGACACTACAAACGCGCGCTTCGCGCGCGCTATTTAGCTTTAACATTATGCTATTACTATTACACTATTAACCCTTGATACACACAACTGTCAAAATATACAATGACAGCTGCAAATGAAGTAAGCGCAGCAAGAGAACCAATCGGCATCGCGGAAAAGTGACAACAATACCTATGACATGCCCTTTTTAGAGAAGAGGAGGATTACAATTTTACATATTTACAATTTTTTAAACATAATTTTCTTTATTTTTTCTCACAATTAGAAAAATAGTTAGAGAAATGTTTCTGTATAATATTACAAAAGTATTATTTTATATAATTTATTAAATTTATGGGAAAATACTATATATTAAATAATTATAGAGAAACATTTTTTAGATATTGTAAAATCCAATTGGAGATATCATAATAGATATTAATCACGTAAAAACAAAACGTACGTTTTAAGTTATTTATTTGAATTTAAACGTTTTGTACAAAAAAAAACAAGCAGAATGGAGCCGCGCGACAACGGCACAATCAACATGTGATAAGCTCTTCTCGGTTTCACGAAGAGATTAATGCCCGCGGACTAAATGGACATGGATTTGGTCTATTCACGGCGTATACCTGTGCGCGTTTATAGCATCGTTCGATAATCGAACGACCCTGAATGTGCCGTTGCAACAAACAAACAAATGACTGATACGGCGAATGTTTTTAACATTATCAAATATCGGCTAACGACGCACTTTTTTCGTTTACGTAAATACGCGCACGCGTAAGCGCGATACCTTATCCTATCTCGAGCGCGATATAATCGAGCATGCGAAACGAAAATTAACGATCGTCCGTCTTCGTGTTTCAGACTATCAGTTTCCGATTGACGTTTCCGGCGTAGCCAAGGACCACCCTTTCCTCGAGGCCGATTCGCTGCAGAGCCTTTTCCGGCGTCTGCACGCCCTTAATCGTTGCGCCAATATGAAGCTCGACACGCATCACACGCACCACAGCACGAGCCACAGCAAAAGCGTGAGTATATACGTTGAATTACTCGACTACGGAGCACGTACGGGAAGCGTTGCGCAAACGCGCGGATACACGGAGATGCGACGAGGAATTTCAATGAGAGTTCAATTAATTCTCATTGGAGTTAAACCCAATTTTATTATATTGACTTTCGCATTTTACATAATTCTCGTAAGGAGATTTGCTGCGGGAATAATTTCGATTCCGCTACTTTTATGCTATTTTTGCCCTATTTCTTCGTAAACTTATTTTTCTTTTCTTCGCAGTTTCCATCTTTAAAGGTTTCCTTGAAATTCTCGTCGCATCTTCTCTCTTCGAGCGTTCTCTTGAGAATTTCCCGATAGACGATGAGATCTAGAGGAGACCTCAAGACGGAAATGTCAGATTAGAGCCCGGGGTCAGTTAGAGGAGACAAGGGTACTTAAATGTTTCTTAGAATTCCATGGTGGAAACGATTCAAATGTCACGTTTTACAATTTTTATTTTTGACGTCGCGCGTAGATTTCTCGATTAAATGTTTATCATTGATTTAACATATCAGTTTTTTAGTTAAAATGGTAAAAATTTTAATGAGTTGAGTTCATATGTAATGATATAAATAATAAATAGCACGTTGCGTGATAATGCGATAGATAACACTTTGCTAATAATAAAATTTTGAAGATTAAGTTAAGAAAGTAGATAAAATAGTTAAATATGTCGATAAGGAGTATATATACGATTATAGACGTTAGCCACTCTCGTATTCTTGCTTCGTAATCTATGACAAATCGACATTTGAGTCACATATTATGACTTTTATGACACGTTCACACATATGGTCATTGTTATGCACTAGATGAAAGCACTCGCGTGTACTGTGTTCTTATACGATTATCTGTGTGGAACAGTGAATAAATGAACGGAATAGCAATCAACGGTTGTCACGTGACGGAAATAAATTCGTAGTTAATTACTTTGGAAAGCGCACGCTGGATACGCAATTAAATGTATCGTAACGACGTTTGGCAATAAATACCAATACATATAATGATTTAAAATCCATAAAATTTATCATGTTATTTATTACTGCGAAAATATTATCATTATTGCAACTCGGAGACAGTTCGATATTATAATACTTTCAATTAATCGGATGCTTGGGAGATAAAAATCTACCTATCTAAATATAGCTAGTTGAATTATAACTTAAAAGCGTTTCTGCGTCTCTTTGTGTTCTTGTACGAATTTTACTTTACGCATATACATCGGTAAGATCCCAGTCGTACGTGGAGCGGTTGGGGTGCGATGACCCACAATCATGTTATTTTGATTCCACCGTCGTGTACCACGCAAATTAAATACAGCTAATCCGAAATAAGCGCAGCGAATCTACGGGCCGGTGGTGATCGTAAAGATCAATCTGTGCGAATTACCGAGTAGGAGTGTTATTGGGCCGCTCTCGGGAGAGAGAGAGAGAGAGAGAGAGAGAGAGAGAGAGAGAGAGAGAGAGGAGAGAGCAGGAAGCGTTCACTACCGTAACTCTAGTGAAGGAGTACGCATCGCAAATCAGAGTTAAAAGCATTTCGACGAAAGTCTAAAATCAATTATATGATCCGGCTCGGCCCGACCGAGATCGCGGTGGATCTATCCGTGTGATCGCGAAAGGAGAATCGCTCGGATTTGCACACGTGTATAGAAACGTATGCCGATGCCACAAAAGAGATGATATCATGACAAATATCGATCGTGTCTTTGTAGACTGCTGAGTTTCGACATTGATTTGTGTATCGTATCGCGTATTGATCTCGGTTTTGAGATCAGCAATGAATAATGGATCGATTGGCCGGTTGCAATCCATCGATAAGCTCCTTGGAGTTTGCTCTATCGCGCGTGACGAACCGAAAGCAGGCTATTATCCGGTCGTCTGTATGCCAATTCTTCTGTAGGGAGACATTTGACTTTCGGAAGAGTTGCTCCGAATGGCGGAGAGGTCAATTCGTACCACAACAGATACGCTGAACGATAATTTCGAAATAAATTTTAAATTTGCAGTCTTCTTGCGATATTTAAAACTCTGTTTTTACTGAAACTGTACATATTTTTAAAAGTGTTGATTTTATTTCTAAGATATTTTCCAACATCTGTAACATTTTACCTACAAGTCTTCGTTTCTGATATACAACATGTCTTATCAAGCAAGGATTATTTTGTGTCATTGGAATCTACCGTAGCTAATTTAAAATTTAAAAAGGACTTCAGGATAAAATCGATCGATGATACTACGGCACTGAGCATGATCGACGACTTTCATGCCCATAAAGGGTTCACGCATATATGCGTGTTTGCCAGCAGCAACTGCCACTGACAAGTGGCGAGCTCTTACCGGAAGCCAGCGCGGATCGTTACGCACGGTTGTATGTTTAATAAATAGAAAATTTATCTGGCGACCGTACGCAAAACGGACCGCAGAGTAAACTGGCATAAGGATTTTTCAAGCAAATGTCCTTAGATGGGGAGAAAGCGCGTTTTACGCGCACGCGTTTGGTACGAACGGATATGTAAGTACGCGAAGCGTCTGGTCGCCGCGCGCTGACGCGCGAAAGTCTTGCCAAATTTGTAGCTACGGTGACTCGCAAGATGCTCGTATTGCGAGATCGATTAGACGATTGTCGGTTCGTCGCCTTTTTGAGCAAAGATTGTCGTATGAGGGCTTTGTGCATACGTCGAATACGAATCGGTGTAACATTTCGTGCTTTAAACGAAATGCATACGATTCTAATCCACAAAGAAATGTAAATATTTTTCATATAAAATAAACTCTTAAGTGATAATATAATTCTTGAATTTAAATATCGAGACTGTAATATAAAAGTTACGCTTGTTAGTGTCTTATTTGCTACAAAACAAGCAAACTCCAGATTGTGTGAAAACAACTGAATATTTATATGAAGATTTCTAAGTAGATAATATTTTTTAGGAAATTTCAGATTCCGAAATGTTAATATTCTAAAGAGATTATGAGAAACTAAATTCCAGAATTGTAAGACTGTAAAACTTTGAATCAATATAGTTATGATTGTCGCTATTAGATCGCGCGACTTCCAACTGGTGAATGAAACGTTATTGTGGAGGTGTTTATAGCCGCTGGATTGAGATTAATCGAAATATACCGAGCAGAAAATACCGCGATGCAATATCACCGTGGGGGAAAGTGCCAAGTTCCTAAGGCGGTTTATTTTCTGCCTATGTCTTACTATTTTGTTATCGCATTGACCTGATTTGCGCCCAAGGCCCATTGATCCTCGCGCGAGCCAGGTAATTTTATTCGCCCGTTTTAGACCGCGGCTGCTAAATTGCTCTCACCTTCGTCATGCGGCCAGTATTACGCTTATACATAGTCCTCGTAACGCATTAGGTAAGATCAGTTTACAAAATGCCAGAATTGGGTGTGACGTGCCCCTCCCCCCCCCCCGACGCGTGTTGACATACCATTCAAATTATCCCTGGGCTATTTCGTGATAATGAAGATGTGTGGCAATTAACGTAATGTGTTTTCTTTGCGATGAGAAAATTGTAGGAATATGAGATGATACAAATTTAAAGCATTAAAGCATTAAGATATTTTTTTGCTTCTTTCAGAAAACTGCAAGAGACGATTTCACATGTATTCTTTAGTCATGCGTAATATGTAGTCGTGCGCGTATGTGCGTGTATAATTGCGGTGTGTAAAAAATTTCAGAGAAGCCGCAGGTTTAACGCATAAAATTCAACGTTCTGAGATAAAGATGAGTATCTTTATTGCTTCCTCATATTCCTTCTCTTTATCTCGACAACATCGAAAATTAAACTCTCCGGCCAGAAGGCGTTTTAAATAAAATTTTCGGCTGACGTCGACCTTGCACTCCGAATGGAAAGCACTGACCGACGTATAATGCGTTTTATCGGGTGAAAGCTAGCCGCCCCGATGAGACGTGCGCGCACGTGAAGTGTAATGATCTACCGAATCGAAGGCCTTACGAAAGCAAAAGGCGGAGCGGAGGCCCCTCCGGCGTTGACGTTCTCGCGAAACGATTCTGGTACGAAACGTGCTTTGCGAAATGTGCGGATTGATCGATACGAAGAAGCGACACGTAACATTGTCCGTGACTGAATGAACGAGTCGTGACGAGGTTCCTACAGCTCTCGTTCCACAATAACGTAATCCGCCGTGGAATCATCGCGACTGCACGCGCGATTGCATTGAATAGATTCGTTCGATTTTCGCATTTTCCCGTATAGTCTTGCCGTGTAATGAATCTAGAATCTGAGGAAATTTCTTCAGCCATGAAATCTTCCCGGAGGGAAAGATCAATACACCGAAATGCCGCAATAGCGTGACTTCGAATTTTCAAACGATACTATAAAATATGCTTGCGTCAGTTCCATATAAGATTATGGAAATGCGAAAGAATTTCTTTACGGTCGAATCTTCGCGTGCGTAACGCATATAAGTACGCGGGCAAGAGAAAGTAGAGGAATGACTGATGCGTTTTATAGGAATAATTTATACGCGAGCGTCGCGCGTAACTTAATTTGGTAAAGCGACGTATAGCAGCGGCGGCGTGGCGGCGTACATTCGTGTAAAGGAGTAATAGATATCCGGGACTTTCCCTGTCAGAGACGATCGGGTCCCTTTTCCTCTCTCGCCGGAGGTCCGAGTCGTTTTCGTTCGATCCTCCCTATAATTGTTATTAATAAAAGCTTTCACTCTCTGCGCCCGTGACCGCCGAAAATGAGAACTCTCTCTCGCGCGCGCGCGCATCTCGATCCCTGTGTTTGTCGAATCAACGAAAGTGGCAATTTGCGGCAATTGGGTCGATTTAACAGCGGTCGTATTATTGTGCTCGATCGACCATGTTTTCGTGCCCTACTTCGATCTGGTTCTTGAAAATTGCTGCTTCTCTGGAGCTACGCCGTTCGCACTGATGAAGGTAATAAATTGAGCCATTTAAAGGGAGCGTATATCTCAAGCTATTTGTGCTTATCGTAAGGTTGCGTTAAGAAGATTCGTGTGGCTTGATGTTCTATAATAAAATCGTAATTTCCGAATTAATTATTGAATCGATATTATTTTATGCTGCAACTGCTGTTATCTTAATTGAATTTAAAGTGTCATGTAAACGTAAATAGACATGACACAATGCAAACATATATATTAACATTTATGAAGGGAAGCTCTTTTTAAAGTGCATTGTGCATTGTTATTAAAATGTCACGGTAAAATAATTAATTTAATAAGGTAGAATTATTAATTTAATAATTTAATAAGGATATATATTTAATATCAACATATATCCTTTATTTAATCAAATTCTATCACACACACATACATTACTATCTTTCAGTTATTAATACATACACAGCAGATATGAGGCAAAACTTCTAAACTTTTTTAGAAAGTGCGGCAAATTAAATTGATTGCTGGCTTGTTAACTCGCGTTTACGGGGAGCACGAAAATTGCAATCACGTTAAACGAGCGCGCGCTAATGCTGAACAGAGGATGAAATGAGGAAGAGGAGAGACACGTAGAAGTATCATCGACGTCCTATCCTCCCGAATATACAGGAGGACAACAAGAGAGTTGAGAGAGTAATTATTTTCCGGCGCGTTGGCCAGCTTTTCAGGCCTTTACCGCGACACAGACACACGCCGTGATTACATGCATGTACGCTCGCGCAAGCGAGAGTATCGCGGACGAAAAAGAGGGAGGTAGAGTCCGAGTTATAGTTTATAGTGAGGGATTTCGCGGCCGACTCATTAATTGGCAAACGGTTAATTACCGGGCAGGAAAGTTGTTATAAAATACTATCTATCCAACTGCCTCTCTCCCTTTTTTCCCTGTTTTTTTCTCCGCATCTTGGCGCTTCGCTGTGTCTCTCATCAGTTTCTCCCCATTCTCCTACTTCACTTCGTTCCCTCCATATCACCGTAGATTTCTCCACACACGAACCTCTCTCCTCGTTTTTTTTGTCGGTTTTAGTTTTTTATGGTTTTCTTATTTCACTTGATTTTCTTTTATCCACTTTGAGTCTGTGTTTCCACTGCGTCTTTCTTTTCTTTCTCTCTCTACACCCCGTCTGTCGGTTTTTCTTCCTTTCTATCGTGTCTTGCCTTCTCTGATCTATCTTCTCTTATTCTCTTTTTACGCGTGGCCGCCCCTTTTCCGTCGGTTTCCCCTTTTTCCTATGCGACGCTTTTTCTTTCCGCCCAAACGTTACGGGCGCTCTCTCGCATTCAGAACGCGTTCCGCCGTCAGGGGAAGGAGTGGTGGCACGCGTAATTACATACATGTATGCACCCGGGTTGCCGGCGTGGGCTTCGCCGGTGCGTAAAACCTGGAAACAGGTTCGGTACACGCAACCGCGGAGAACGCCGTGCTGGCAGACTGCGCGGCACGGTTCCATGCACGTCGCACCTGCATATCGCAGTCGTCACGCACCATTGGCAGGGCACACGGTAGTCAGTAATAATCACCGAGAACTTTTGTAACATTGTGCGGCTAATAGAGGATTGACAGTAGTTATAAAATTTATTCAACCCGCATATACGGTATATCGTTTTACGTATATTAAAATAATTTAATTGAAATAATTCCACTTAGACTCCTCGAATTTCTCCATGATAAGATCTCTCGTAATTTTAGTTTCGTAATTTCGTTCTGGAATCGTAACCGGAAATCGTAAAGGCAAAAGGAAAGGTGAACGACACTGTTCGTTCGCGTTTTATGCCAGCCATATGTTCCTGGATCAAGGCGTTTCGATATTCTTGACGTGGATGAATAAATTCCGATCCTTCGAGACCCATCTGACGTTGTACGATCATTCTGTCGGGATAATAATACCTGGCATACCTGAGCGTGAATGCGAGTCACAAGTGAACGGTTAACGATATGAACAACTTAAATTGTCCTACTATAGAGGTAGCTGATTCATGGAGACTCGAAGAGAGGTACCGTATTTTCCCTCCAGCCTTCGAGGGAATATCGATCATTATCTGCGGTTTTTCCGAGGCATCGTCACCTCTCTCTCTCTCTCTCTCTCTCTCTCTCTCTCTCTCCTCGGTCTCTCTTTGAAAAGTGCCGCGGATTGTCGGGAAGGCGCGACACGGGGAACGAAGCGACGACAACGATGCGTCTCTTTCTCTCGCGCGAGTTGACAGGCGCAAACGACAGCCGACATTCCTCCGTCGATCGCGCAAACCGGTTGCCATAAATTCGCGCGAACGCGAACGCGACTTGCCCCGTTTCTACCGCCGCGCGATATACCCGTATCGGCGCGCCGCGCTTTTTCCCATGGCACGACGGTCGGTGCACCGTAAATTTTATGTATGTATTCGGAAAAACGCGCCGTTCGTTCGCAGCGCAAAGTGTATATAATACGTCTCATTAAGCCGAAGTTCGTGTTCGACGTTTGTGTTCTGGGTTTCGCCGCACTTCCTTCTATATACCGTTTCTTCAATCAATCTGCAGTCGAGTTTTACTTCGTAACAACTTTCATGTGGAAAGTATTTTTGTCAAAAATTCTTTAAATATTTTTTTTGAATATTTTTATATCGTAAAAATAGAATCTGTTTTGTAAAATCTTTTAGGAATTTTTAATTTCCTTCAATTTAAATAAAAATGATATTTTTATTAGATGTAATATAATTTATATTAGATATATATAAAAATGAATATTTTAATATAAACGAATGCACTGCAATGCAGTCTAAACACATTTTTTTTATATGAACATAAACGCCGTAGACATTCAGCGTAAACATACATAAATGACATTTAAAAGAAACATATTTTACTTTCTTCGCATTTATTACTCTAGATGTAAATTATATTAAAAAAATTACGTCATAAAAAATACATATCCTGCCTAATATAAATTTTCCGACAGCGGTGCACGGCTTGCTCTCAACTCAACTCAACCAAGATGTTAACAAGCTCTTCGCGTTCTTATCTCTCGCGCAAATTAATCCAGTTACAGCTCGGCTTATACCGTAATTACACTACTACGGTGCCGCGTGAGAGGGAAGTACCCACGCTCGATAATTAGCGCGTCCGATTCGTCGGAACCAGCGCCGAAAGCGTGTCATTTCTTCTGCGAACGCGGTCTCTGCGTGTATAGAAAGTGTACACGTCCTCGGATGACGACGAGGATGGCGATGATTATCCGAGCGGGATGTCGGTTCGCAACGACGAGAGCTCCCTGACCCGGGGAACTCCTTATCGAGCGATCGGGCCGAGCGCAGACGCGGGCGCGTTTTCTACGGTGGCATTACCGCAGAAATCGGACGACGGGAAACGGTCATTAGCGCTAGGATAAATGTCCGCTTGTCACGCTCGTGCATATGCGCATTTCTATGCCGCACCGTTATATTATAACGATCTGAGCGCGAGAAGTGCACGCCCGGCGCGGATCTAGTTTTTAATAGACCGCCGTTGTGTGCACCTGCACAGCATAATCGCCATTTTCATGCTCGCCGGAAGAGGATTACCGAGAAAACGGTCTCAACTTTTAATCGCGCGCCGGGCTGGATTGCAACACCATCAGGCATAACGGAATCTTCAATGCATCTCTTTCCAAGATTTTAGAAACACTAAATGTACTCGTTGTCGTAATTTATCTCTATAAATTACTGTTCGCTATAAATACTTGTATAATAGCACACTATATTAATTGATGTATTATTATTTACTAATAATATTATACTAATAATATACTATTATCACAGTATAAATTATACTAATATAAAGTTGTACTAATATTGTATTAGTATATAATTATTAATTAACTCCGACAATTATACTAATATATAAGATTATGCTAATATTATATTAATATAATCAACTCCTAACAACTGCAGGAATACCGGTATAAAAATGCTTTAATCGTTAGACTGTCGTTTGTTAGAAAAAAAAACGGAGTTCTATAATATGGCTCTACTTTCCAGGCATGCGTTAGAAGCTAGATTCTTTCTATAAGTATTCAACCATATGCACCCATTCGCGACGATGGGTGGCGACCGCCGTCAAATCGCGGTGCTTTATTTACAAGTGGTGCAGTTATCGCGACTGCTCCGCTCGTGGAACCGCGAGCAATTAGCACTCGCGGCCGAGAGTCGGGATATTACCATAAATCTCCATCGGACCGTTCAGAAGTCAATTAGCGTAAGTCATACTGTGATGAAGACCCCGATACCTTTTGCGGTTGTTTAAATTAAGCAACGACCGCACGGAACCGTTGTATCGCGCCGCAACTTAATCGCAATCCAATGGGTACTTGTCGGATTAAAAACCGCCACGTCAGACGATGTTAAAAGTCGGGGATCGGCTGCCGCAGATTGCGATATGTAACACGAAGACAGAAATCGAAGCCAGTCTCTGAATATACATGAAGCTCCAAAGAGATATTTTTTTTAACGTCAAAAAATTATACCAAGACTATTCGCAGGATTAAAATCTTGCAAGCTTGGCGATTTTCAGGCTGAAATCATAATTAATAATAATTAACTCTCTCTATTTTAAAGTCCTAAGAATCTAAGTCCATTTTGTGATTATACCTTAATTCTGAATTTTGCACGCGGTAATTTCATGTGAAATGCAATGTGCGTACCTTGTGATTTTCTTTATATACCACGTTCTTACACTCTCTGGATCTATTTCAGAGAACGTCTAATAAACGACATTTTCATGGTAATAAATAACGATAAAAAGAGCCGCGGCATTTTCTCCGTTTTTATGTTTTTCTTTGGAAATGTTTACCCGCGCACACATGTGGGGACACGTCACGCGTGTTAAACAAGTGTCACGCACCCACCGCCTCGGGCAAAGGGACAAGATGAGCGGGATGCTGCGAAATGATTTCTCTCTTGCGAGAGAGTCGAGAGAGAAGCATCGAGAGAAACGGCCGACGGAGCAGACAGCGCGTCGCCGCGCCGCGCCGCGTCGTCGTCGTGCGCGAAGCCTTTTGGCGTGGCAACGAAGTCGTATTCGCAAACGTAGGAGCATTCAAATCGGAGTCTGGCCAATCCGTCGATTTTTAATCGTTTTAACGTCAATCGCGATTATCGTAAACTCATCTATTAAATTTTATTTTTGAGAAAAAATTAAATAATGTGTCATACATTATATAATTATTTTAATTAGAGAGAAGCAACACACACATATTAAATTCAACATGGTAATTTTTTTTAATAGCGAGATTAATCGCAGCATCGAAACGCATCGCGTGTATCGATCTGACTCCCACTCGAATGTCTCTGTTACACACCGGATGCAGCCGCGTGCTATTTACACACAGTGCGCGCATCAGGAGAAACTCCTACGAGAGTTCCAAGCCGAGAATTATCGCTGAAACCGACGCTGTCCTAATACCTCCTCGCGATTAGAATGATCGATCGACCGACCAGGCGAGCTGGTTCTCGCAAACGAGGATTTACTCACCGTTAGGGCGCCCCACGAACACCGCTCGTTAGTTAATGATACCGGAAGTAAGGGACGATGGAGGTGACGATGGAAGTGGTCGGGATTAATGAGGCGTGACGGGAGTATCATCGCGCGATTTTCTTGCGGGGATTCGCGCGGAATCTCCGTAGGAAAATACATTGATCGTCGTCGTTATGCCTTTGCTATTTCGAGGAAGCGAGATTTGTACAGATTTGTAATTTTATATACGAAAGCAATTTAACATATCACTTGTTAGTTGTTTGTTAGTTAAGTCAACAATAAATTAAAAAGTTATGGAAATAATAAATTACATAATAAATAAAAAATAAGTCGATATTAATACACTGAGAAAGAATGGAAAATTTTTTCTTCATTTTAGTAAATGGAGTAACAGTTGTATGCAAACTAATATTTACTAAAATGCAGACAATTTTTTTCTCAGTATAGGTATTTTATTACATCCATGCATTCTCTTAGGTACATGTGAATGATCGTTACGTACTGTTCAATATATCTATTTGTATTTTTATTTCTGTAACTTCCGTCATTTATTTTACTTCTTTGACTCTTAAAATTGGACGGGCGTCTTGTTAATGAAAATGACGCATAAATATCTCTCCGTGGCCTCCGTTTGAGTGGCGGTTTTTTGACGTTAGGCTAATTGAATTTCGTGATATATGTTCCACACAATGACGGGCCATTCGTACTCGTTAGGCCACTGCAAATCGAGTGTCACTGGATCGCGACAGGCCGCAAGCTTCTATAATACGACGGTGGTCGTACGGCCCAAATTTAGAACCAACCACCATAGAGCAGCGGTAAGATGACCTAGATTTCCGAATGTTTTCGTTCGCTCTGGGTGGTATACGCGATAAAAATTCTCTTCGTGTATCGAATTTTTAAACTTAGACCTCAGCATTTCAGTCAGCGCAAAATAAACTTGAGGAAAACTCGATACGAATCTGTTTTTCCTGGATTTATTTATAGAAAGAACGAGAGAAAGAGATGTGGAATCTTTTATTTAGAATCGGTTTCACGAATTCTGTCGGGAATAAAATATTATCGTGGGGGTACCACATCTTTTCGACGCTCCAGATATACTTTTTCCCCGTTCTACTGTTGGCCGTTGCATTTCGAGAAACGAGCGCGAACAAATTGTGCGAGCAAAAACTGGCCCGCGCTCCTTGCCGCGCATTGTCGATTCCGCGAGTTAAAATTCTCGATTCGAAAGTATGTTATCGTCGTACTTGCGAACGAGACGACGGCAGAAGAAGTAGAAGAGACCGACATTCCAGGGATTTCCGTTGGTCGCTGAGCGGCTATGCAGTCGCGGCTGCAGTCGCAACTGCAGTCGTGGATTTCTTCATTGACAATCGCGATTCAGTGACGAGCCCTCGAGGATCGTACGGTTTGCCGTGCCGCGGTCGTTTCTTTACGCGAAACATCGAATATAAGCTCCCCTGTTAAGCGACGTATCAACCGGTCGTCATTGAATTTGTAGCCGCGACCTCTTTTTCCTCGACGTTGTCCGGCATCACGATTTCCTTCTTTCATGGCGCAACTGGCAATTGCACCGCTCGTTTCTGCAATTCGCTAAATCGTATTGTTGATTTGCGAATATGAATACCAACGTACAAATCATGTAGGATTTACAGAATTTATTACAGAAAACTATCAATATAAATATATGCATCGCGTGTATAAGGATATTCGGAACAATGAATGTTTATACATTTCAAATATTTTTTTAGACTCTACTAATTTATCATGTTCAAAATTTTGCGTGTTGTAATATTGTATGGAATGGCCGTTGTTTAACGATTTGAGCAACATTCTATTTATTGTTCTTGTTTTTGGCTGCATCTATAACCGAATTTAAATTAATATACTCACCGTTTTGCTCTTAAATTGGAGACTTTATCGGTCGCACTTAAAGAACGATATACATTAGATAGGGCAATTTAACTAAACAGCTGCGTTAAAATCAATGTTAATTTTGTGAAAGGGGGAGTTCTTGAATTTACCTTCTGCGACAAACCGCTTTCTTCTGGGCGTCGTAAATTAAATTAATGCCATCGCGTGATACGACAGCTGGTTAATTGGTAATCCAACACGACCGATTATTCCGACGACATCCATTTACAAAATGGATACAGTATTTTACTACACAATTTGTGCGCGTCTGTTATAATTGCTTGTAAGACAGTAAAGAATTAGAATGTTCGTTAGACCAGTCTGTCGCTTTATATCACGTATAATTACATTTTATGCGCCATAAAGTAACGATAATATATGTGTATATTTTCTCGAGAGTCATATATTTTTAATACATAATAAATTTTTATAATGTAAAATAATTACGCGTGTGATTATGATTTCATATAGTTTTACGTAAGTTTTACGTAACAAAATAATATTACGCATCTCTCGCAGAGACATTAAACAAGTCGCAAAAAAAAATGAGAAATGCATTTTAAAATAAGACACACTCGACGGAAGTAAAACTGAAATTTTTTTCCTCTTGCGTAACGAGTGTCCTTCCATGTATGCGAGATGTATTTGCGCGTATATATCTCGGGCCGTCCGGGCCCAGAAAAACGACGGACGGACGGTTTGTTCAACCTGCTTAGACGGAAGTGACGTCGGCCGTACACACGGCGGGGCGACACGGCTCGTTGAGTGCCGCGCGGAAATAACTCACGTATGGGGGTATCGTCACGTCTCTCGCGTAGTAACGCGCCGGAACGGAAACGCAGATACCTATACGTGCATGCGAGCGAACGATCTAAGTACCGAACGGACGGTAAAATCGGCCGCGAAACTTATTGCACGACAAAGAAAAAGAGAGAGAGGGAGAAGGAGAGAGTCGTATGCCGATGTCCGATGCTCGCGCATTAGATGCATTACGAAAGGTGCATCCTCCTCGGAGAAGGATGACGGAGAATGTCCATTGCGTCGATCCTCCTCGACGTAAATGCATACAGCCTTCGTCGCTGCAGGCTCGCAGAGTCGTCTCGCCGTCTCGCCCTTCGTCAGGCGTGACGCCGGTATAATATCTAATGATGGCGAAATGTCGGGGAAGAAGTAAAAATAATCGAAACTAGACACGAGGTAGAAATTGGAAGCACTGAAGTATGATTCCTTTTATTGATCTCTTTTATTGTTAATCGAGTGTATATACGATGGTCTAATATCAATTTGCGTTTATATATCAAGGAAAACGTTCGGAATATGGACTGTACGTCGAAATTCATCAACTTAAACGCTTCTGAAGTGTGTGTCGATAAACCAAAGTAAACCATTAATTTTACGCGTTGAAAGCATAATGGATACTTTGTACTCTCATCAGTCTCTCTCTCTCTCTTTCTGTCATGATGCCAAGCATTTATCGCAATTCACGAACGAGGGATTCTATTTAGCCTTCCAGTTTGTGTTAGCCCGGAAATTCGTTATCGGCATTCACGCATCCGAGAGCTTTTCGTTCCGGCGGCGCGGCGGCTGTTATCCGTTTTCCCGATCAGCTCGTCTAGCACGGGCTGTGTGCCCCGGTTGCTCCGTCACCGAGGAAAGAGAAACGACACGGTGACCCCTGCGACTTCTCGTGGTATCTCGTCAGTTCCCCATAAGGTGACTAAGCCGAAATGGGCGTCTTTTCGTGCGCCCCGGAGACGGTTGGCTTTCTAACAATAGGACCGACACATCGCTTCTCGTTACGAAACTTGACGCCTTTGTATTTTCACGTGAAGCGCGCACACACACACACACACGGAGCGTACGTATGTGAAACCTCACGTGATCCACGCTACATGACAATGGACCTCTCACCGCGGCAACGCCTCGCACGGTTTGCACGGTGGCACCGTTTAACACACACACACACACACACACACGCGCGCGCGCGCGCGTTTCTCATCTAAGAAGCGAGGATCACGTTTTGAATTATATGCTCTCCGTCGGGATTTTCTCGGAGCGCTACGAATACACAATTTACAAGAAATTCGACGGGTTATCGGAAGGAAAATAATATATGCGATTCTTTTTAAAGCGCTGACTTGAAACATAAACATCGATATAAATAAAAAATTTCTTATATAATTTCCCTTTATTCTCCTCTAACTCGAGTAAAAATTATTCTTATTATAAGATAATAAAATCAGAAATAGCGTTGTAAAAATTGCATTCTTGTATTATCGGAGTTAACTTGCGCGTTTTGCAATTTCTTCTCAATCGTCTCGATCACTTTTAAATAAATTCCAAAACCATTTTCTGAATGATTGATGGCAACCCGTTTTGCCCCACTAAAAGAGTATCAGAAACGTGCCACTCCTATGCGTTTTCGCGCGCGAAGGGGGCGGTTTTATTTATATTATCCCGCACGGGGCCACCGGAAGGAACAATTAGCGACGCAAAAATAGTTTCGCAATTATACCGCGCCTTACATCGGCGTGAACCTTGCCTCGCAGGCCTCATCAAAGACCCGACATTTGTCACCGCGGTCGTCCCCGTTGTCGTCGTCGTCGTCGTCGTCGTCGTCGACGACGTCGCTGTCGGACGTCATCCGGCCGATTTTATTTCCGTCGCTTCGACGGAAGGATTTCGAAAGCCTGCCCCACCTTGCAGCGTTAGGCCAACACGGAGCGCGAAATGCACTCCGAAATCTCAAAAATCTATTTTCTGCCGGCGTCGCCCACGCTTTATTTCCCGGCCGATATCCCGCACGTGCAATGCCGCGTATTTTTATCCGTGGCCCACATCCTCGAGAAGAAGCGCTGCCTCACATTATTATTCGGTCACTCGCGTAATCGAACGAGGAAAAAACGAGAAGTATTGCGAGAGCAGCGAGAGACGCGAAAAGGCGAAGCCCTGCTCGTTTTCTTCGTCCACCGCGGCGGAGACCTGCGTAAACCCATTTCGAGAGCGTCACCCATCACCGCGTCGCGCCGCGCGAGATCGTTCTAGTAAATTATTTTTTACGACGTATATCGTAACTGTGCCTTGGGGGAATGCTGTGTTTCCTATATAAAACGGGATTTACCGCGGTGATAAAAGCGTGCGATCGTTCTCCCGAATGGCGAAGCTTCCCAAAATGAATTAGGAACACGGTTCGGGCTCGTGTCAGTTCGTCTGACGGGTCGTTGAGTGGAGAAATGGTGTAAGTCAGTAATAGCCGGCCATAAATTTCAGACGGCACAATGAAATTTAATTTAGGAGACATAATTAGGACGTAAACTGTTTTGACGTTACGGAAATTTAGGATGTTTCCTCCTGTAACACTTTTTTAATTGATATGGGCTACAAAACTGATATCACAAAAATTATTATATATACCTATCACATTTACACAAGATTATTTAATTTTCATACTTTTTGGCAATATTCTGATTCCATAAAATAATAAAATTTTCTTTTTATCTTGTTGATACGCATAATTAACATGATAATAGCGACTTCTGTCGAAAAATCTCCCGGTCTGTCGGTTTCCTTCGGAAACCGTTCAATTCTTATTACGCGAGCTGATGACCTCGTGGTATCGAGCCGGCAATTTCTTTTTTCTCTTTACTATCGAGGGCAGCAGAAATGCTTGACTTGCGACCTCGAGAACCCCATCGCCGATTACGAGCGGTAAAAGTGCGCACGGAAGACTTTCTACAATTAATTATAGAGCACTGGGCGCGATCCGCCTGTTCTCCAATGGCCGGCGGTCCTTAATTTCGTTGCTTACGAACCGATTACGAAACACCATCGTTCGTTAAGCGTTCGATAAGTATCATTTATTTCGAGCGTAACGTTTCTCTCTCGTATAAACGTCGGATAACGTTGAGTCACATATGTTCTTTCGAGCCCACTTTGTTAGTCCGCCGTAATCCCGCGGAAGAAACGTCCAGGCTTTTACGGATTACACGCGCCGACCGGCTAGTTTATTACTTACTTTGTGCTTGCCGGAATCGCACCTTGCACGCGACAGGATTATCCTCCGCGCGAAATAAATGGGCTCGAAGCAGGCCTCCCCGCTCGCGAAAGCCGCACGTACGAATGGAATTCTCGTTCGAATCAAGTTCCCGGATCCAGATTCAGCTGGATCCGGATCGTGATTCAGACTGGTGAATCACATTTTGCCAGTGTTTTTTGTTTATAAATTTAGGTCAATCAGAATAACTATGACACTCTTGTTATAAATATAGTAATTATTATGAGTGCTATCTGCACAGTAATCGGTTCAAATCTAATGTTTTAGCCGTGGCTAAAATTAATAAACTATTTTTAAAAATTTTATTACTTATTATAGAACATTGTAATACAACTTCAAGGAATTATCATGTTGATATATATTATAATTATCATATTATATTGGTTGTTATATGTATAAAACTCGTTTTATTTTAAATTTTGTGTCGTTATTTATGATACAGAGTGGTGGCGGTGACGAATCCGACGAGGACACGCAGTGCGCCTTGAGCGAAAAATGGACCTTCGAGAAAAAGACGAGACGCTGGTCGCGCATAGGCGACGTAACACCGGCGAACGTCGAGAGGCTGCAGGCGATCGCCGGGCAGAACGCCGCGTCCGAGGACGATTCCATCGAGGATCGTCTGGAGGCGGAAGAGGCGGAAGACACCATGCTGGAGAATCTGCGGTACGGCAGTTTGCCACCGGGAACGGTGCCCGACGAGAACGGCACGCGATTTCGCAGGTCCGGCTCGGAGAGGCTGCGGGACGGCGCGAAGGCTTTCCTGAGGCGCGTCGAGTCCCTGAAGTCACGGCGGCGGAAGCGCCAGAATCGCGACGGGGTGGTGATCAGCGGACCCCAGGTGCTCGACGTGATGTCCATGCAGCAGAAGATGAAGGAGCTGAACTGCGTGGACGTGTCGCCCACGGGGCCGGCACCGGTCTCCTTCAACGAACTCCTGTCGGCCGGGTCTCTGCAAATTCCCGGCTCGCCGGTCACCCTCCCGGCCTCACCCTATCATTTACCGCCGTCGCCGCTGGCGAACGCGCCCAGTCCCTTCGGCGACGACTCCTCCAGCTACTGCTCGGACGGTTCGCAGGGCGGTGGACCGACACCGAAGCCGACCCGCACGAAGATGAATCGCGCCCGCCGATTTCTACATCGCGGCAGAGAGGACCAGGGCGCGCTGAGCGACTCCGAATGCCAGCCGACGAACTGGCGACATCGGTACTTCCGCGACGCTAACAGCAACCACGCGAAGGTGCTGGAGTTCGTGACCGTGCGTTCCCAAAGTTCCAAGGAGCGTTCTCAAAATTCCACACCGACGAAGAACGCACCGATTAATACCCGCGGCGGTAGCCTGAACCTCGGCAAGGAGTCGCAGAGGTATCGCGACAAACTCGCTCAGGACAAGGAGGAAAAGGCGGCGACCTCGAAGCGGGAGGACAAGATGCGCAAGAGCTTCCGACGCCGCGATGACTCGCATAGGGACAAGTCGCATTCTAAGGAGGTAACAGTCTACCGAGAAAAATCCAGGTCCAGGAGCTCTGAATTAGCCGGCAGTCAAGAGAGTGGCTCCACCGTGGCCAGTAGGGACTCCGAACCGGAAGAGGAATCGCCTAGGCACAAGCAGGGCACCGTTGTCAGGTGGCACAGTTTCCAGAGAGGGTCGCTCTACCCCGAACCTTTGGACCCGTTGTGTCCTAGAGCGATGGCTTCCATGTCGTGCGGACAACTTCTGGTCCTGAGGAAACTGGCGTTGTTGAAACTCACGGCGTGCATGGAACGGTACTGTCCGACTCATCGCACCGGTTGGAACTGGGAGCTTCCGAAGTTCATCAGGAAAATCAAGACGCCTGATTACAAGGACAAGACGGTCTTCGGTGTGCCGCTCTTGCTGTCTCTACAGAGAACCGGTCAAGCTCTACCTAAGTGTATCCAGATCGCTCTGAGATGGCTGAGAGCCAACGCTCTGGATCAGGTGGGCATTTTCAGAAAGAGCGGCGTCAAGTCGAGGATACAGAAGCTGAAAATTATGACGGAGACCCAGGGAGACAATATCAATTTTGACGGGCAGCAGGCGTTCGACGTCGCCGATCTTGTCAAACAGTATTTCAGGGAGTTGCCGGAGGCTCTGCTGACGAACAAGCTCTCGGAGACGTTTATCGCCATTTTTCAACGTAAGTATGCGCGATTCTTGCTAGCTTGTTTTCTAGTTTACAGACCGCTCGAAGAGAGAAACTTTGCAATGGATCGCTTTTCTTTCGCAGATGTACCGGTGGAGTTGCGACCAGATGCTGTGCAGTGCGTCCTGTTGCTGCTTCCGGATGAACATCGTGAGGCGTTAGAGACTCTGCTCGACTTCCTCAATCACGTCGCCAGCAACTCGCCCTACAACCAAATGACAGCCTCGAATCTGGCCGTGTGTCTAGCCCCGAGCCTGTTTCATTTTAACCACAGCAACACGAACGTGACCAACAGGTCGAGCAGCGTGTCCCCACGTAGGCGAAAGACCGTGGGCATTCCCGATCAGCGGGAACTGTCGGAAAACAAAGCCGCTCACGACTGTCTTCTGTATCTGGTCAAGTTGCATCGTGAATTATTCATGGTGAGTGCCGAAGCGTCGTCATTCGTCGATCGCGATCGCTCGCGGGTTCGGTTCGACCCTAGGCGCGCGAACGAGTGGGATGGGCACGGGTTCAAGTCTCTTCCGGTTCTTTCAGGTCTCGTCGGACATGCTGACGCAGTGTCACTTTAATTACATGGAAGAGAGCATTCCGGTCGCGCTGGAAGAACTCGGCTCGGAATTGAAGCAGGATTGGAGGGGTTACCTGTACGCCTGCACCACGGCGTTGCTGAAGGAAGCGCGAGAAAAGTTAGTACATATCGTCATTATGTTTAATTAATTCGTGAAAGTAAATAATGTTAAAAATAAAATTAATGTAAGCGGATAAAAATTTTAAAATTTTTAGAAATACAATATAGTCCGTGTTCTCTCATTTTGCTTTTAATTCTGAGATGCTATAGTTTACGTTACATATGCTATGGCATTTCAAAAATAAAAGTGCGCTTTTATCAATAAAAGTGAACTGAGAATACGGGTCTATATGTTTTTAAATTAAATATAAATATAATGAAAGAAAGAGTAGGAAAGATACAGTATATCGAGTCTATATATATATAACAAGTCAAAAATGAGTAAATAATATAAATATAATAATAAAGGATGCGCACGCGCTAAACAGAGACTGCAATCCGTTCTAGCAGAAGTCGCGGCTGGGTCACGGTAAGCAATCCTGCCGACAATAGCGTAGAAATGGCGTACAAAAAGGTCGGCGATGGACACCCGCTTCGTCTCTGGCGAGTGTCAACCGAAGTCGAAGCTCCGCCAAATGAGCTGTTACATCGTGTGCTGAGAGAAAGACACATCTGGGATCCGCAACTTTTAAAATACAGACTGGTGACTAAGCTGGACACCAATGTCGAGGTCTTCCAATACGCCACCGGGAACATGAGTCCGCTGCCCGCTCGAGATTATTGTATAGTAAGGTAAGCTTTAATAAAATTATTAAATTACGTCATTTGTCATATTTATATTATTTATTCTTTCTATTTATACATGCACATAAACACATTTTTGCATTATTGTATTTTTATAAATAAATATTTTATTTTCCGAGAATTTGAATTATTTACAAAAATGTTTACAGTTTCTAACGAGTATAATTAATTTTTGCAGATCCTGGCGGAACGATCTTCCCAAAGGTGCTTGCGTCATTGTCGAAACATCGGTGCAACATCCAGACGCCCCTGTCATGCTCGGAGGAACTCGTGGCATCGTTTTGGCCTCACGTTATCTTATCGAACCATGTGGCAGCGGCAAATCCCGCATTATGCATTTATCCAGAGTCGATACAAAGTAATATTGTTTGAATAATTTTAATCTTCTTCGACTCTTAACGTTTACTTAGAAGTATTTTACACAAATTTACTTAAAGCAAATTATTTATTTTTATTTATTTTATATTAATTATTTTTTTTTTATTGTATATATATTTATTTGAAATAAATTACAAGACTAAATAAACTTGGGATTAGACAAAAATCCAATTGGAATCATTTTGTTTTCAGGGGTCGCACACCTGAATGGTACAATAAGAGCTACGGACACATCGCTGCTCTTCACTTAAGCAAAATCCGTAATTCTTTCAAGCATACCACCGATGGGCCCGAAAGCAAAGTTTGAGAACAGGGTACCGTGCAACAGGTATCGTTGCACGGTTCTTCCTTTCCTTCCTCCTCTTCTTCCTCCGCCTCTTCCTCCACCTCCTCTATGTCCACTCTTCAAGTACCCGACGAGCAGTATGACCACAGGCTCCTAAAGGACGCACTACAAGTCCAGCCTACCATCGATGAAGAATAATCTCGATCGAACAGTCACCAAAACCCACCGATGTCGTAGTTAGCTTTGTTCAACAAATGTTTTTGAACTTGAGATAAGCAATCTATTTTATCATATAGTAGTATAGTGATAGAATGCCCCGTATGACGCGCGTTTACTGTCCAAAGATCTTACCGTCCGTTTGTCATGAAAGTTGGAAGGGGCGGGATATAAAGAATGAGAATGAACAATCTCAGTCAACAATTTTAATAATGAAGATGGCTTACGCGTGTCAAATCAGCTATTTTGGGATACAAAGGACGACACGTTATTTTTGCAATTTTAATGTTGTTGTTTGAGAATTTATCAATTCTATCAAATTCCGATCGCAGTGATTCCTGAAATTGCGTCACGCTGCAGTTTTTTAATTTGATCGCATTTTAATAAGATTGAAAAATCGGTCGATAAATATAAACGCTTCCGGTTGTGAGATAGAAGATGAACGTCATTCGGTGTTTTCGACGACTATGTGTATGTGTTTATATGAGAATAGCGACTCCATGGGTTTATTCCATACTGTAGCAAGTTCATATTTTCGATAAAAATAAGATATAGAGATATGTGAAAGCACGACCAAGATAAGAGATGATATATTAACTATATTTTCTCATAACATCTTAATCAATAAAAACTTCCTAATATAAAATGTCATTGTTTCGACTTTTACAAACTATAATATAGAGATTACAATATAACTGAAATTTTTTTTTCAAATATTTTATTTCTTAGTGCGGCAAAATTTTATTATTAGACTTTGTGTCAAACATTTTTCTATAACTGATGAAAATTTTAAGATGAACAAATGAATCCGTGGGACCGAGTTTTGTTATAATAAAATGTCGCTATACAGGATCATTCAGACTTGTAGAATGCACCAATTAGTTACAGCGAAAGCTCTAAATGAAACCGCATCTAAGTTGACGGTATTCGTACGTAATACATTTGTAATGACAATGTTGATCGATTAATGTTTCCGTCAGGTTCCTAAAAATAGGACGAAGCCTAGATAGGGTGCTGTCTGAAAATACAAATTTCATATGCATTTTGTATATTTTTGTTGGACCAAATGTCAATTTTTCTATCACATAGTGTATCACAAGTAGTAGTTGGCATATGTCTCGAGATTGAGGAATTTTCTTCCTCTGTCATAAATGTTGCCACACATAGAAGAGCGAATAAGTAAATGTCGCGTACGCATTTACACGTGTGTCTATTTATAAACGTGCTCTTATAAGCACGTGTTTGTTACATGTATGTAAAAGAGATTACGTCGTTTCATTGTCGGAATTGCACGATGCGCTGCTTCGCACACCATTTGTCTGTTGTGTGGAAAAATACGTCATGAGCATACAGTTAAGCAAAAATAATTTGTGGCTATGTCTCAATTATGTCTATTTTTTTATAACATCAAACAATTTTACTTTTTTGACTTATAATCGATAAAATATTCGAAATTTCTTTAGTTTTGTGAGATTAAAAATATTCCGCGTGTAGCGATTGACGTAAACAAATCAGTGCACCGTGCAGTTCTGCTCGTTATCGTTAGATTTACCGCCGGGGTCACGATCGCCGCGGCAGTTCAAGCAATGCGAAAGGATTTTGAGTAAAACATAAGTATCCAAATCTCGTTGTTCTGTCATGCGAGTGGCGAACGACTCCGCTCGACATAAGCAATTATCATTGTTACTCGTATCGATGTTAAGAGTTATGAATTATGAAAATGAAAATATCCGTTTTTGCCGTGTCTGTTCCGGAATCGTTGCGAGCCGACCAATTGCGCCCGCGACTTTAAAGACACGCGCTTAGGATGTTTAATTGTTCGACATGTCCGTATACAACAATTACTATAGGGACCATCTCGTGGGCGTAACAAATAACCGAACGGAATGTTAGCCGTGCGAAATAAAAGTGACAAAAATGTAAGGAAAGAGAATGCCAAGTTCTATCGCGCATCAGCGCGTTGCTCAATGATAATTTGTAATGCGACGAAACTTTATTTGATATGTCGAAATGAGACGGATCAATACCAATTCGTTTGTTACGTCCATGGATCACCTTTGTTTGGACCTCAAACAGAAAATGACCTGCGTAAGATGCACCTCATCGAATTGAAACTCTAAGTGTATTTTAACGTAATACTAGTCACTTACATTATAGCCGAGAATTATGGATTACGACATAGATTTTTATTGTGCAGCGCGTTGCGCCGAGGATATTTAAAAAATATATTATTAATTGCTACTATATATATATATTATATATCGACGTTAAGTAATCATACAAATATATCATATTTTTGTGTCAAAAACGCCAGTAGAAGCGCGATGACAATAGAGATTCGTCGTCGACGTTTCTTCATATTTGTAACGATATATGAACGTCTTTATTCTTGTAATCCGTGTTCCACTAGAATGTAAATATGTATATTATATAATAATGAGCAACACACAAAGTTATATACTCATTAAGTAATATCTTCCTATTCTCTTATCGATCCGTCTCCCTTTTATCACTGCTTGTCTGATCATTCTCATTTTTCTTTCAGCATTTATCATACGACCTTTTCATTCCAATTTCTCTCACATTGATAGCCAGCTATATTCGCATTGTTTAATCGATAGCTTGTGTTACCATGGACCCTTCCTGTCGTTCAGGCTGCTTTTGTTGGGTGAATATGAATATATGTTGGATACTTGGACTTGTTTAGTTCCTCGTGGTTCCTCATAACAACTCGCTGGATGCACTTAGCCGAATGTTTCAACATTTAAATCGAATTGATTGTCATAATATATTCATTGTCTCAATCAAAAATCTCGAGTTAGCGAAGATATTAAATTGCGACTTATTACGTTAATCTTATCGAGCAGAAATTTCAGTTTTGATCAAAAGTTGTAACCCGAACAGAAATGGTGAGATTACACGTGAAGAAAGGTGACGACAGTCAATTTTTATATGATACCCACGTGGAGGCGAGTGTGGACGATGTCGTACGTGACATCGCAGTGATCTACAATGGTCGTTTAAAGATTTCGAGAACTTGTTATGGTAAATTTATTATATGTATTCTTCATAAAAGCAAGTTATTCTAAGTACTTATTATAGAGCGGGATAAAATATACGTTTTTGAAATTCCGAATTATTTCGGTCATTCTGAAGAATCATCATAATTCTATTTTAATAATTTAAACAATGAAGAAAATCATTCTTTGAGTCTACTTTTTTTATATGAGATTTAATATACCGGACGAGCAAGAAATCCTTTCAATATACACTATATTTTAATTGATACTGTTGCCTTCTTATATAGAATTAATATTCAGTAATTTGGAGCAAAGCTATAGAAAATGTTGAACAGTATTTCTAAGTTAAGTACAAGCAGCAACGAGGACAGAATCGATTGTGGTTTTTTTTTTTTTTTTTTTTTTTTACGAGCTTTTGTGGCACGAGGTGAACCGGCGAACCGCGCCGACCGCGCGGCGTCAGACCCTGCCCGGCCCTGGCCTCGCAGTCGGAATATCATCCACGTGAAAAATCCATTAGCGATTATCTCTTCGGGGCACACTCGCGGCCGGTAATAACAGCGTGTAATAAGAAAGTCGAGTTGCCTGAGTTTATGAACCCATCTATCCTGAGCATCGGTGTGATATTAGTCACGCGGGATAATTATACGGACTTTAAAACTTATTGGCCGGTCGCGCGCGCTCGCTCTCCCTCTCGTATACGCTCTCTTCTCACGGCTGTCGTCACTTTCGTCTTTCGTGAAAAAATAGAGATCGAGGAGCTGGCTAAGCACGGCGTGATGCTACCGCCTGACATAATGGGCCTCACGGACGAGCAGGTTGAGGAGCTCAAGCTCAAGGACGAATGGGCCGACAAGTGCGTGCCCATGGGCGGTTGGACTTTCAACAGAGACAAGATCGGTGTGTAACATGTAACAATAATGTAACATATATATTTTTCGCCGGATATAAATAGGTTTTATAACGAACGTCTTTTTAACATAATTGATAATGAGCTTAAGTCTCTTTCAATAATATCTAAGGCCCACTGGCCTAGTTCCGCAAACGTTATTGTTAACTTTTAACCTTAAGTTAACTCCACTCTTTGTCTCTTTATATTCTATAACTCCCGCGTGTCCATTTCTACCAGATTAACTTTAATCGCGGTTTAACTTACTTTTCATGTTTTTCTAGATTTTAAAATTAGAGACAGATAAAAGGTAAAAGTTAATTTAAGATCGAAGTTAATCCTTAACGTGCATACATGGGTCTACGGCGTCCGAGCTAAAGTGACGTTTGTAACTGTAAAACTTGCAAGAGCTTGTCAGAAGATATTGAATAAACGATATTTATCAAAATGATTATAAAATCGTCAACTACAATGTAGACAGCTGTTTCACGAATTTTTTTTAGATTTTTTAAGATATCTTAAGGTAGGGAAAAATAGCGTTGAACGTGACAGACCCACGTATGCACATTAAGGCGGGTGTTGGTAAAAACGGATATTAGAAAGAGACGAAGAGTGAGTTGCTTCTAAGGCCCGGTTTCACCAACGTGATTTAATCTAATCGGTCCATTAAACTCACTCTTCGTCTCTTTCTTATGTCCATTTCTATCAACGCAGGTTAATTTTAACCTTGGTTTAACTTACCTGTCATCTTTTCCTAGTTCTAAAAGTTAGAAAAAGATAGAAAGTAAGTTGAACCAAGATTAAAGTTAATCTACATTGGTAGAAATGGGCATAAGGGGAACAGTTGGAAAGAGATGGAGAGTGAGTTTAATCGACCGATTAGATTAAATCACGTTGGTGAAACTGGGTTTAAGGTTAGAAGTTAACCGACGTTTGTGAAACTGGGCCTACCAAGCTAGTAAATTAAGCAAAGTATGATGTACTCATTATGTTTTTTAGTATATCAGTTTGTAATTTATAATATTTATTATCTATTTTATTTGTATCTCTCAATTATATCAATTCTTAGCAATATAAAATTTTGCTAAGAATGAGCAAATAAATTAGGGATTGTATTTCAAATTGTATGCATCTCACATGATAGATTGAAGACTAACGAGTTTAAATATAGGTCGTAGAAACGGTAGACAACCCAACGAAAAGATGCAGGAGGTGCTGAAGAAAACTATCGAGGATGCACGTGCCATGACATCGAAAGTAAATCCAATTTTATTTGTTACATTTTACACTTGCTAAACTCCTGGTTGTTCAACAAATTCTTCAATGTTATTTCGCAGAAATTAGTGCAACAAGAGAAATTGGTTACCCAAAAGACAGTTCAAGAAGCTCTGGACTTGTTAAGAGGCGCCGTGACAATCGTTTATCCGATGGGACTTCCGCCACATGACGTGATACGTAAAGAGTTTGAGAATACCGAAGATCTCACCGGTACTCAAGCATCTCTCGAGGTATTGCTTTTTGAAAATTGATGAACGATATGGCAATATAAAACAACACAAACGCTTTAAAACTGGCATTTAAAAAATATTCTAATTTTTTAAGCACTCTTTTTAGAGTTACAAAATGTTTATTATATAATATGTAATAGGGAAATTTAATTAAATATCGTTTTTTTAAACGTTTAAAAAATATTTTACAGGCGTTTAAAAAGAATTTTAGTCTGGAAAACGTTTAAATTTATATGTTGTTTGCTAAGAAATTAAGCTAAAAATTGGCGACATCTTCTCTGACATGTGTAAAAGCACGCACTTATTGTAGGTAATCGATGTGCAACTGGCTCAACTGTGGTTCTCCGGGAAGGAATTATTACCTGGGAAGAAGATGAAGGACTTCGTGGGTAATAACGAGAAGACCAAGGTGATCGTAAAACTACAGAAGAGAGGATCTGGAAAACCGGCGAGAGAGCCGTTAATGTCGGAAGACGAGCGGAAGCAATTAATGCTGCACGCGTATCGTCGTCAAGAACAGCTGCAGGTAAGTATTTTTCCTTACACATCGATGAAAATCTCTGACGATTCATCCAGGATACGGTATAATTTTATTATTATTGCTGCAAATTATCAAGTAACATTGACATTAACGACAAACGGTGATCAAGTCTGTAGTCGAGCTTGACGCGTTCTGTTTTATCCCTAACTGCTCGTTCAAAAATCAATAAAATCAATGCACGTGCAAATTACAAACAGAAATAATAACAGAATTTTCTAAGTTTCGTAATAGTTTGTCAATAAAATAACTGGGTATTGTAATTTGCAATACATGTCAAAGAATTATTAAGCAGAATCGATTTGATTACTACTCATGAGGTATTCTAAAGCGAGAACGTACCGCCTCTATATAAGACGCCTCCATTGATCGTGCTTAGGAAAAGATAGTACATGCCTATCGATCACACGCGTGTCCTCTGCGCGCCCTATTCGGACTAGGGTGGCTTATTTCAAAAACAGCTCGCGGGCTTGTTAAGCTGATACTGATCTTTTGAGCTATCTTATGTTGACACGTGCTTTCCACGATTGCGAATTTTTTCTTTTGAAACTGAATAATTTAACATTTCTAAAGCATTGGATAGAAATAAATTTAATTTCAGAATTGCACGAGTACGATCCATAAGTACGATTTAATTTAAACAATATTTTAATACAAGGCGACAGTTTAATTTACAACATAAAATCGAAACATAAAGTTTTTCTCTACATTAATTATTTTTATTTATATTAAAATGGAGACATCTTCAAATTATGAAGATATATCTTCGAATTATGAACTTCTTTACACGTAATAATTGTAATCTAATTGTTTTAGTACATATCTAGAAATATCTATAAATTATTTTTTATTTATTTACGTAGAAATATTTTTGTGCTTCTTTTCAGTAATTTAAATGTAAAATAAGTAACGTAATATTATATAAATGCACATTAATTTAAATTAGTCGTCAGGGGGACAATTGCAGAGACTGATAGGTAGGTGTGACGAACTCATATAGCAGCAAATGTCCCATTTCCATTGTTTCCATTATCGATCTGGAGTCGCAGCAAATAGCTTTCAGTACGACTTCCATGTATAGCGAACGTACAAAAATCAATAATCTATTAAAAGACGCTAATATTTTAAGATAACTTAATTTAAATATTTCATGTTTTATTTAATCTATTATCCTAAACTATGTGGGATGCATGAACATTTCTCTCTAGATATCAACAGGTATGATAATCTTCCCAAACTATTGTTCGCTTGAATAATCATAGGTCATAGTTTCGTCAAAGGCTAAACTGACTGAATTGCTTTTCAAAGATTTATCTTGCTTCTTTTTACGTCGTTTCTTTGATGGAAGTATGTAAACTTAATCAAACTTTGATCAAGTGCGGAAATTATATATTGCGGCCAAAAGAATGTGATAGAATATATATAGATCTGTCTCTTGAAATTTTGAATTTTTTATGTATTGTACAGAATTAATAATTTAGCAAAATTGTTTCAAAGTTTCAAAAAATAGCTGTATTAAGTATATTAATTTTGTAAATTATATCAAATTAAAATCAATAATAGTTATAATAAATAACATTAACGGCAATTATTATTATTACATAACAGTAAGAATATCCTAAAGCACATAGACATACTGATGTTGAAGCATGCTCCTTTTTTTTAAGTCAAATTCAAAGCACTTAGCAAATTATTTCTCTAGAAAGGTTTTAACTAATCGTCCTGCTACTATACATTAATTAGAAGAAAGACATTATAGCTTCTTAGACATTGTAATAATTAATTATTCCGTCAAAGCTATTTATTGCATTGGTCAATGGACACAGTAGAAATTAATGTTCTTGCTTCTTTAATTCATAAAATCGATTGCTTGTTGGTACTTGGTATCTTACCCCGTCGTAAAAAGATTAGAACTTAAATGGACGGAAAAAAATATTCTCATTAAGAATCTCATTAAGAATAATCGCGTTGGTCTAGTCGGCACGTGTCGCACGAGAAATTGCGTCTGTGAAATGTTCACGACGTTCCGTTTGCTCTTCTTGAGAGGTTGACAGAAAGAGACCGCAGTGTTTGTTAACGATTGTAATTTGTTCAGTTTGTTCAATGCCATCCCTAAGTTCCAATATTTTCTCTTGGAAAACGAAAGCGGAATTTCTATCGCGCTAGAATTTTTACCGTAATTCTGGAATACATCTCTCTATAGAATGTAATGATCGATGTTTTTCGACTATGAGACCATGAGACAGTTGGTTTACTTTCGGTCGATATATCTACAAAAGAACATGTATGCTATTGTGTTTCATGATAAATATATCCACGCTTGTTCATTATTTTTACAGAACACTATACCTCACAAAGTTACGTGAGAGAAGACTGTACGTTGATTTAGCATTCTTCAAAAATTCATTGTTGAGCGTAATAGGCATAGGATACATATCGATATTAAGCTGCTATTTTCAAGCAACTGCTTATAATTAACAATGCGTGAAGAGCGCAATTTCTATTTATATCTCTATCTCTACGGAAGTTTACTAATTCAATGTATATAACTCCATTAACTCCCTTTCGTCTTTTATGATACAATTCGCTCGTGTGATCGTATCTCGATTTTCGTGTTATTCGCTGGTTGGTTGCCCTATCACGTAATATCACGTAACCAACGTCTGAAAGCTTCCATTATATGTTTATCTAACAGCTAAGGCTTTCCATTAAACACCGTGTCAGTTCTAGCTTTTTGCGACGCGTTGATGGGACATGTGTAAATGGGAAATACTATCTTATTGCATCTCTTTCCCCTCCTCTCTCTGTTTTCCTCTTTCTCCCCTTTCTTCTCTCTACTTCTTTCTCTCTCTCTCTCTCTCTCTCTCTCTCTCTCTCTCTCTCTCTCTCTCTCTCTCTCTCTCTCTCTCTTTGTATATTGAGATACGTGAGCATTTAACGCGGTGCTTGCATTATGAAGAACCCTTCAAATGTCGACAAGCTGCGCGATTGACAGGACGCACTTGATTTTAATCTGCAGTTGCTGCGAATATAGATTGATGACAATTCAATTACCGCATTTATTGTTTATTTTATCAAAACGATACGATTCATATTTTTTAAGGGAAATAATATGATGAGAATGTAAGTTAAAAAATTGGGACTTAATATCGTGATGATTGATTGTCTAGAAGTCACAATATTATAAATATGAATTATCTCTTGATATTAATATAAACTATTTTCTATTATCAAAATCATGTTTTATATTTATTTATTAATTTATAACTAACGAAATGCAAAGAGAAAAATTTATATTTCCACAAAAATATGAATCATCAGGAGATTCCATGGAGAATCTCTGTTTTTAAAAAAAATTTTTTATTCGCTCCGCAATTTTGTGCAAGATTAAGATTATAAAGAGGTAAAATTGTATTCGTTTCGCCAAGGTCAGAAAATGGTTTTCGCAGTAGATTAATTTGCATGGGCGTATTATGAGTGAACGGCAGATATGAGAACCATTTCGTTCTTGCGCAGCAGAGCCTTCGAGTGATGCCCTCGGCACGAAGTGTTCCGTGACACGCAAGGTGGCGGCGATATTATTTTATTACGGTTTAACGATGTGCGCATCGCGCTTCTATTACGGCGAGGAAATTCTTAAACGGCAAAACATTATACATACATATATATATATATATATATATATATATATATATAATTCAAACGTTTCCATACATTATTTCATTACAGGGAAAGAATAAATATTCGACGTAGTTTTTCTTCGATTGCCCCCATTTTCCGTATAGTGTTTTACAATCACGCGGACACGCAACGTTTATTCTGAACTGTTTACAGGTAAATTTGACCGAGTTAATTTTACTTTTAACGCGGAAGATAAATTGAGATGCGGATAAATATGCAAGGAAGAATTGCGGTAATTTACACGTGAAGAAACTTTATTAAAAAAAAAAGAAATGATATTTTACAGTCGGCACATTTATATATGTCACAAATGTATTTGACATAAAGGCATACCACAGAATTGCACGATTTATATACACATATACTAAGCTATTAGCTATAATTTTTTACATACAAAAAGAGGATTAGCCCTTTATCTAGTTAGACAGATAATTAATCATATATATATACAGTTATTTGTCATTTGCATAATCGTATATTTATTTGCCAACAACTAAATCTTGCATTGTTCCCTTATAATCGGTGTTCTTTAAAAATTGTTGCGAGGATCTACTCCAATTACTCCAATCATTCATCTCTTTGTCCGTTTTATAACGTTATTTCGTACGTCGATCACATTGCTTTCATGAGTACACGATCAATCTAATGATTTCTAAATAGACAGAAGCGATACACGCTAGATTAAACTTTTATTTACAAATCGGAACTTCTCTAATTTTGTAATAGAACAAAATAACAGAAGTAACGGAACTGCGAACATTTATTTCCGCGAGAGAGCGAAAGAGCTCGAAAAAGTTTCCTTTCGAGCCTGTGTCTTCGGTTAATTTATAGTATACTCGCAGATATTAATAGGTATACTTTATTGATGGCTCCATAGAAAGCGGAAGAAGGCACATAGAGTACAGTGACATCAGAAAAGTCTTCTTTTCTTGTTGCGCGGTTATTTTTAGCCACTCTTCTTGCGTGCATACGTGCATACGTGTATCACTTGCGTGAGATTAGGTATTTTAACTTATTATTGCCTATTTAAATCGGTATCTTACGTTGCTGATTATACGAGTGTATTTCTCTAACAATTCTTTCATAAGTTTTGATTAAAAAGTAAAAAAATATATACATTCTTTCTTCAATAAATCGTTGCGAGAATAAAAATATCAAATTAAATTATGGGTTTTTGAGCTAATAACCTATCTTAAAAAAATTATTTATTTTACTTTATTTTAGTAAAGATATTATGAAAAATACAAGTGTGAAATAAAATCAATAATTAAAAATAAAAAATAATTTTATGTCATTGCGTTATTCCTCTTATAAAAAATTCATATTTCTAATTAATACATATTTGTTAATTGTATCAAATATTTCGAATATTTATTACGCGACGGATCATATTTTTGATTGACTTGAAACACACGCTGACACGAAACTGGCACGAAAATTGAGGCAATGTCGATTACCACGAATATATAAATGTCTCGCTGAAAGCATATTATGTCATAATATATATTTTTATATATTTACATCGTAAGGTACTGATACTTAGGCATCGCAAGTATGTAGTACAATATACTGTACAACTATAATTTACGCATATATAGGCAGTCGTAGTACTCGCATATCAGAAATAGGAAATCGCATCGAGTGTTTTTTTACCAGCGGTATTAGATGTATCTAATCACAGTAGTACGGAGTCAACTACAGTGTAGCACAATATAAGTGGATGTAGAAAAAATATAAATGCACGTTCGTTGATAACCGAATATTAAATGAGCTCTAATTGTAAGTCGCCGTGTTATCCTATACGTTGTACATCAAAATAAGCTTGATTATTTCACATTTTGCGCAAAGATCGCAATTATCGCGTAAAAAAAGGATGTTTTCGCGGAGTGACGTTTACTGTAGTGAATATATATTTCAGCGTTTATCCATTCGTTCCATCACTCATTCCGTTTTGTCTTCGTTGATTAATATGTTGTTCATCTTTCACTTCATTCGTACACATTGCGCGAAGACGGTTGTTTAACGCCATCATTGTTAGATACCGTTCGTTAAAACACGACGACGGTATAAACAATCGTATATTACACAAGTACACTTTAATGAAAGTTTTTTTAAATATATCTGGAGGCAAAATCTTAAAACTAATGTATCGACGATTGTGATACCAGTGTCTGTCCGTTTGTCTGGCGCGCAAACAATGTGATAGCGATACATCGAAGGCAACAGTGAAAATGTATCCGATCGATATCTACTTAGAGAGTCGGTATTATTAACTTGGACCCCGAATGGGTTACTTTCGATAAGTTTTATTAGCAGAAATCACTTGAAGTTTAATTTCATTTCAAGCACAACCGATCAGGTGACATCATTATAACGTCCACGTTATTACGCATTACAATGATCATTGTAACTGTTAGAAAAATTGATTGCACCTCATTCCGGAAGACGACGTTAATGTTCATCCGAGAATTTAACTTTGCTTCACATGCTTCATTTGTGTTTGGATTTCATTTTTACAGCTTGTCTCTCGCAAGATTTTTTTTGTTGGATCTGTCCGGCACGGCGACCGCTTGAAAATCAAGTATCGCGTTTTCTTCTAAAAGGAATCCTCAGCGTCGTCCATGTCGATCAACGGCAGCCTTTCATAGCCCAGTGTAGCGCCCGTGCCAAGCGGCTTGTACTGCTAAAGGGTCATACTTCTGATCTCGTTCTCATTAGCCTGACTTTGAGTCGCGGAGGACGTCGCCTCCACGAGTCCCTCGTCCTCGCTCCGGGTCTCTTGATTGTCAACGCAGTATCTGCATCGCATTTTCGCGTCGTCCCCCACCCGCACCGATCGCGAGATGATAATCAGGGTGATGACGCTGATGACGAACACTCCAGCCGGCACGATAACGGCGATCAACAGTTCCATTCGCGTCTTCTTCAGATCGAAACGTGCAACCACGAATAACGAGTTGTTCTGCATAATATGTATCCGCATAAATAAGAATTGTGCACGTTATAAATCATTAGTGTTTTACTATTATATCGGAAATAACAATCAACAATAGTTGAAATTACTCGCCACGAAAAATTATAATAATTTTTCTCTATAATCAATTTAATTGCACGTCTTTGCCCTGTTTGTCGAATTTGATGCATTTTTTAAATAATTGCTCAAAACACAAAAATTATCGAGATGCCGGAATATCTTCTTTAAGGAAAAAATTTAATTTTTAGCAAGAAATATGGTTTTATGCGATAAATGTGCCTGTTACTAAACGTTATATTATATATTTTTCTATTTAAAAAACGGGATTGCCGGAAAAAGAAATCTTAAGCTGAGCCAAATCCGTTTAATCCTCACGTATTAGTTGAATCTTTCGACAGAAAATGCCTTACCTTATTGTAATAACAGGGATATCTGCTCTGCGCGGTCTGATTATCGCCGTCGCGGCCGTGGGTAAACTGGAATCGTCTGCACTCGCCTCTCAATGTGTTGACGCAACGCTCGAGATTGATGTACAATCGCGAGGTATTGTAGATCGTCAAAGATTGCTGTGCCGGGACATAGGCATTCGTGGGATCCACCGGATGCTTCAGGGTTTTCTCGTAAATTTTCAGGAAGCTCGTGAAGTTAATGGACGGTTCGGGAATCGGAATCTCGCCCAACAACGTGCCGTTCACGCAGTCCTCCGTGCTGCGAAAGTAACAGGGGCGGTAACGATATAACGCATATCGACAATTTTGTCGATTTCCTTACGTAAAAAAAATAATTTAGATGAAGATGATAGAGAAATATAAATAAAATATAAAGAGATAAATGTTTTTCACGCACATTATGAAACATTGCAATTTTTGTAAATTTTTTTAATGAAAAAATTTTATTACATATATACATATTTGAATCGATTAATATCCGTTAAGCCTCTGTCAGATTACGGATTAGGATTGAGATTGGACTGAATTTAATCAATCAAAATAAAGAAAACTGATCACAAGTTTAATGAACTTTATTCTAATTGGTCAAATCCAATCTCAGTCCCAATCTGTGGTCTGATACGGGGTTTAGAGAGGATTACGAACTCTAAAGTTAAATATTTTCTTGTAAGCAATTTTATTGAGGTCAATTACTTCTATCGCGAAACCTGTGTCGTTTTTTTATACCAGCTTCTTATAGGCTGTAGGGTATTTCCATAGCAACCATTGATTCTGCGACTGGGTTTGGTTTCCCCTTTTAATATTTTGTCCCTTTCTCCGTCATTGGCATGTTTATCTTTTTTTACTTCCTGGCAATTCAATAAAATTTTAAGCTCTTAGCTTGAAAATAACATGATGGTGAGATAAATGAGAGAACGCTTGAATAACATCCACGAATGTGTATCAAGTACATTTTACACGATGACTGTATAACGGTTTTATTTTTGTTCGTGCATAACATTTTAATTTTACCAGTTGATCAATATCTAAGACGATAATGTTATCAATGTTTTTATAGGAAGGAAAAAATAGAGCAAAAATATATTTTCCGTTCAATCATTCAGTAAAGCCTCACTCTATCAGCAATCCAATTCTCGAGAGTCTCATGTTTCATTCAGTCTCTTCTCATTTTCTACGTGCGCATTTAAGACTCAAAGATGCGATAGAGCCAAGGAATTCAATAGCTAATCTAGCGTTAATAGCGTCAGAAGACCCTTATAAAAAATTGGCATAGAAATTCACCACGTAACATATATCTTAAAAATTAATACAAAATTTGCGTTTACCGTATAAATATAATTATTTGCATATATACGTATATAAAATATTAACATATCTCTTTATATCACAATTGCATATTTTAATGATGTTTGTTTCTTAACGATATTTAATTATTCGATTTATATAATTAGATGACGTGATTTAATGAAACGAGATTTTATATATATATATATATATATATATATATATATATATATATAAACGAGAATAAATTTAAATAAAGTGGAAAATTATTATTCGTCGAAAGACTTCGTTATATTAACATTCGTCATTACCTGATGATATTGCCGTGGTTCGTCACGGCGAAGCAGCTCGCGAAAATACTGCCGTTCCGCTCGTCCCAGATTTTAACGGGGTTGTCCAATCTGATACCGGGTAGGCTACCGTTCGCCCTGTTCAAGGCCATTCCGCGGGAGCACCTGGCTGATATGATACTGTCGTCGTGCATTAGATAGACGTTTACGTCGCTGGTGGAAATGCTCGGGCAGTATCGGTCGCAGGTGAAGGTACTCTTGATTTTCGTGCATCTGGAGTGCTGACAGCTGAAGAAGCCGTTCAGCTTCATATTGTCCTTCTCGCTATCGATGACGACGCCGTCGGCTTTGTGATGACAGAGCATCAGCTCGCTCATGTTCGAGCAATGTCCGAGGCTGCAGTTGAACACCCCCGTCAACATGCTGCACTCGCTGCCGTTGTTGCAATTGTACCGTTTCATGCTCCTCATGTTTGCCTATCGACGTTTCTCATTTTGAATTCTGACTTCATCTCATTATTAATTATATATGACAAAACTACGTATCATGATGTGTTAAAGCTAGTGTCAGTGGATTTGTGATTTTAATCTGTCGGAATTTTTCTATTTATAATTTAAATTATATATATTAATTGTGTGATTTCTGAATCTTTTGGATAATTTGAAAATTAAGTCTCAAATTTATTTTGCTTACAGGATAAAATTTATTTGAAAATATTTAAACATGAAGTTTTTAATTATATACGATGTTAATACTTAATTAATCGAGTTCTTTTTATTTTATATATCTACATTTTAATTTTATTCTCTTATTGCGTAATTTCTGCGAGAGAATTAAATGATATTTTATGTTTTAACGTTTGTGTGTCCGTAATTTTATTATAAAATTATTCTCTTTTAACGAAATGTTAAAAAAATATAAAAAATATTCTTTAATTTATTTGGAAAATTATTTTACGATTTATGAAAGTTTGTCTGACATCATTATCAAAACGATTGTAAAAGGCACGGTCATGTATGTTTTAGTTACACGCTATATGACTTTTTCTCATCAACGCTATTAATTAAATCCCATTACTTTCAGAAAGTTTCAGGCCTGTTGGCAAAGCATTAACGGTCAGCATACAGTACGATGCCGTGCGCCTAAATATTCATATTCATACAGGGCACTCCCTCGGGGATAACTCGTATGACTCGTATCCTCCCAACTCATAATTTTTACTTTAGATTGGAATAATACCGGGTATTTTTAGACGTTTTTTACGATATTACTTGAAACCTTTCGACTCTGTCGCGAATACTTTTCCCTGATCAAAAATTGACATACATTTTGACTATAAGAGGATAATCGACAAGTTTATAATCATTTCATAATTAATTAAAGTTTCTTAATTAAAATACTATTATATAACGCGATTAAGGGCCGGTTGTTCCAACCTATTGGTAAACTAACTAATATAGTTAAATCATATATGTGTTTTTATTTTTCCTTCTAAATAACACAAGGATAGACATATGATTTAACTATTAGTTAGTTTATCAATAAATTGGAACAACCGGCTCTTAGAGAGAAAGAAATTAGTATATTTGCATCATACTTTTTTTATTGTAATAAAAATTTTCAATTTGTGAAGGATGTAATAGCCGTTCGCAAATAAAGCTTCTAATCCGCAAACATTGTTGAAAATGGCAAGTTGTTTGTATAACGTACTGCTACTACAGTAGTGAAAGATTATGTCATATTGTTTGCCTCTTCGACCTAATATCATGTCTATTTTTATCAGCACATTTCTTTATTGTTCGTTAAATAATTGGATATAATAAACAACAAAAGCAGTTAATATTGCTCACAAGGGAAGCTTTTCTTTAAGAACTTTCGATGACGGATAATGTGGGTATTGCACGCAATGGATTTTATAATGGCATTTCTTCTTCGTGAATATTGCAAGAGGTTTAGGCTCTCAACGGGCTGAAAACCATCCTTGTAATCGACGTCTCTTGGTTGATGGATCAATATATAGAGGAGACGATAAGAACATGAGATGGAAATTTAAGAGCAAGACGAAAGCGAAGTGCGATTTTCATATTTTCTAAAAACAATTAAAAAGTTTTTGATATCTGAATCATGAATAAAATGATATTATATATTTAATCAGATTATATTTCATAAATATATTTTAACGTATACGTGACACTTATATCGGGTGATATCTATTTCCTACGAAGATTGCAAAGTTGACAAGTATTGATTGATTGATAGTATTTCATATTCCTTCTTTCTCCAGTAATCTTGTCGATGAGATATAGTATCGGTCAGTATAGTATCGACATTATATGATAAATTACCGTTATTATTATCAAGGATAGAGTTAAAGGAAAACAATAATGAATTGATTTCTAAAAGATAGTTTTGAACGTATAAAGCTATTGCTTTGAGCTTTAATAAAGCCGTGAATTCAAGAAACTATTAAATTAAAAGGGTGCAAATTACAAACTTGCACATTGCTTCTTCATTATTACAGGAAGCTTATTTTATTTAATGTATAAATTTAATGTATATATGAGGAAGCTTTTATTTTATTTAATGTATAATTATTAGTATTTATTTTTTTGGCTTTCTCATAGAGGAAGCTTTGTGAGCAAAGGGTTCTACTTGCACACTTAAAAACTATAAAGAAGCCCGATATTTCAATATTTGCGGAAGTTAGAGAAAATTTACCGAAATTTCTATAACTTCAGAACTAATCAACCAAATCTTAACGAATTATATATGAAATAGGGGTAGAAAAAAGACTGAAAAATATAATAAAATTAGAAATAAATCGATATCTCTAAATTTGCGGAAATTAAAGCATAAACAAACATTTCTGCAAATTCAAAATTTTATTAAAAAAGAATCCCTTGATTATATATTAGCAATTTTTATTAATTCTATTATATTCTTCAGTTTTTTCTACCCCTATTCCATATATAATTCGTTAAGATTTGGTTGATTAGTTCTGGAGTTATAGAAATTTTGGTAAATTTGGCACATACACACATACACACACACACGCACACACACGCGCGCACACACACACACACACACACACACACACACACACACACACACACACACACACACACAGACATTTTTTTAAATTGCAATTTTTCGACATTTTAGAACATTCTGAACACATTCAAAAACACAAAAAAAAATTTTTTTTACGAAAACAAAGCTTCCTCTATGAGAAAGCAATAATGAAAGTAATTCCGAATAACACAGCAAGTGTCTCGCTACAGTTTATTTGTATGCAATTTGTATGAATCTTCCGCAACATCACCCTCGGTATCGATGTTTGACGGCACGGTGAGGAAATTGGAGCCTACGTTGCTTCAGTAAAAATGTAATATTCCCACGAGATGGAGACCTACGCCCACGAGAAAGCATCGGTTCGTATGGAAGCTCACGGTCGCGCTTGGTTGGGAACGTACCGTGAAATAAAGTGATCGGAATCCGAAGGGTAAACGTGTGTCCTCGCCACTCGTTAAGAACCTTCATACTACGTCAAATGGAAGAAGTTTCCAGGGAAAGATTATGGCCAGTGGAGTATTCGAGCAAAGCTCGTTATTGTCTTTTCCCGAGAAAGCTTTGCCTAAAGATTTCCAAGAGTTGATTGGGTAATTATACGAGATTGTAATTGTTCGTGTCTAACGAGAATCATCGAGGGAGATCATAAAATTTTAATATCAGATCTTATACCGTAAATGTTCCCGACCTGAGGAAATTATGCCGAGCTCGTTAATGGCAATCTATCTCAGTTCGTTGTTAATTTCATGCTTCACGTTTTTCTCTTCGAGAACAAAATCAGGTTGTTAATATAAACTAATAAATTAGTCAAGATTAAATTAATATTTAAATAAATCAATTAAAAACTTTTTTTCAACATAATTATTTCCTATTTCTTTAAATCTTTATGTTCTTGTTGTAGCACTTAAAATGTTATTTTGCATTCTGCATTTTTAAAACTAAATTGTCAATAATTTATATATTTTTATCTGGTAATTTATAATATTTGTTACATATTTGTGCAAAATATATATAGGCTGCGTTTCGATATTCACTGCCAGTACTGAAAATCCATAGTGTATGTGACGTAAACTAAAGTCCCCTAATAAGAGTCGCGACATCTTGAGTTTCGACAAAATAAGAGAGAAAGAGAAAGCGATATATAAGTGATATAAATTCTGATAACGCTTTCTCTTTCTCTTTCTGTTTCTCGTGCTTTTGCTGAAAATGCGCACCAATCAAAAGTTGCTGCTACGTGTCGCGACTCTTATATTAGAGGGACTCTAACGTAAACTAGAGAGATTTTCAGTACTGGCAGAGTGAATATCGAAACGCAGCCATATAGTAGTTTATCGAGAGCTTTTCAAATGTTTGGACAACATTTAAATTATAACACAATGGGACTTTCAAACAAAAAGCAAGGAAGAATTAACAGACGACAAAAGTAATGCTGCGTCGTTCTTACGCACCTGGGGACACGCCATACTGCTGAACTTGGTGCAATTTTCGAAAGTCACGTCGGTGCCATTACGTCTCACGGTCGCGTGATACTGGGGACAAAAACCGCTCGTCTTCGTCAAACACCACTCGCCGCAACTCGCCCATCCGCAATTATTCACCATCGAGGCGTTAACGGTTTGGCACATCACCGGTTCCGGCTCGATGCCAACGTGGAAGGCCCTGAAATTACGCCGGCGTCGTTAACGCGCCTCTCGGATTACGTCTCGTGGAAACAAGCTGCGAACATCTTCCCCACAGCCTCATCTCGAATAACATCTTTGACTTGAATAGCGTCTCAGTTTCATCTTAATAAATCCTACACGGTGAACGCCAGTCTTGTGCGAGAAGACTTTCACGAGGAACAAATGCTTTGGATGGATAGAAGCTAATATAGAGTCTACCAGTCGAACGTATTTCGACGAAAATGGGATCGATTACATGCCAGAAATCAATTTCTAATTTTAGATTGTAATATGTCATTTTGTTTTACCTATACGACGGCGCGTAGATCGCCACGCTGAGGTAAACCAAAGCCACGCAACTGATGACGAAGGTGAACTGGAAGAAGCATATGCTACCGCAAATTTTACGATCCTGTTCCGGTATCAGGCGGCGCTTCTGCTTTCTACCCATTTTTTAAATCTTCCGTTGAATTTTTTCTATTTAAATTCTACGGGGTTTTTTAATTCCACGTCAATCAAATGCATATACACAGCATTTATGCGCAAGCGTGATCCCAAAAATTAATAATTCCAGCAGCGGACTTGTTGAAAAATTATCTCACTCGTTTTGGAGTTTCGACCTTTATTCTCTTATCGATATGCGTTACCGCCCAAAAATTAAATTCTCCAAATTTGATAAACTAATTCCGTTTGTCAGATAACGTTAAATAATCTCGCGTGTATTATATATATTATATTATATTTGCTTCCTCTCTCGGAGCGCATGACATAAAAAATAAGCGACTTTATGTCGACATTTCATTAACGTCGTGCTATAGCAGTCTCGTAAAAGTTTGATCGACGTCTCGCGCGAAGAAAAACCCGAGAAATCGAGAGATCAACGGACCGCACTCTCGCTTCGCGCTAGGAATCGATCGTTCGCAACAGCCCCATTTTCACTTTCATAATATTACCCGCTGGAATGCACACGTGCGCAGCCGGAATATTTCGTTGCGAATCTATGTTCGTTTCCCGCATACTATTTCCGTTTGAAAAGTACAAGTCGCGAAGTCGGTCGACAAGTGCGTGTGTGGGTGTGTATGTCACGACTTCCATCGATTATATGATTTCGCTATAGCTATACCATCCTCTTATAGGGCACGAACACGCGTGACGTCGTGACGCACGATCGTCATGCCGTTTCGAAGAGCGTCAGATGACACTTAGAATTTCAAATCTCTAATCTTCTCCAGCGACGAAAATTGACGAATGAAAAAAAAGCGCTCGTCAAAAAATCGCCAGTCTGCTCGATTTCGAATTCAACGAACGACTTGTAAACTTTCTCTTAACTTTCCTTTCTTCTTGGAAGTTAATTAGTTACCAGTAACATTAACAATTCAACGATAATGTACCGGAGATTCGTAGTAAGCTCCAAGTGTGTCACGCGCGAGTGACTCATTAGGCAAGTGATTCACAGTTCTGCCGAATCGCTGGCGGGTTGCCCCATTTCTCTGATCGGAATTTAAGCCGGTGTGTGATCGACCGTTCGTCAATCGAGCGCACAATAGCGTGTAATGCCGAGGAAGTCTTCTTCTGTGTTTGCGCGCGGATCGCTCCCCCCGCCGTTCTTTCGCTAGACGCTCTAGTGTCCGATCTATCTGATGCACTTAGAGCAATTACCACGTGTTAACTTCATTAGCCGTATAGTTGCGAGCGGATGCTCTACATAGGACAGTATAGAATTAGATGATGGGGTAATCCCATTACCCGCGACGCTCGAGTGGGCGCTTAAAACAACTGTTTAAAAAAATGCGCTATTGATCCGGATTTCTGTGCCACCATTATACCGTCGGAAGTAACGTCGTTCGAATTTGTTCCTGTCGTTCCCTGCGTCGTTGCCGAGACTTTGCTGGCGTATAATTAACAAGTAAAAGGCCGTCTTACAATTAAAAGAGTGACGTTTTAACGCACCAATAAATTTTAAACTAATTATAATTTTTTGTCACGCAAAATTTTCTTCCTTGAAGAAAATTACCTTTCGTTAAGTATTTAGAACATTGTCAGCATTATTATTTAAATAGAAGACAGGAAGTAGTAGGCTTTTGCGTTTTTTTTTTTTTTTATAGTGGGCAATCGATCTCGATGTTAGAAAGACACTTCTCTGAGGGACACCCACGACGAAGTCCCTAATGACTGTTCCACTTGCGAGTAACCTTGGAATAACCGATTATCTTGCCCATAATACCTTTGGGATTCTCATTCTTGGAATTGCCATTATTGCCGTAGACGTGCGCTATCTGATTCCTAAATTGCGTGCATAAATTCATTAAATCTGATTTTCGTTTTTTTATAAAATTTATCATGATTTTGTGTCCCCTTTTTTTTATCGAGAATAAAGCTGCCGATGCAGCAACAGAAATGATTAGACTTGCAGAATTATTATTCGTCCATTCGCATCCTCCAAAAAAAAAAAAAGAACTACAACTGCAGAATATCTTTTACATTCTCGATATTCGTTGTCTGACTAAAGCGAGTATTTACTACTCGTTCGAAGCGAGTTTTATCTCCGATAAAATTGAAGCCGCTTTACTTTCAAGCTGATTGCGCGTCTCAATTTTTCATGGATATCAAGTGCTCTTTTAGATGAATTTTTTTTCTGCTCGATCACCGATTTTCAGCAGCTGACGTAAATATACCTGCATTTCTTTTTCAAAAAGGAATTAAGATAATTCTTTTGTAGAAGTTCGACGATTTGTGTATTTTGCGGATAATAAAATCCGCATGATACAACGGTTATTTATGTCGTTATAGCGAGTCTTCATAAAATTTTCTTGAAAATTTCTTGCATTTTAAAATTTTGGCGATGAATCTTTTGAATCATAATTGAAGGAATGGATCTTCTTCACATCGTTTTTCTTATGTCGACGCAATTTCACTCGTTTTCATCGTTCCCGTTCCGTACTTTACCGAAAACTTTACACTTTACTGCTAATTATATTTGCACAAATAACACTCGATCATGAATAAACCGTGTCATTTAGCCACGAGAATTTAATTTCACACGTGTATGCGATCGGTATGCGTCCCTCGTAGGATCACTGACGTTAAGAAACGATCTCGCGATCATTTCCGTCCGCGACTTGCAAAACAATTGTCAGTTCGTCGCGATCTTTTCATCCCGAAAAAGAGTTTCACGATCACGCGAGTATGCGCGAGGTAGCCATGCAACCGACCAGCTCCGACGACTGTTTGAAAACAAGTTTGCTAGTTGACCGTGTGGTTCGCGAGTTCCCTCGCACGGAGCTTGCGCGGTAATATATCGCGCTTTTCATCGGGGGGTGGGATCCTCTTCCATGGTGAAATGTCCGAGTGAAACGACCCATGGTTCACAGATCTCATCCTGTGGTTGCGAGAATAAAGTCTTTTGCACAATGCCAGACAACAGGCAATAGGAACAGGAAATAACCCAAAAAATCGTTAATTACAACCTAAATAATTCGAATGCTATGATTGGTTGGCAACAGGCAATAGGCACAGAATTTCCAACGCGACGGAAACTCTGTGTGTCTATTGCCTGTGTCACTGTTTATTCTGCATTTATACATGATTTCTGACTTCTATTCCCTGTTCCTATATTGCCTGTTGCTTGGCACTGTGCAAGGGCTTAAATCGCGAAACTTCTGGAACGTTGAGATATGACTACTTAAACGACAGGAGACAGTAACAAAGATTTATTAATCTTTTTTTCAAAGTTATTTATTTTTCTTACCTTGAATATAAAGTACAGTTTATTTTAGCTAACGATTATTTCTTCAAAGTATTTTAATATATTTTTACATGCAGCGACATTTGCAAACAATATTCGACGTTCAATTCATTTGTATTCTTTTGAAGTTATATAAATTTCTGATTTTAAAGTCGATTTCAAAAAGTGAAATATATATTTTTTATTAACGCGATAAATTAATAATTATAATATAATTTGTTTATAATTCATATTTATTTAATATAATATATAATGGATATTTATGCAGGTTAAAATAATATTAATTCTAGTGTCAATTAAGTTCTTATCTCTTCTTTTTTTAATTTTAATTGTACTTGCAAGTATCAGCAGATGACATATGCAATTTTGCACTAGGAAATGTGAAACTATTCTCTCATCGTACACTATAAATTATAAATAAAAGTGTTCCGCATGGCACATATAGTCAGTTGATATCGTTTTATCGATTTAGATTCATCCCCTCGATATCATTCGAGTAGGGTGGAGTGTTAGTTCCGATGGATTAACATTTAACATTTCTACGACCTTCAGAGCAAAAGGTCAAATGTCTTCCGTTTAATGTTATGTAATTTTCGCATAATGCATGTGAAGATAGATTTTTCATATACCGTAACGTCGATAAATGCAACGTATCTGAGTTTTATTATCACAATTTCTCATTGGCAGACTTTAAAAATTTTAAATGAGAGATCATAACTTTCACTTTTTGAGGCTATTATTTAAAAAAAAAAAGGTATCAAGAAAATTATGGGAAAGCTATAATTAACACATAAGCTTTATTAATATAAAATTTATTTTAAATTAATTCACCTAAAATCAAAACAATTCATGGTATTTCGAGAAACGTATCGGGAATGTTAAACTGGAAAAATAATATATCATCAGATTAACAGAAAACATTATTTTTATGTATTTTAAACGAACTCGTACAATCTCTTATATACAATAGTCCGTTTGTATCGCAGAGCGAGTATGTGGTTTATTTGTATACACCGTGTATATATATATATATATATATATATATATATTATATACAATATTTATGATTCAGTATGTAAGAAGCGAGTTGAAAACTTTCGAGTAGAGAGAATGGAAGCGTCTCGAAGAGTATTTCCTCATTTATATTATAGATTTTTTTTATATATAAGGAAAGAGGCGAGAAAAAGAGAGGGACATGTTGTGAGGGACATGATAAATATCCGACTATAGTGCGAATATTATTATAGCAGCCAAATAACATTACGAGTGGTATATAATATGTGAAGGTAAACTATCGAATAATGGCTTTGCATCGCAGCACTGCTGATTTTCAGAAATCGAGTACGATAGCTAAATCGCGTGTGGAAATAGAATTCGCAATATTCTCGGTTATTATCAATTCGTGCTAATTAGATTACTCAGTTAACCGCTTATTTACTCTACATCATCCTTGCCATGCGTAGAAATTATTTGAATTTATACTAGAATTTGTTTACCTATCTAATGAGAGATCCCAAGCAAATATTTGTATGTTGAATTTTTCCTTGATTAACTTCCTATCTAATTAATCTTTCGAGAAGTATTAAAGAGAAATTAAATATATTATACCCTTTATACAGGATATTTTCATAGTAGGCTAGCTACGTGTATTATCATTTTTCATATTGTATTAAACATTGCAACGTTGCCGTTATATCGATATAATATTTATTATAATTTTAAAATTCTGATATTTATTATAATTTAAAATTGAGTCGAAAAATTATTCGAAGATTTAAGGAAATTCTAAAGATTTCAATTCTATATCTTTGCGAAACAAAATCGCGCTTCCTATAATTCAGCCGAGAAAAGTCATCTGCTTGAGATCTCCAGTTTCTAATATAAACATCTTCTCTCGCGATCTCGATAAGATCGTGCGATCTATAAATAACGCTGCCTATGACGATTGCGGCCGGCTAGTCGAGCTAGCGAATTTTTATTGGCACTAGAACCGATACGTGATGCGAAAATTGTGCCTATTATACGCGAGTAACTTGCTCCTGGATTGTCCGCGTCGAGCTTTCTTGATGTTGCGCCGCGCTTGAAAGTTTTTAATATCACATAAGAGTTTTAATTCTAACTGAAGATGAAAATTTTGCGATGTGGCGAACCGATATGACTTGCGAGAAGCGTACGCGAATTCAATTTGCGCCGTCGTTTCGTCGATTATGAGCGCTTTGAGCAAATGTTCTCGCGAAGAGTGCAAGAGAAGAGAAGCAAGAATCGATTTATATAATTCGATGCTCTAATTATGTTTCGAATTAATACTTATCATCCGATATCTAATTTTGATTATTCTTTAATATATTATCGATGTATATTAGCGTAATTAAAATTCAGCATCCTCATTTAAAATTCATCCAACTTGCGAGAGAGAATCGAGTCGGACGAAATCGTGTAGTTAATGCGACATGAAATCGACGGACATCCACGATTCGGAGGCGATCGAACGGAAAATAGACTAGCAAGCTTCAAGTGGGGAATGAGTGCCAAAACATTAGGGTCCATGGGAAGTTGCTAACCTCGTGGAAGCCCTTCCACTCTGGACACCTAGAGTAAGGCCGAGTAAGGATTCACAACCATACTAGATGTAGAGGGTTACGACATGGTTTCCATATGCTTCGAAACAAACATTATTAGAACCGTTATTAAAATTAGTTCTGTCAAGTGTGTGGCGTTTTTCAAATCATTTCAAAGAACTCGCAGTCACCGGCAAAAACAATTTTGAGAAATATAAACTAATTAATATTGCAATCATAGTGAGCAACTTGATTATTCATCAAAATTCAATTTACGTATTCAAATTATTTAATATTTGAAATTTATTTTATGTGGTTTTTTTCCCGAATTTCTTTAAGTAATCATAATTGATTCCAAATATTCAAATTATTTAATACATATCTGAAAATTGTTTTATACGCTATTCCATTTTACTTTAATGGCGTTCTCGGTTAAAGTTACTAATAAATTATTATCTGCGATATATTAATTTACTTGCAAAATTTAGCAATTACGCTTGATGGAATAAATGTTATTATGAAGCGATTGGCGAGCATTCAATAGTAAAAACGATGTCGTTTCGTAGCTTACGGAATGTAGTTCGCGCGTCCCTGCAGAGAAAATCCAACTTAAAAATATATATTATATCTATCCCTATATAAACTATGCGCACAATGCGTACCAGCGTTCACGTGCGTTTAATATATGCGTATATTATTCGTATATATCTATATAATATATCCTCTCTTTGACTATAGAATCCACGACGTGACTTGCGTCCGCGTACAAAATTCGTAACAATTCTTATATCAATTTCGATAGAATTACGATTGGTAATATTCACAGGCTTAACTTATAGCCTAGTCTTAGCCTACGTTACTTGGTGCGAAAGCGGATTTTGTAAGCAAACCACGTTACTTGCTTCACTTCCTTCTTCATAAAGCACTTTCATAATTTCCATTCAATACATTTGCCTTTGTACTATCAGCAATAACATTTACGAATCGCTTTTCTTTGTCGATTCTGCAGAACGTTATCATAATTTTATTTTACTCTTACGAAATTAAAATTTAGTGCAGCTTTCAGAGTCCTGCGTTAGAAAATAAAGAAGATGACAGCAGCCACATTGCTCGTTCTAGTTAGTAAAGTAATTACAACGGGAGGCACGAATAGGACAATTAATTTAGTGTAGCGAGTAACGCGATTAGCCTAATAAGAGTCCGCGTTGGAATCTGTTTCTTCAGCTCGACGAAAGAGTGAAGATATTTTTCGCTTAGCACCGAGCCACTGCTCGTACTGCTTTGATCGGTACTGCTTTCACGATCGATTTATCGTCACAAAGGCAGCTTATGTAACCAATCGTAAATTCACGGTTACGTAGCTTAATCTAAATCCGATGCTGCTGCAAAACCTAATTCTGTGCCGTTTAAAAACTATCGTACTGCTTAAACTTTTATCACGTAAGTAGGAAGGCGCGCCTTTATCACGGCTGACCTCGAAACACACGGAAGTCCATCATTACCGTTTCATAATTGCTTTATCTGAAATTACTTCCATAAATTAATCTCTAGTTTTTAATTTCAAGATTTTAGAATGCGCAACTATACGCTGCTAACAATCAGTTGCGAATAATTTTGCGAGTGTCATATCGTACTAGCATTTAATGTATTATTAATTGAATTAATTTGTGTTATTAATGTATTGCGTTTCATTAATGCATAATATTATTTTCTGACACTGCCGCATGTTTCGAGCCTCTTGAAACTCACATGGAATACTGATAGATAATCGAAAAATCCGAGTTCTCATATTCATGGCCCACTTTACATCGTAAATTTAAGGTATATTCTTCGCGCAAGCGATTCTTCTGATTGCCGATCCGTCAAATGAATCTGACGTTACATTTCTTTCGCGTAAGTGCATACAACTAATATCGGTGCAATTGAAATATCGAGAAGAAGAGATAGAAAGAGATAAATATTTTTATGTCGCTGGCATATAAAACCTAGGCGTGTGTTCCATTTATTGAAAGCACGAATCACAGATTTAGAAGACAAAAAAGTCGGATGTAGCGTTAAGCATGATGAATAAACCCGATAAGAAGCGATAACAACGAGATTCTTTTTGCCGCTCTTCGCGGATTTTTTTTAAACGCTATTGCTCGCTCGCTTAAATTTAGAAAGTAAAGTACGCTGGAGCCATTCGGAGATTATTTCGCTGGGATCACTCCCGCGCGGGGGGGTGAGCCCTTGGTAGCAGTCAGTATTCCTCTTCGTCTTCCTCGAATTCGTCCTCTGCCAAGATGCTGTAAGAACGAAGAGAAACCAAAAAAATTACAGAAATGGAAAGAGGAGTAAACGGTAAAGTCACATAATGAACGGAGGAATTACTTTGAGTACAATTAAAATTCTGCAAATCGTGTAACGCCTAAGAGCCAAAAATGAGAGAAAATGTGTGTGGTGCAATTTAAAAAAATATATAATTTTAGTCAACGCTCGATTTTTCGTTTACAATATTCGATTATCGTTTTTCTCGATCTCGACAGTCGTGTAGCGATAATGACTTCAAAGTAATTCCGTAAAATACAGTTTCTGCTAGCCCGCAACGGGCACTGCATACATACACTTACTCTTCCTTTCTAGCATACTTGTCCATGAGATTGCGACTCGACCCGCCGCCGCAGGTCTTGTTCATCGGCGGACAATACCAGTAGCACAGCACGCCGAGCGTCCCGGCGAACAGTACTATAGGCACGATCAAGGCTAGCACCAAATGCCTCAGATTCTCATCCCACGAATATCTGCGGACACAAAATAGCGGGCTAAGCTCTATGCTAACCAGAGATAGATGGTCGTGCAAACCGATACGATTTTCTAATATGCGAAAATGTCTACGTTTTATGCAAGAAAGCAAGATAGCGCACTATACTTTGCGTTGACTGATCCATGCATCGCCTCACTGATCGTACCTTGCGACAACTGTCTCCGGATGCGTTCTGCTGTAGTAACAGGGAAATACTTTTCCCATATTTTCGTAAGCGTATTTCTTCGCGAAAAGAGAGCAATTGACTGTGGGCGGGTAGCCGCATCCTTCCGTGTTCACGAAGAATTTCGTTTCGGTGACGTCCCACGGCACTGAACCCAACGGCTTCGCCACGAACTCCTCGTACGGGAGCCTGGTGTAGTTGACTTTGATCTGATGACAACGAAGCGCGGCCGAAGTGCAACCTATGACGTTATAATAACGATATCATCGATTACACTCGGACGGTATGATATAAACGTAAAAAATATGAGAAAGGAATCGAGAAATGACCTTCCCTGCAGCTCGCCCATGAACAGTTTTTCAACCCCTCCGCGTACACGTGCTCCGTCGTGACGCAGGCAACCGCGTGCGGCGAGAAATCCGCCAGGATGGTGGTTATCGCCGGCTCGACGACGAACGGGATCAGAAACAGGAAGGCGAAGACCGCGAGAATTGCCGTGGTGCCCATGCAGACAGAGGTGTAGAACTTGGCCTTCTCGACCAAGGCGCCTATCTTGGACTCCTCCACCTGAACGCCCATTATCACCGTCGATTCGTCGGAATCAATGATTGCGGCTTTTTGTGGGTCCACGTGGACCCTACTCGTGATTTACTCAAAAGTTTCTCGGAAGATGCGCGCAGCCACGATTCGCGCGGCCGCGTCGGGACTCGTCCGAAGAGACGTGCTTATGGCTCACTTACGACACCTTGATTCACCCCGTGATTCTTTCTCGTCCGATGGCTGCAGCGGAGGAGGAAATAATTTTCCTCAAACGAGTGAAATATTATAACTATAAGGCTTGTGATTAAACGATCTGCGATTTTGATGAATACACAACTTGATTTATTTAAGAATTAATTTAAAAACTTGTGAAATTGAACAAGATATAATAAGATGAGATAGTCAAATAATTAATCTAGAAACTTGCGAAATTGAACAAGATATATATATATATAATATGATAAAGTTAATTAAATAATACGATTATTCAAGATCCGACATTAGATTTAAGTAGGTCTAATGGATGTAGTACTGCGTTAAGTTGGAAAATTCTAAGCTTTGAATATGAAGCTTCTTGAGATGAAGGTCTTCAGGCTTGAGTAGGCCGACTTTTTCTTCGTCGATATTGCTAGGTTGCTCGCGTCGTCGTTCGCGTCGTCTTCTGGTTACGTTGACTTGTTGAATCGTTAAAGTATAAGCAGGCTATCGAGAGCTCGTCTCGAGTAGTCGATCATCCATCAGCAAGGCGCGCCTCTTGGCTGTTAAACTTTAGCTATTGGTCGCGGCAAATCAATCAAGAAAAGGGGAACCTCTTAAGAGCTACGAATGTCACGTGTGAAAAAACGCCCAAATCGAGTAAATCTTCTCTCTTGAGCTGTTACTTCCTTCTCGAGAGCGAGAGAATCGTGCGGAATTATACGTTCGATATCGTGACAACACCTGCTCGTCGTGTCGCATAAGCATGCGCGTGTGCGGTCTTTCAAATATTTAGTGCAGGCAGTGTGCGAGTAGATAAATTCTTCTTGATCTCTTTGTTGTCTGACCGCTTCCCTTTTTCGCTTCGTTTTCTCAATACTTTTGCAGGAATGTGTACGTGTTGCTTTTTTTTTTGTTTTACTGAATTGCAAGATGAGAATTTTTTTATCACGCGTTCCCCCCCCTCCTCACACCTCAGTAATACCCGCGCAGGGAGAATATCGACTGACGAGCCGGACTCTCCTCCAGGAGGGGAATGCCTGTTAACACAACATTAAAATCTATATTGCAATTTATTAATAAAAGTGATCGTAGTTGTCTATCAATAAATAGCTCGCGAGTTTCTCTTTTCGAATCTAATGAATTTTGGACTTCGTAGAATAGTTCAAAATAACAGCTTCTTACATTCGTTCTAATGCAGGTTTTGTTGGATAATCAATTCAGTTGAATCCGTTTAACGATATTTATTTGTGATGATGTCTATTTGAAGTCATTTAAATATCCTTAGCCAAATAAGACAATTGTTTAAATTGAATTCGGTGTTCTCAATTGACCTTAATAACGTTGAACCAAATTAGAAACTTTACTTCGCGAGTTTTATTGCCAACAACGTTGATCAGATTTATAACCTGGGAATTGCAAAATGAGGAAATAATGTTACGTTGTGTCTCTTTAGTAACATAAAAACTAATACATCTTTAATGCGATAGTATTCCTGAGAATATACGCATGTACATACATCGCAAATACTTCTTTTTAAAGATAATTTCCATGACATTCTTACTTAAAGATAATTTTATCAAAATTTATCAAAAGCGATGATTTTGAATTGCTCTTAACGTTATAAAATGTTTATTTAAAAATTTTGTCGCATATACACACACATATTTTTTATAATTATGACAGTGGAATTTTGTTAAGAATTGAATACGTTTTAAATACATGAATGTTGAATGCATTTTCTGTTCATCTCTCTAATATTTGTATCAGAAAAAAATATGTGTCTTGACATACACTATAGTCGCTACACACATTCAAAGCTCGTCTTTTGTCGTCTTTTTCTGATAGATAGATAGAAAGGAAAGTATTTTAGAGAGTAATGCAGCGTTGGAAAAAAAATAATTTAATTCACACACACACATATATCACTTTAGGTCTAATTTTATTAAAATTAATTTATTAAAATTACAGTATCCTTATATATTATGTCATGCTATTTAATAAAATTATGGTTTAGATTTATAAACTATAAGAAATTTGCACAATGACAAGAATAAATTAATTATATGTAAAAGTTATTATTACTATGACAATCACACGTAAAACGATTATTGAAATTCCGATTGAATGAGAGAAAAAGGAGAGAAGAAATATGATTCGATATGAGATATACGATATGAAGAGGATTATATTGTTGGGGGAGGGGGGAATCGGATATATAATCTGAAAATTATATGAAATTAATTTCTGAAAATAGTGTAAACTAAACAAAACGGGGAATCGAATCAAACATCTTTCGTGATATGAAAGGACTGATTAGGGCAATGTAAATAGCTAACACCATGCCTGAAAACGCAACTATTTTCTGCCGAAAACATGTCTTACGTGACGGATCTCAGAGCGCCATAACGGAATCTCCTCCGCCAGCATCCCCTAAGTTGCCCGACGCGCTTCTCTCTATCGAGACCAGCGCCCCGGGCGAGCCCTTGAACCTCATTTTAGCGTCGTCCCCGACGACGACTGTCCTCTGACAGAAGATCAGAGTCACACAGCTGATGACAAACAGAATACTCGGCAGCAATAGCGCGATCAAGAACTCTTTATAGGTCGTTTCTAGATCGAATCGTGACACGACGACGCCCGTGTTAGCCTCGGCGTAGTAACACGGGAATCTAGCACGCGCGTTATGATCGGACCCGTCCTTCCCGTACTCGTGAAGGAACTCTTTGCACTCGTCCCGTAGGGTGTTGACGCATCCCTCGAGGTTGATCAACAGTCGGCTCTCGTTGGCGATGATCAGGCTCTGCTCCGGCGGCGCGACCAGATTGTCGTTGTCCAACGGCTTCGTGGCGAATATATTCAGATAGGACAAGTACGTGAAATTCGTCAGATCGCTCAGCAGATCTTTCTCCAGCACGGAACCGTTGATGCAGTCCACCGCCTCCACGCCCAAGGTGGAGTTGAAGATCCCGTAGCAGGAGGCCATCATGACGTCTCCGCGATCCTCGTGCCAGATCTCGCGATTAGTCTCTACGTCTATAGCTCGTTCACACTGGCTCAGATACACCTTGTCCCCACTGAGGAGGATCATGTTCTTATTCCTGGTCGGGATGTCGACGCACCTGCGGTCGCAGTTGTAGGGCGTGCGTATGCGCTCGCAGGTGCCGCGGTTACAATTGAACAGGCCGTCGATGTCGATGCAGGTGATCTTGCCGCGACGACCGGAGCACTTGAGGGGCGGGTCCGTGTCGTGGAACATGCACTCGAAGGCGTCGGTGATGTTGATGCAGGTGCCCGCGGAGCAGTTGAACGTGCCGGTCAGATTGCGACACTCGTCCGCGATGCACTTGGACTTCTTCGCGTTCTCCTGATCGATACCGTAGCACGTCTTGTTCGTCGTGTTCGTGCAGTTCGCTAGGAGGATCGTGGACCCGTTTCGGCGTAGGTTCACGTGGATCTGCACGCAAGGCCCGGAGGTCTTGGACAGGCACCACTCGCCGCAGCTGCCCCAATCGCAATTGTCGGCGTTCACCGCCCGAATCGTCGTGCACATCGCGGGCACCTCGCTGATGCCCGATTGAAACGCCCGTCCGCTGGGCATGTAGATCGCGACCGTCAGGTATACCAGCGCGACCGAGGACAGTACCATCGTCATCTGGCAGATGCAGATCGTACCGCAGATGCGGCCATCCTGCGGCGGTATCACCAGATTCTCCACCGGAACTGGTTTCGGCATCCTGCCCCGATTGAGTTGATCGCTCACCAATCGATTGCCTACGTGCACTTGTTCATCTTACGCGCGACAAAAGCGTAACTGGTATGCGCGCGCTAGATAAACATTCGCTGTTTATATTCGTTTGAACGGATTGGAGAAGACTCGACGATGGATTTAACTAGCTGTCTAGAGTCTATAAGTCAGTCGTCGTAGATTCTTAATATTTCTCTTCAACGATCTTATCAACATTTGTAGAGAAGCGAAAGATCACTCTTGACTTCTCTAATCATCCTGATAAGATATGCCGAATAAAAATCTTCAAATCCTTCGTGCATATCATTATTATGATACGGGCTGTTACGTAAGCTGAAACTGCACTCTTGTCGATAAGTCCCACAATACTAGATATTTGGATGGGAAATGATATAATTATACTTTAACAGAGGCAGTTTTATTAATCAGAATGGAGCGTTTTAGCCACCAAAAATTAAACGGTTGATACCCTTTGCCTGGCACTAGCTTTCTACATCTTGCGGAATTGTAGCGTCGAGAGAACCGTTTCGTCGCAACATTCCGTAGTCACATCACAAACACAGCGCGGCGTTGGTTCAGCTTTCTACCTTGGTCTTTACGTTTCGCCGGATCGCCGAATTCATCGAATCCCGCACCACGCAGAAATGCGAGGGTGCGTTTGCATCATCGGCATTCCACGTCAGAGGTTTCCACGCGCGTGAGTCTCTCTCTCTCCTTTTTACCGCAGGACGAGTCCACCCGCGCGCATGTTCTGTTCCCGGTCCTCGTGTAATATACGCCGACGGGGGCACCCTCGTGCGAGGACGCGCATTGATCGCGGTGCCGCGCGGCTGCGCGTCGACGGACTGCAATGGTACCGTGAGCGTTACCGCAATTGACGTCACGGCTACGAAAACGTCTGAGGGAGGATGATGCGGGGTGATTTCCCAGAGATGGCGGGTTCCGACCGATCCGGACCAACTGGTCGCGATTTTTCGAAATTTCTTTTAAGAGTCGTCGAACGACGATGCGAGTTGGAGAACATTAGAAAATATGGAACTCTTGAGCGAGACATTCGATGTACTGTTCTTTCTCTTGATTTTCAGGGATTCAAGGTTTACGGTTTGTTTAAAAGTCCTTAAATTGGAATTCAATTACATCTTTTTTGAAAACTTTTGTTCCGAATTAAAGACTGAGCTGGTAAAGCACAGCACAGTGTCCAAAATCGGGATACAAGACGTCCCGTGTTCCTATTTTGGACATTGTCTTGTCCGGGAAAGAATAAATATATACGCGTAAATCGCTTTTCTAAGAAAACTTCATAGGTAACCCAGGTATGCGAGAAATCGTAATAAAATCATCGCTGAAAACAAAGTAGGTTGAAGCGAAGCGTCGAAGTACGAAACTGGAATAATTCCCATCAGCTGATGCATTCCTCTAATGTGGATTCTATGTATATGCGTTGCGGATGATGGCCTATGCAAAGAGTTTCTAAGAGATCTAGGTGTAACGGCGAAACTAGGTCGACAACCATTCGTTTCACATGCCATTAAAATGACGGCAATACCTAGCGCGGTGTAACTTTGTTTCTTTATCTTCCGTGTTTCTCCAATTGTAATCTACGTGACTATTATTTATATTGGTGTTTTACGTCTTGTAGATCGATGCTGAAAACAATTTCCGGCGACCGTTCGAAAGGGAGTCTTGGGGTATATCGGTCGTAAACTTTTACGTGTTTTCTTTAATATCGTATAGTATACATTTTCTCTCCAAGAAGCACATAAAATATTTTATCTCCGCAAGTGTAAGGGTACAATATGTAATTTTTCCTTTCTGACTTTTTTACAACGTTGACATTGCAGATGTTTTATAAGCAAGACTCTCGGCGGGTGATCGCAAGAGACATTTTTGTGACACAGAATTGTTTCCGAAAATCAGTTCTTTTTTCACTTCATTACGCAAAATAAATCTACCGCGATACTGTGACACACTTCCGTTAACGACCTTCGCAACATGTGACAATTTAACCGGAATGGATGGAGAACAAGAGAAGAGAGGCGAGGGTAACAAAACGAGGCTTATGGTGTTCGCAGTGTAAATTTATCGAGCGCCAGGCTCAGACGGTATGGCGCCCCCGTTTTATGCGGTTTTCCACAAATGTATAATACACGCACGTCGGACTCGTCGCCTAACGCTCGCACGGAATCACGCAACTCGAATTGTGTCAACAACAATTTTTCGTATCGATCGGCACGGGAAAACACGGACGATTTCTGCGATAATTGCCTCATATGTCTTTGCATTCTTCATAAAGCAAAACTGGATCTGTAAGATAATTCTTACATCTCTATATAAAGATAATTCTTACGTCTCTATATAAAGAAGAATAGAGGCAGGCGAGAATTTTCTTCGGAGATTAAAGCTAATAATTTCCAAGTAAAGGAATGTTGAATTGGTATTTATAAAATATAATATCTCCGTTACATAATCTCCTTTTATAGGAAATTCACAAGTTTACAGACAGATAATTCTTCAGATATGTAACATCGGGGAAAATGCGCATCAATGTTATGCAGTGTAATTGCGCGGTTCGATCGAATCTTAAATGAGGTCGACTGCGATAGAGTTTGTCGCGTTTCTGCGGCTCACCTGAGAATCGATCACCTGCTTTTAAATTATTCAGCGCAAAAAGACTTTTCGCGACGCGAACATATTTCCGTATGTATGCCCGTATATGTAGTCTCAATCTACCGCGGTGCAGGACCAGCATAAAGCGTCATCTCTATCACTCGGTAATATTCCACCTACCGATGTTACAGAACATGTTTTACATCTAGTTACGCGAAAGCTACGGATACTTATCTTATAATACCCCCCCCCCCCCGGCTAATGCCGTGATATATGACTTATCGTGCGTTTTATAACGCAATGAGAAATAAAGTATTGATAAGAGAATAATTTAGTGCAAAAGCGTTACGATAAAATTATTTTGCACCGAAGATAATATTAAAAATTGATTTATGTGTTAATTAAAGTCTTTTTCTTTCTTCTAAATTAATTTTATGAGATCTACAGATGTAAATATTGTAAATATATCGAGGAGAAAGAAAGATTTCTATTCGATTTTTCGTTCAACCAAACAGGCGAACGCGTGTTGTAGCCAAGAATGAACGATCGATCGCGCTACGATTGGTTAAACCCTAGATTTACCGCACTCGGGTGATTCCATTCCTTTATAATTTACAACACTTTCTTACGACGTAAAAGAAAGAAAAGAAAATTCCGACTGATGAAAAAGAAAAGATTCCGTTGGTTTGTTGCAGCAGAGAGACGCAATTAACAACAAACACGCGAAGCGGATTAAAGGAGGCTCTTACCTCGATCATAAAACGACAGATCTTTGTGAAATTAAATTATGTTGTAAAGTGAACCACAACGAACCGATGCCCAAAACTTTAGCATAGGTTGACGATAAAAATTTTAAAAATATCAGTATTGAAATTTGCATTTTTAACACAGGGCGTATGGTAAACACTAAAATTTTTACCGGAAGTGATGTATTTTCTTGGCAAGTTGGCGAGCCAGGTAAACAAAAAACTAAGGAATTGTAGTTAAAATAATAATCTTTCTAATGATAAGAAGAAAACTTGGTGTTGACGATGAGTTATAAAAGATATTGTAGTTTTAATATGACGTACGACAGGTTAGGCGAATGATCTTCCGAGTGTCAAAATCGCGCCAAGTTTCTAACCTCACTTGCACATGTCTTTTCTCTGCGCTGTATGGTAGCGGCATAATTATTCTCTCGCGCATCGACAACCTTTATTTTCGAGAATTTTCCTATCATTTTCCCTCTCAGCATTCTCACGTTATATCTTTCTTTTAGCTCCATCTCTTTATCGCATCAATCGCTACAACGCTACACGGCTACACCTCACTTAGCTGCAGACTGCTGCAGACGACGTTGTAACACGCGCATGTTATTATTCTGCTCTTTAGCACTGACGTAGTCAACTGACTTATTGTATAAATTTTAATATTTACACTAATAGAATATATATATATAACTTACTCTTACACTATGTAAAAATCATTATTTATTTTTTTATTTAATTTTCCGATAATTTTATAACCAATTATTAATGATAATTTTTCGGTTGCTACATTGATTAGAGAAGCCGGGTAAGAGCCTCCGACGGCTTACCCCGCGACTGCAATTTTTATTCGACGCTGGCACTGTTTTAATCTCGCGCGGGAAGATACATTTAATTTAGAGAAACATTTATGGGGAAAACTTATCAGCTTCTTCCCAACGCGTTGCGTCATTTCTTCATTGACGCGTGACTTATATCCACTGAAGGTATACACGTCATTGAAATTACCCCCTTGCTGCATCTCAAACTATTCTCATTGAAATTATAATGACTCACAAATTCACTCGGTGATTCACTAACCGATCGCCACCAACGGAATCGTTCTTCGCGGATATATAAAACGAGCGAGAGGACTCGTTGGTTTCCTGCTCCCCCTCATTGATCAGCCGGCGATAGCGTCGCGGATTCGCGCGCGTCACGCGGCCGATCGAAAACGACGAAGAACACGCATTGAAAAAAGTTGCGGCATTAGTTTCGCCGAGAGACAATCACCTGTCGAGCACCTGTCACGCGTTGTTTACGCGGTCCTCCCGCCGGAGCGCGGATTCGCACCACCTGCTCTCGCCGAAAGGGGATGCTAAACGCGCTTCGGAGTCCGCGCGCGCTCCTCGCGCGGGGGTGAGAACGGTCGGAGAACGCCCGTGGAACTGCACGGGGGGTTGCGTCCGGATCGTCAATCTGTTACTTACGCAACGGCGCGGCGGGACGACTCGCCCGATCCGGCGTAAACCGCAGAAAATCCGCTCTTTCCCCGCAGTCCGGTCTCGGCCGAGGGAAACAAATATGGCGGTACGACGGCCGTACACCGGAGCTGCAACTGCTCCACCTCGCAGTTGCCGTATTGTACCACAAAATCAATACCCCGCGTTGCGCTACCGAGACACCATCGTTTTGTCATCGCGAGGCAAAGCCGCGCGGCGGCACGCACGTCCACGGTCTCTCCGTGCCATGCCGGTGCGATGGGCGAGCCGCCCACGTACGCGTCGATTACGGGAGTAAAAGGATTGACCTGAATGAGAATTCGATATACCCTCGCCCGTTGGTCTCGCTGATAACGGGCCAGTCCGCGCCCCCAAACACCGAAAACCGAAATCCCTCGTTCGTCCGCCCGCGTGCGTTCCCGTATATTGTCTCGACGTCGCTTATTCTCATCCTTTCGATCAACAACGGCGATTCCTCCGCGAAAGAATAAACGACGACCTGCGCTTTGACGTCACACGAAGAGAGTGGCCTGGGAAATAAAAAGTCGGAGGAGGTCGATTGATTCTTGTTCCTTAGGCGCGCTTTTATGGGCTCACATCGCTCGCTCGCCGATCCAATTGGGCGCGATTCGCGGGAACTGGTTACGCGCAGGAATCCTGGGAATGTCCTAATTACTGTTCCAATCCTGGTTCGTCGGCTGCTCTCTTCGATTGCCTCGGCATTCTCTCTCGAGAGTTGGTCACTGGGAACGTGTTCCGGGACAGAAACCGACCACACGAAAATGGCACGTGGGCTAAGCACGTGCGGTTAATTTCGAGCGCGTCGTTAATTTAGTCGGTATTGGAAAGGGTGTTAAGATTGCACCGTTCAGATACGGCTCGTCCGAGAGAGATATATATATTTGCATCCATGCACTCGTGCGCGCGTATTCATGCGGCCATAAATAGAAACGGCGTCCGATATCTCCAATAATCCATCCCTCCGGCTCTTCCGTATTTCGAGCTCTCTATACCTACAAAAATGTAGCGCCGAGAAGCTCATACATTAATGCAGACGAATATATTCGTCTCTTTACTTGAGAAATTTTCAAATTTATGCCTTCAGTTTGCGACAATATTCAACTGGAGGAGCGTCATAAAACCACTGATAAAATATGGCTATTTTCATAACTGACAATGAGTACTGGAAATAAAGTCTTTCAAAATGAAATTTATGTGGGAAAAGAATTATATCAATTGCTCTTGCCAATTAATCATGTGGGAATTAACAAGATTCACGAGATTTATCGTCTGTTATAATATTGTTGCGATATGGGATTACCGTGAAATCCCTCGCTGTATCAGATCGCGTATTATTGTCGGGTATCCAACGTGATTTGTCTTTGAACAAACTGAATTTCATAATAATAAAATTATGATTGTAATCGTTGGACTCGGATTTAGTGATTTAAAAAGAATAAATTGTAAATGTATGTACAACAATATATACGTGCATAAGATTTTTTAATCTCTTATATTGTTCTTATATACTATAATTTTATTAAGTTATTCAGAAGTTCTTTAATCAATAATTTTATGATCGTGACCTTGGCTATTCTATCTCGACGTTTAATATGTATACTTTCATTGGCATGGAGGTTTTTTTCAGTTTGTCTCTGCCAAAACAAAAAGTTGTACTGGTACCGATTCGTACGAATCTGACAATTGAACGAATCAGCCTGGGACTATCCCCGGTTACATCGTTAAGGTAGGCGTCTCGCTACGTGCTAGTCATGTGATTGTTTGTAGGTTTTTACGTTCAGAAATATATTTCAGGCAATTTTTGCTAAGGAAAAAATAATTTTATGAATTATGGTGTAAAATTTCATACGTGACAAAGTATGTTACTTTTTCCAAATTATGTGATTTTTCTCATTTGACTCCGTTTTGATCAGCTGATCATGCGAGTCATCGAGATAGGTTACAAGTGAGAAAAATACTTTTCGATTGAATTTTGACAATTACTGAGAAAGGGTTTCAAAACGCATGAAGGGGTGTCAATCACTATTCAATTCGGCTAAGAAAGACGAGCCCCATAACCTGCAACTATAGTGATTAGCCAGTGGCGTTGCCAAGCCTTCCCAACCTCACCTCGACCAAAAAATGTCTGCTCGATTACCGCATTTTCAGTAAAATAAACTAAAAAATTAGCAGCAAAATCTCCGGTAAACTATATATTTTATGGTTGCATCTGATTCTTCGAAATCTAATGTATAAAAAGCAATGTTTTTTCTCACTTCATCTAATCGAAAAATGCGAAAATATGTGATTGAAACCGTGATAGAGCCTTCTTTTTCTGGTCGTTTGTATGAAGTAATGCAAAATTTGTGATTTTTGAGATCGATTTTCTAGAGTAAATAGTCGGTAAGGAGCCACAGAAAAAATCGACTGCAAAGCTGATCATATAATTTGATATAAAATCCGAAATCGAAAACTTTATCTAGTACATGCCCTGACGAGACGACTACCTTAAGGTCAATCTGTCTCACTGTGTCAGTGTGGCACCTAGCGCCATGTCGCCGATAAAGAGGGATGGTATATAATAGCGATTCTACTATTGTCTGCACGATGATTCACGTGAACATTTTCATTCACAGAAAACGCTGCATGTTGTTAGGAACAATTAAGAATTTTATATTTTCACGTTGCAACGCGTTCGTGAAAACAACGCTCTTTTTTCCAATTAGTTTTTTTATGACTTCTACACTCATTTAAAAATTGTCATTTTTCAATTATATCAAATTATAAGATGTCTCTAATCATTAATACATGAAGATAAAATATATATTTTAATCAGAAAATTTGTCAAAAGTTTGGCCTAGTAAATTTCTTGTAATAAATATGTAATAAAAATTTTCTTGGAACTTTTATTTAAAAAAGAAAGAAAGAATGTTTCTCTCTTGCTCTATATATAACTTAGAAATTCACATTAATTTTAAAAAGTTTACCCTATTAATCCTTAACAATAAATATAAGATCAATCAAAATAAATTAGTGAAATGATAGATATTTCGTAATGTGTTATAACGAAATATCACTATGAGCAGTTTTTAGCTTTAGATATTGCCTTCAAGTCGAGAGCACTTTGCACTCAAGTATAGTCAGTCCTCCAACTTAATAAAGATGGTCGACGATATTCTCGATTGTACAAGAATAGAAAAGACTAACAATATAAAGGATTTATAAAAGAATCTCCGAATCTATCTAAATAGCATTCAAAATTTGTAAAATAGATAATTGTCCAAACAATTTCATATTTAAATATCGAAGATTGTGAAACCTTGATTTTCGGATAACAAGTTTAATCGAAAGTATTAAGATAGATATTGATTTTTAGCAATTTATTTTATAGAACAGTCACATCTCTCTTTCTTCGTGCCGCCACCTCGCTTTTCTTTCATTGATCGAAAGCAAAATTCAATTTCTCTAACTAAATTTAAACGTGATTGGACTCGATAATCGCGAAATGCAAACCGTGTTCCACATTTCGCAACCACTGCGACGCGAAGTATCGCGAAAAGCGTATCAATAAACTGCGTTCGCCGTGTTAATGGAAGCCGCTGCGAGTCGGTCGACATCCTTCTTATAGAAGCAGTTACACAATTTTAGTGACTGACGGAAGGTGCATTACGCGGTAACAGATGCTTTCTTCGTCGTCAGACGGAAATTAATATTGATACCCGTTCGACCGATCGTCTGGAGAATTGTTCGTTACGTCATTCGCGATAATAATAACTCTCCAAATCATCTTGGAAAATAGCACTTAGGGGATGGTAACGTATTTATTAATGAATAGGTACTTGAAATAAGTTTGTGTCATTGAAACCATCAGCAATAGATTGAAAGCACCCAATATTATATTATCTATATCTCTCTCGAAATTTCTACATTTTGTAGATGAAGCGAACTTCATCGGGCTTAATTTCGTTTCGGTGACTTCGTCACGCTGTTCCAAACTCCAACTAGACCGGGAGCGCTTATTGGTTTTCCTTCTTAAATCGCAAGGATATCTGGCAGTTGGTTGTCAGATAGAAGGAAAGTATATCTGGCATATAAAGAAAGATTTCTTTGTCCTTTATCTTCTTCAATTCTGAGACTTTTCTGATGAGATATAAATTTGTTTTTTACTAAAAATAAATGCAGATATCATTTTATAAACAATTCTGGACATTGATTTTGAAAAGAAGCACCTATCGCTGCTCTAATCGATATGCCTTGAATGTCAAGTTAAATTTTACATGGATAATCGAATGCTCAGCTAAATAGTCGCAGCTGTTCTCTAATCTAAAGTCGTTACATCGAACAGTTTGCGTTTCAAAGTAAGAATCTCCATTCCGAGCATCTCGCTTGGTATTCCCTTAAGACGAGATTTCAAGTAAACGCGACTATAAATATGGACTTAAGAATTCAAGATTAAAGCACACACTGGTCTTAACGCTGAAATAGCGGTAATAAAATCTCCGTTATTCCCTCCTACATATATACAAAGCGAGGTTCATGACTCCATCGCGTTCAACTCCGATTTAATTGCAACTCGTTAGGATAAGGACGAACTATTTGAGTCAATATATTTTAAAGAAAAAATCGGATAAAAAATTTTCAAAACAGAGAGGAGCTTTTCAATTTTTAAAATAGAGAGGGCTTTTTGGCTTGAAAATTTTTATCCGATTTTATCTTTAACTGGCTCGAATAGCTCGAATCTCCTTACCCTATTCTTATTTCTCAACCGATCCTTCGAAATTCTCGGATCGATGGTGGAACTACTTCTTAAGAGTGGTATATTGCATCGAATAAATAATAAGAAACAATATAAAAAATATAGCAAAAAATAGACACTAGTAATATTAGAGATAAAAATTGTTAAGATAATTCTAACATTGTAGAATAGAGTTGTGTCGTGCGCAAAATAAAAAAAATGCAATTTTCTTACATTATTTTATTAAAAGATTTAATTTAAAAAAAACGGGGATATAATTTTCAAAGTTTCATTATGTTAAATGTTTTAAATTGAATATACATTTCTATTCATATAAATACAAATTATATAGTTTATCGTATGTTTGAAATTTACATATTTCTCTAAAAAAAGATCCAAATCACATTAAGATATCTCATACTTTCACGTTTCTGCCCTTCTCCTATGATTAAAGAATATTTAAAAAATCTTAAAAGAAAAAAGGTAAATTGTATTGGGAGAAAGAAAGAAAAACAGGTCTGAAGCGAAGGGGAAAGAAAGCTTCGATATCTCGTATTCGTGCGAAGCTCGTGAGACAGTTGTAGCGATATAAATTGCTAAGCAGCATGCCATCCAGCAAGACAGCAACGGCAATAAATTGTACGCCGGAGTAATCGCGAAAGAAAGCGCGAGGGGCGCCTTCTTCGAAGAAGAGGGAACGCAAGGTGATAGGGGCTTACGGGGGCCGCCCCGAACGACGGTGATCGCGCCGTCGTCGTCCTCGTCCTCGTCGTCGTAGTCGTCGTCGACGGTGGTGGCTGCGGTCGATGCTACGAGGTACCGTCGTTGGCGCTGGTATCGCTTGAAAATAAGCTCGCCCGAAAGCTCCACCGACCGCAGTAGCCCGGCATCCGTCGGCGCCGCGGCCAGGATAAAAGCTTCGCGCACACGCGGACTTGGCTCTGCCGTAGGAGACTTCGCCTCTCACCCTGTCCCTCTTTCATCCCTTCTTCTTAGAACCCTTCTTCTCTTTCGCGCTTTCCCCCGATTTATAATCATCCTTCGGCAGCGGGTCAGGGCGTCGTGGTGATTCGCGTGTCGCGGGGGAGACAAATGTGCACGGTGGGCAGCAGTGTGACATAGTGCGCGGAAGTAGGGGACGAAGAGATCGGCAGGAGGGCAGAGGAGCGAGGAACGCGGGAAGAGGAGTATAGCAGAAGGTGGATGATGATGATGAGGGGGCACAGGAAGAGGGCGCCGAGCCCTGATGCATTCGCATTTTCTACATAGGGGGTACCGTTACGTCCGACTCCGAAGGGAACTGGTCGAGTTTTCTTTGCGTGACTCGCTCCGATTGAGAGATTCTCGGGGTTTGAATCGCTTGAGATCCAGCTTCGCCTGAGATAACGTCTTGAAACAAAACGCCGAAAATATTGCAAATTATCGCAAAGATCCCGTAAAGAAGAGCTTAAATGTTCGCGAGTAAACATTCGAAGACTATTAAGTAGGATAACATATTGCCTCTACGTATAGGTAAATTTGCGCCACGATAAACAGGAGCTTTTAGAATCACGTTTACCTCTAAGAAATTAATTCGTAAGCCTTGTACTTTCATGAATATCCACGAAAAAGCTTTTTATTGACTATTTTCTTAGATGCTAAGTGGTTCTAAAATTATCGCTTAACGCGGTGCAAAGTTATTCCTTTCTTTCTCTTTTATTTTATGAAAAGAAAATAAATAGTAGCCGTGCGAATAAAGTCATTTCTTCATTTTGATGTAAATCTTGAAAGATGTGTACGAGAAAAGAAGTTACGTAAATAGATTTCGCTATCGAACTACATATTAATATATAGTAGAACATCTCTTTATAAAGAAGTTGCGCCACATTATTTTTTATATTAGGAACTGCGTTGACAACTATGAAGTATCCTGACTTTTTGTTATCTACTCCGGGTGCTATCAAAATTACATTAGGCAAAGGAAAGGTTAGATAGACTTGCAATAGAGACACGCTATGCAATAGGGTATACCCCCGACGTAAATCATGCATTAGAAAGGCGTAGTAAGCTTGAAAAAGTTATTAAAGTTGTATAAGCACTTTTTGTGTATGTTATAAAAAATATACATTATATATATTTATACATATAAATTTATCAATGTATAAGCAAAGCAATTATTAGATCTTATGATCATACGTCGCAATCGGTAATTAAATTAAGATTCAGTAAACAGCATAAATTAAGTATTATACTATTTTTTTAGACAAAGTAACAGATTACTTTCAGTAATGTTCAATAACTTTATCATCTTTACTAATCAATGTATTATGACGTACAAAACGCTTTTCTTAATCGCTATCTTTCTCTTATTTTTAATTTTTACATACATAATTTACTTTTTATTCATATTAATTAATTGTTTCATTAATTGATTTCTTAAACAAAAGATAAACTACACGAGTAAATTATTTTCAAGTACGAAGGACACGATACAGTCTTTAATCCCTTCGATTAAACGACTCCACGTGAACTCACATAAACCTCCTTAAAACTCGTTATAAGTTTTATCCTTATTCTCTCTTGTGTAATGTGTGACAGTATATAAATAAAATCCAATAACGTGCGAAGCAATATTTTGGATCTCAGGGCCGGGATCAATCCTGAGTCCAACAGTCATTTCGTCTTTCTTTAGGACGTCAGAAACTTCCGCCGGAAAATTCCATGAATTGCCTTCGATGACCAAGAAACTTGAGGAGCAACTTTATCTCGATATACTGAAGGCTTGAGACATTTTAAGAAGCACAGATTCCGTTTTTCTGACCCTTACAAATTTTATATGAATATAAAAATCGTAAAATTTAAAAATAAAACATAATCAATAAAATATCCATGATAAAACTTGTAAGAAATCTTCTATATATCTTCTCTCTAACAAAAATTCAATGAAAACCAAGTTATGTGCGACGTTAATAGGTATTGTCCGTCTCATTTATCTTTCATGAGAATCGAACGATCGCGTCATTGTGCCGAAAGCCGATAGTGCCCATAGACCGAGTTGGAAATACGTAATTGTCCGGCACTTCCTTGTCCTTTGCTTCCTGCAATAACCTACGTTGAAATTAAAGGTGTTCTATAAAGTTGTTACTACGAGAAATTCAAATCATGGAATTTATGATACTCAGTTTTAATATAACATTGTTGTTTTAAACAAAACGGAGCTCTTTGGATTATTTAAGAGCTAGATAAACTATCGTTAATTTTCCCTCCTTCCAATGGGGAAAAAAAAGATTACTGCAATCTATGAATACGATAAAACAATGTTAGATTCATGATAGTATTGATTTCGTCTATTTCCACTTTCCATTTACAGGTCCTATATATATGTACATGCTCCTAGTTTGCCAAAGAATAAAATATACTGCGAAACAATATCACACAACCCCTAGATAATATAAAAAATTATACTCTTTCATCATTCGACCGAATGTACGTCGTAAAAGAAGAAAAAAAAAGTCGTTTAATCGATACGTCGCTTCAAGGTGATCAAGATAAATGTAATTAACGCGGAAGCATTCCAGCGCATGCTAACCCCCGGGAATCTCCGTAAGAGAAATCATCTCTCGGGGGGGGGGTGACTCTCTCTCTCTCTCTCTCTCTCTCTCTCTCTCTCTCTCTCTCTCTCTCTCTCTCTCTCTCTCTCTCTCTCTCTCTCTCTCTCTCTCTCCCTCCCTCCGCGAGGTCTTTCGGGGCACGAAGAAAACTCGACTCGCGATACCAGACGGCAACGGAGGACAAATACCTGCGAATTGCCTGTAGATCGTTCCGTCTCTTCGACGTCCGACGTCTGACGACGAGCAGCAGGCACGCCGAGGACGACGGCGGCGACGACGACGACGACGACGACGACGGCAACGACGACGACGACGGCGACGACGTCGCTTAGGAGCCCCCAGCACGAAACCAGCACTGCCGTTTGTTCTCCGAGATGGCGGACGAAAAGGAGAAGCAGACGTTCTTGCAGAAGCTGCTGTTCTACACGACCGCGTTCTTCATCCTCCTCAGCACCTTCAGCCTCTTCGCCTTCCTCTTCTTGGTCCCCTTCGTTATCGACCCCGCCTTCACCACCATCTTCATGCAGTTCGACACTCGACCCGCCGAGTGTGTTACCATCGACGTTGAGTCCAGAAGAGGTGAACAATCGGCGACCCTTACCTCTCACACCTGTTCGCTCTCGTTGTCGCTCCTCGTTGCATGTGTTGTGTAAACTCTCTATTCTTCGCTCTTCTGAGAATTCTTCCTTCGCGGCGCGCAATCTAAGTCCTTCACGTTTCTCTGTTTCTATGTCCAAGCATGTGTGTTTGTTGGTATGAACATATATCATTTTGCGTTTGTATGCACGTGATGAGAAACGTTTTATGAAGTTGTAGGAAGAATCGCGTCCAAATCGCATCTAATCTCATTAAATTTCAATGCTCCATTAGACGAATACCGTGACATAACTAGTAAAAGAGACATATCGTACGTAATTTAAAATAAAAAAATTTGCGATATGTATTAGAAAAAATGATACTCTTTTTTTTCCAAAGAAAATTATGTATTATTTTATTCTAAAAATATTTCACGTGACAGACGATGATAAACGTATTACACCAGGAATTGACGTAAATTCCCATTTATAGAATTAGGTCAGCGTCAAAATATGCGAGTTTCATGAATGATTGGAAAGGCTATTTCCCAGACTGAACAAAAGTGACGAAGAACGTCCGTACAGGACAGCTGACGTCTCCGCGCTTAATTCCATATTTATCGTATCATAATTTATTTAGTTGGCATAAAACAGCAATCGCATCCACCTCTTATTAGCAGTGAAGTCGTAGGAAGATCAGCACATGGGCAACAATAACGGAAGTAATTGCGCTTTTAATTATAACGCCAAATGTTGAAGAACGCCGCGCCGTTCCGTCGTAATTACTTCGTCTTCCTTCGCCGCCTGGGAAATGCTTCCCTAACTCGCTCCGGATCACGATAAATTCAACGAAGATTGTAACAAAAAAAAAAGCCTATGAATTTTTTATCCCCCGATGGCACGCATTTGCCTTTCATGTCGGGCCGTCCACCGCACGTTCGTAAATACCTAATATAAAAGTTTTAATACTGTCCCATAAATTTTAATTCTCCATTAGATGAATACCGTGACATAAAATTCACGAGAAACAGAGAACGTCGTTTCTCTGCATGTTTCAGAGGACCAGCGAAACTTTAGTAATTTAGTTAAATAACATTTGCGGGAACGAGCTTATCTATCGAGTGAAAAATACAAAAAGATATAAAAGGAATCGAAAGAACCGGTCAATCGTTAGCCAGGAAAGAGAGGCCGCGGCGAGTGGTGATAAGATCGACGCAACTGGTGTCTTTGTGCTCTTGGTCAGTCTTGGTACCCCCGCGGCTCACGTTCATTCGAGTCTCCCCTCGTTTCTCCTTCGTCACTTGAATTTTCTTCTCCTCACGGACGTCAATAGGGGTGCAGGCGGTGCTCTTCACGATTGAGCACCGGCCTCGTGTCAACATCCCTGCAACTTTACGTCACGATGCAAAACACTTTCTGGACGACGGCTCAATCCCCGACACTCTGCTCTGCTTGCCATCGTCTTCGCCTCTGGTCTTCGCATGCACGTTTCCGATATTCGTTTCACACGGCGGATCTGTCCTCTCGCAATGTGTGTCTATCCGCGTTGACTGTATATCTGGAATAAATTGGCGACTGTGAGTTATTACTTTTTCATTTAAACGTCACGTCGGTGATGGACATAGCGATTATCTAGAAATTTGAATAAATTAACGAATATTTCATAAATGCTTGTTGACGGTTGCAAGCTTCAAACTTCAATCTCGTAAATTTTCATAAAGAATTATCCATTTTCATGGAATTGTCAATGTTTCAATCCGCTGTCTCACGCTTTCGCTCGTTTTTTAACGACTTGATGTATGTATGTGTGTACGTGTATTTTTGGATGTCATCGCTCATTTTTTCCAGTTATTTGTTCATGCGCGAATGTTCTGTGTATTGTGCTTGGATTGTGTATTCCGCGGCCGCGGCAATTTCCATGATTGATCGTTGAGTCCATCAGGTACGAGCAATTGCTCATGGACATCCTGTAGAGAGGGTTGCACTAAGGAACTGTACGATTGTACGCAAATACGCGTCAACTATAAGCTACCGGAAAACACGACCGAGGGGTCGGATGGGGAAGGCGGAGCGGTAGGAAGTGTCGAGGACGACGAAGAGAACAAGCGGATGCCTCGTTACGAGCGTTCCTTAGGCGAGTACATCGAAGACGGCGACGAGAACTTTGCCGTGGATGACGAGAACGGACTGCCGAAATCTTTCCCTACAGGTACAAAGTGATATCACACCGAGGATTTGAGATTTACATTCAATCCTACCCTTCGATCATCTGAATCCGTTCCATATTTGTTTTCGAAAGAGCGTGGTTATATAGTCGAAAGGAGAAGCTTGCTATTTATTCGTGTAATTGATATTTTACATATGCATCAGAACCGTTTGTAATTTTGACGCTATAAATGTCATGAAATTATACAATCCTATTCTGTTATCCAATCAAAGAGCCGACAGAAATAATAGGAACGTTGAAGTAAAAGTTTAAAATTATTGATAACTATTAACTTTAATATCTTGTAAATCTTAATATCTTTATAAATATCTTGTCATATATATTTTGTGATTTTACAATTATTACCGGAATTGAAAAGTCTTCATTGCGATGAATTATTCTACGATGATTGATTCCACGTGCGAAAATCGTTAGAAATAGGTGCGGACTTCCCGAAGCCAATAGATAGAGAACTAAAACTGTTACAGCACCCGCGAGTGAGGGATAAGTTTTCTCCGGTAAAACTTCAGCGATTCATCTCGCTGAACGTGAGAGCGCATTGCATACAGAAGTCATTATACGTTTTCTTTGTTCCTCCCGTCCGGTTTGTTCTTCCGGTTTTCCCGCTGGAACGCGTCCCCCGTTGCCGAACAATAACGAGGGAAAGTTCGCAGGTCTCATGGGCAACGACTCCGTGTGGTACTTCACCGGGGCCAAGCTGTTCCCCAACGTAAAAGGCTGTGGATACCCTCCAATGCTGAATTGCAGTATTTTCTACCGGCAGTACGCCAACATAGGGCAGAACTTTAGCTGTTACTACTCGAAAGTGGATCCCGGGATAGTCATCAGCGACCTCGACATGTGGCAGGTCTCTGGCCGTTATTGTTATACACTTCCCACGCCGTGGACACCCTCTCTCGTCGCGTCTATGTGTGTCTGCCTCCAGTTTCAACCCTAAATCCAGGATGTACGAATTCCTTCGCCGACGCGATGGCATCCGTCGGCCACTGACGTGGCTTTAGCTTCCCGGCGTGTTACAACCCGGTGACCGGATTATAGTTCAGGCGATTTGCCATCTATATCGGTATGTGCGAGTCACGCGAAAGAAGCGCTATGTGACTTTTGCCCGAGTTAAACGCCGGGACTTGAGCCGCGCACTTGAGAATCAATACTGCGGCTGCCTATCGGGAACGGAGCGTGATATGCCGAAACTGTTTCGTATGAAATGATTAAATGGATTACGGTAATGAGTTCGTGCGGAGAACGGTGAATCGGCTCTAACTGGGAAATGCAGAAATACTCTCACGAAAGTTATTCTCCCAACAGCTAGTCCCACTGTCACTTTGATCGCGGCTCTATATGCTGCAAATGAGTCTCGCGTTTATTCCTGTAGAATGTCTGGGGTTCATCTCTTTATGAATCTCGCATAATCTCGACTACGCGTTGAAAGCGATATAACTTTCGTCGAGTTTAGACCTCGACGCCGTAGATACCTGAAAATGATCTTCATTTCGAGACAATCGGTGCGTAAAACGGATTTCTCCCGCATCTGCACCGAAAATTAATTCATTCATTGAAATTACATTGCGAAAGATCGCACGTAGAAGATGTAAGCGATAGCAAAGAGCGGAAGAGGAGATTTTTCGAGCGCGTGGGGGCACAGCGCGAGTAGCGTTAACGGCGACGGAAATGCGACCGTCCGCACGAGGAACGGACAATGCATTTCAAAGCGGTTGAATGGGCGGCTCGATGACAAAGACGGAAGCCATCGCGGCGCGCGATGCGCCGCCCGGAAGAAAAGAACATTTCTCCCGGCGCGCAGAAATCCAATTTCCACAAGTGTGCGGCCGGCGTGCTATTATAAACCCGCTGATAATATCGGCGATCTCGGAAAAGCCCGCCGTCCGTGCTCTCGATGCTCTATAGCACGAGTGCCAATCCTTCGAACGAATGGACGACAGGAAGAAATAGGATCACGTGGCGCGAATAACACGGCTCTCTCTCTCTCGGGACTGTTCTTCCGCCTTCCGCCAAATTTATAGAAATTTATAGAAAGGTCATTTTGCAGGATCAACTCGGCCGTGTCTCGGCAATGAAATTGCCATAGTGATATCGAGAATAACGGTTCTTTTTATAATTTATTCTTAATTGGAAAAGATAATTGAAAAATAATGCTTAGTTATTTCTCAATATAAATATCTCTATGAACGGCTGATCATACATTGACTGCTACCACTTGTCGAGTTACATTCAGTTTCACTACTCTTTTGTTCGGATTATATTCATTATCCGTTTAAACAATATTCATCTATATAATTTTTCTTATTCTTATTTATGGCCAGATTAATTAGTTTCTTTTATTTGTATACTTTATGGTCAGAGTAATTCGAGTAACTAATTACAAAATTATTCGTAATTAAATTAATCTTTCAGTCGAAATTCGTTCGCGGGATTCCTTCCACAAAACACTGTCTCGATGCATGGGTAAAAGAACCCCGGATGCATGTTAATTTCCGCCAAGTGACCATCAGAGGGTCACATGTGTGAAACGCTTCCTCAGGTGTACATGAACCTTGTGTACGCGATGGCAATTCCGATACCGTCTTTCATAATCTCGGTGATATACCTCACCATCGCCTACTTCAAGATCTACAACGAAGACGAGGTCGTCCTCGTAGGTGGCGAAGAGGGTGAGGAAGGGGAGGAAGGGGAAGGCGACGGTACACCCTTGCCGCCCACTAGCGGTGCACTGACGCCCGGAAGTGAAGCCTTCAGGGAGGATTTAGCGAGCTTCGGGCACCAACTCAAGGTCGCGATGGCCGACGACATCAGCAGGGAAAGTCTTGACGGGATTCCTAACTCGCTCTCCGCTCAGGGGTAAGCACCGCTTCACCGAAAATCTCGTGGTATCGATTGACTTTAGGAACGCGTGTCAACGTAAAGAGAGACCGGCCAGACCTCGCTGTCTTACTTGTTGACTGTCGATCTAAGCTTTTAAGTGTCTTCGTGGTTTTCCGTAGGGCTTCGAGAAGACTTGCTCTAAGCATTAACTGTGAACAGGCATAATCACTTTAACCGCAATCGCCGACGATTTAGAGTTATTCCTTAGGAATGGTAATCCTGCCTGAGCCCCAGAGAAGCTATTACGGCGCAATTCTCTCTTTCTCTCTCTCTCTCTCTCTCTTTCCGCATAACAACACATAGAAAATACATAAAGGCCCGTATTCTCAGTTCACTTTCATAAATGCGCGCATTTAGCATATTTACGTTACATGAATCTCAGAAATAAATGCGCGCATCTATCGACAAAAGTGAACTCTGAGACTACGGGCCAAAGTGAATAACATGAAAAATGATTAACAAAATGTTCGGAGGCACAACATAAAATTAGACAGCACTCTCTTTTTTTACCCCATTCACCCGTCTGCTTCGTAATCACAGAAAGATATTTATGTTGTCGTAAGAGCTAACTTGAGTCTAAGTGCTTCACTCGGATGCAATAATTTTACGCCGGGCATAAAATCGTCTGAATGAACGTCTCGCTTATATATATAGAAACAGCGCGGCATAAACGTCATCCCGCAGTCCGCACGGTTTATATACGTTCAGGTATGACGTTGCCATAGGAGTATTCAATCAATTTCCTTCGCGGTTTGCGGCGAACCGAAGGTGTTCGATAATCCATGTGAACAAGCATCCCCCTGTATAAAATTGATCAGTTGCGAGCAATCGGATCGGCGCGGCGGCGTGCCAAGTTGTTCACAAACAGCTCGAAATATTCACGTATCTCCAGCCGTCAATTACGAAACGCGTCGTTTTAACAATAACAGCGCGATAAATTTTATGAATATCGACGTTCTGAGGGCATTGTACGTAAAGACGTTCGCTGGAACGTACGCCTCTTCAATGAGACAAATGAGTAATCAATACATTACGAACATTTAACGCACGAACGGTAGAATACTTCAACTTCCATATACACATGTTTCACGAATAAATACGACTCGAAAAAAAATACCAGATATATTGTACGTAAAAATATGTCAGATCACGTACATGTCAGATTATCATGTCATCAGTTCGGTTTCATATATCGTCAGAGATTTACCTTATTTCAGCACGTTTTAAATTGGGATTAATCGTGCCGCGGATTCTAAAGGTCCGCAGAGGAATTGATTACAGAAATCCTACGACATACATCGTTCAATATTTAATAATCGAGAATCCCGAACTGTGTAGCAGTCCAAACTTCCGATGAGAATGCGATATACTCGAATGCCTTTGATCGTGGGTGTAGAATAGAGATTACAGGATAAATTCGTTGAAGATAAATTGATCCACGAATTCTAAATCGAATGTTCGATGAATCGCTACGGAAGTACGCGTCATAATAGAGAAGTATCTTCCACCACGGGAAATCGCATCCTCTCTATTCTTCGCATCAACTGTTTTTTTTTTTTTTTTTTTTTTCCAAATTCGCGATTAACTTCATAAGAATAATTTGTTCGTAAAAACATACCGATGTAATAAAATGATGGCGCAGTTAAGTGCTCTCGACGACACTACCGGCGCATCTATATCTATAAATAGCGGACTCGGGATGCGGGGCGATATATAGGTCGAACGGCTGCGCGATAGACTGCGAGTCGCCGCTACCTCTCTCCCACTATCGTTCACAACCGCATACACAGAGTAATCTATCCGGAGTATCCCCCGATTCATACCTACCATTCAACGACAGCGACCAGAAGCAACGATCAAACACCCCTATTTCCTCGTGTCTGATCTTTCGAGCGGAAACTTTCGCGAGTTTACGTTGTGCGACAGCGTATAACGAATTTGTTTTCGTGATTTTTCTACACGGGAGTACAATTTTCTAAACGTTTCTCAAGAAAAGTCATAAACGACTTCTGAAACATGCGTATATGCTGCGGAAGGATGAAACATTTTTGAGCAGATACTGGACGCGAACGAGCGTTCTACATCCGCAAATAATCCGTTCCACTCTCGAAGAGAACTACACACGCGACAATGCCTGACCCGTTATGTTTGCCGAGGAGATGTATTATAGTAGCGAATAGTAGTTCTCCTTCATGCAAAGCTACTTATATTACTTTGCCCCACAGTTTATTTTGCCATCTGTCAGCGAGAAAGCGAGAAAGAACTGCAATTATTATTCCGCAAATCGGAAAGTTGAGGCAAATGCATGACATTTGAAACTATCCATCTTTTTATTTTCTAAAAAAACTTATTCAACACAAAAACTTTCCACTATATGGAAATATATTAAATTTGCAATCATTTCTACTCTCAAGTATCTATATCAAAATCACTTCATATTATTCACAATCAAGATTGTGAATAAAAATAAATAATAAATAATCCTTTTACTCCTTTTACTGGGGAAATCTTTCAGCAATTATACTGCTATTAAAATTGTGAATAAAAAAAAGAGATTTTAAATATCCAAACTATTGAGATTTCAAGGCTTAGAAATGTGTTATCCTACACACTGAATTCCCAACATATTACTTTAATTCATCTATTTTTGCCCGAGCATGCTCGACGCATGCACGTTTCCGTGCGGCACGTATTCGCACGTGTTCATGATCAATCGTGAGTTAGCCCCCACGCAAACGGGGGACCTGCGGTTTTGTCGTTTATACACGGGATGCGTGAGAGAGTGGCCACGCTGAGAGACCATCAGGCAAGGACGCGAGCATCGATTCTGACCCAACAAGCCCCGCCTAACTCACCCTTGATTTCTCGGCCCTCCCCATAGCTTCCAAACGACAGCGGCCCTCGGAGCTCTCTCCTACCTCGCCGAATTCTCGCGGTCGTCTCTTCGCGAATACCGCGCGAGCTTGCAGAAACCGCGAGGTATTAGGGTCGTTTGCGCTCTATGCGCATAGACGAGCAAGTTTGGGATATCAACGAGGCTTCGAATTCACGAATTGAACTAATATGCGAAACATTAAGGGTGAACTCGATCGAGATACACGGTGAAGATAAAAAAAAAAAAAATAATTCTTCTAATATTGACAACATAATACAGTGCTGCACTTGAAAATATTGTGTAAATTACTTTTTAAATAATATAGGAAATAATTTAAATAATATGTGATTACATTCATGTTAATCTTCACTACAACTAACAATTTAACTTGTAAATAATTCAATCTCGCTCTTTAAACGGCGAATAATATAGAGGTAAATAAGGTAAACCCGAGATGATCTCTACAACTTCAAGCGCGGGGGGTGAATAGTATCGAAATAAATAATGTAAACCCGAGATTTTCCTCATTAAGAGGAATTAAGCGAGGACATTAAGCGAGAAGTGTCATATTAGTTTTTACCTTGCAGAAACTTGAGCAAGACGATGACGACGAGTATCTCGACTCCCCCTGGGCCGACGGCAGCAGTTTGAAGCGGCATTTTCAAGGTCTGAATAATATCTCGTGGAGACCACACTAGGCGATTCCACCATCGCCGTCCGTAAAGAAGCGAGGCGTCACAGCGGCCGAGGAAAGGAGCCAAGTTATCTTTCTGTCTCAGGATCGATTTTAAAATCCACCCTCGCGATTCACGGAGTGAACCAGAGACACGCTCGGTACTCTCTCTCTCGAGCGAACTCGAATCGTGCGCGAATACACGGCGCGATTCGAGGGCGACCCTTGACTAAAATCTGCCATTTCTCTATCGTAAATCTGTCCCCGTTATAAGCGCCGACTTATACCTGCAGGTGTCACGACGATATTTCGCGAAATACCTTTTCCTACTCGATAATAGCTCAATAATTGCGATGTCGTGCGTATCGGTAACTGTCGCAGACTGTCGTGCCAGAGAGAGAGGCAGAAACTCTCACGAATGCGGTATCTTCAGCGCGATGCACGTATATGCGCGAGAAAAGTTCTTCGTTTCCTTGCAATGTTTAACATTGGCACGCGGCAGCCGTTATTCCGCGCGCCAGATTGATGATTTACCTCGCACGATGCCTTCTTCGTAGCTTGTCTAAGTGCGATTCGCGATACGAAATCAATTCGCGAATCTCGTGCCTGTATATCGCTGATATCGCATCCCGTATAAACATGAAGAACCTGTCCTTACTGTCGTACACGTAGCGCGTTCGGGTACACCGTATATTTTTAAACGATTTTCCACGATGTATCCGCGACGGTAGGCGATCGTTCTGCGTAGAAAGGAAGTAAATCGGTTGCTTTTTGGAATCACGGCACGAGTATATTCTTGAATTGTATATGAATCTATAATAATTGTCAGTTAAAAATTTACAAGTCGTATAAATGATAAATTTAATGGTGGATTATAAATCTGCCTGTGCAAGTAATCGATTTCTCGCGAACGTACGTTTCTATCCATGTATATGGGTATCACGTTACGAAACTTGAAGAAGCTTGTTTTTATACAAGAAGCGGTTATCGTTTTTACGTAAACGATTCTTTTATATCTTTATATTAAGTGATTGAATCTCAAAGTTAGCTGGACTCGTGCCATTCTCAAAACGACCGACGCAAACTTGCAACGAAGCGCATTTTACCGAGTATACGTTCCCTCTGGTTCACTCAACGATTACCGAACGGACGTCCATCCGAAGAACGCAGAGGAGGGAAAGGGACGCGTAGCGAGGTGTCCACTCGTTCGGCGTCACGCGCTATCTGTATATTAAAAGTCACGAGAGTTAGCTATGGACTTAAAAAGAACTTAATCAACTATGAGCTAAAGACCGTAAAAACGTTATGAGTATTATCAGGTAATTCGCTTGCTGTGTGATCATGATGCGTCCACTCGCGTGCATCGTGTTAGACATTTTTATCAGACACACCGACGACATCACGTCCGTTCCACTTTTAACTGGCGACACGCTTTTGCAAGTAAAAAAAAAAATGCGCGCGATTCGCAATGTCCACCCCCGCACCCCGTTGCGGCCTCGTCCATGTACTATGATCTCCACACGCACAAATTCTAACGGTTTTTTCAGGTACCTGACCGACACTCACACGAAGAAACGTAGGGTACCTTACGCGAGTCTTACGACTGCTACATATGCGCATTTAAATCGATACGAATGCACAAGGCGAAGGAACGTTCGGTATATAATGTGAGGTGAGGGCTTCTCTCGAGACAAAAAACCGAGGTAGGGCTTGTTGTTGTTTTAGGTACGCTTTCTGCATTTAAACGAGAGAAATTATGCGCTGTTTCTTCAGGAAAAAAAAAAGAGAAAACAGGTGTTGAGCACATAATTAAAAAGAGCCGACCTAGCGTCACTAAATTGTTTTTTTTTGTTATGTACCATCTGTATATTTTAACAATGTTATATTTGACAGCATTGAGCTGTTCTGCACAGAAGTTTTAACGAGTATCCCTCAAAGGATGAAAATGTAAAGGCAAATGTTGGTGCCCAACGGTTAAAAATAAATCGTAATCGCGATAATTTCAAAATCGCAATAAGCTTCGTGCTACTCCTCAGGCTTAAAAAGAACGGCTAGTCTTATTATCGTCTCAATGTCGGCCGTGAACATAATTAGCTGTTACGTTACGTTGTGATTTAGCATTAACGTCGCCTGGGATATCGACCAAACGCTTGCCGCATGTAAACTCTGGGAGTACCCAGGTAATACTTCGAAATGCACGTGAGCATTTAGTTTATAGCGTTTGTATCGAAACTTTGAAAATTTTACTAAAAACTTGACTGAAAATGTATAATTTGGTTATTTACAACCTCGAGTTTTCATCCTCGAAAATATATTGGTGTTCCATGCGGCAATAAACTGGGCGAGATGTGGATAAAGACCATATGTAATTATCGCTCGACATCGGTTTACGTTTCCGTGATTCGTGCTGTTTTTTGCGATCATACACACACCGAGCAATACCCACGACACACACACACGATACACCACCGTGAAAGGCACATTCTACACACATCGGTAATCTATGGGGAAAAAAAAGATAATTGAATTGTTTTTATGGATTAAGAACAAGTTGTCTGTGATCTACAATAATTAAAAGAATATTTAATAAGTATTAACAGATAAAAAGTATAATTGAGATAATGTTGAACGATGGAGGAAAGAAATAAACCGAAGAACGCTCGGATTTTATTGGTACAAGTTGAGCGCAGGTTTCTCGAGGCATTGGTTGAGCAATACGATAGTAAGAGAAATAAAATGTCGCATAAAAAATTAAGGTCATCGCAAAGGAATTCTAGAAGAAAAGAGGTATATATTATATAAATTACAAAAAAAATAGAGACTTATACAATAGAGCACGCAATGTGTGTGAACATTTAAATCGCTACTATTAATCTGTACTTAACTTGCGATATGAAAACAAAGGTGCGCGTGCTGCGTTCGGATAGTACCAATAAAAAAATATATATATATATACATATATATAAATATATTATATGGCACTTGACCGTCGCGGTTAAAAGTATATAGGATTAGATAGATTTATATAGAAGCGCAAAACACCAAAAATCGTTCCTTCCACCCGCTCCGGCCGTGTATTCGATTTTAAATATGTCGCATCTCATATGTGAAGTCAAAGCTCTGTGAATTTATAAAAGCGCACCTCAGAACGCAATTAGCATCGTCATCTTACTAAATGAAGGAAAGGAACTAATACACACGCCCGTATCATCACCGAATAATAAGTTGTTCAACGAGTGTTGCGAAAAATATTCGGGATAATTTTTCTACAATTCTGGCACACACAAGAGGAACGTGCACCATCATCGTCTTTATATTTCTGTACATTTCAATTATGAATTTTTCAATATTATTATCGAACTATGATCGATTTTGTGTGAGTGTATATGGCTTTTTCTGCGGTTAACAATAAAATGTTTTGTCAAAGCTTTTTTCACGATATACACATATTATTATTATATTTTTCTAAAATGTCTTAAAATATCAATACCTATTTATCTTAATCTTTCCTTGCTTGCTGACTCCAATTCATATCCGCTAAATCATGATGCATTATGATATATAAGTCCGAAAAGATAATTTAATAAAATAAATCTATTAACGCATTATTTTGATTAGAAAAATATATTTATTCAAATATAAAACATTTGTATGAATATGATTAATTTAAGTTTCGACCGCTGGCCCGTACTGCGTGTAATGCGCTGGCCCGTACTGCAACAAATGGAAATTGATTATTTTCGTAAATAAATGTTTACGATAAAAATTGAGATGTCATACAAATCAGAAATGTGAACGAGTGCTTTCTCATCTTTCATTCAGGACTCTAGCCAATTATTCATCATTTTAATACAAAACTATAAAAATTTCGTGTAACTTATATTTACTTAATCCGCCCGCGAATATAATGCTAATAATTATTTTTATTGGAAAATTAGTTAATTATATTAACTAATATATAATAAGCTAAAAGCAACCAAACTGGTAATTTCTTGTTTAATATTTTGATTTTCTACTCTACGAGATATAATTTACCTTTCTACAAATAAAGTTAAAGTAGCCTTCAGCTACTTGATGCTGAAAAGTACTCTTGAGAGAGAGAGTGCGCCTTGCAATCCCCTATACATAAAAAACATTTTTATGAAAAACAATTAAAGACAATTAATTAACTGAGTAAAATGTAGTTCAAGACATGCCTCAGTTAAAAGAAATGTACACGTTGGAATTAGATTTTTTTTCATCAGGTTTCAGCCCCGAAAGAATATCATCATTGCAGTCTTGATAATAGTTTATATTAACGTTGATATATTTATAACATTAAATATTTTCTTTCTAGTTGATATAATATACATTATTCAAACGTATGTATGCACACTTTTTAAACAAATATTTCTAATAATTTTCTCACCTCTAAAGCATAATCTGCATAATTTATGTATTTCATGTACCAGACCAATTTATGTCACTTCTTCATTACGAACTTCCCTTTAATACAGAAATAAAAAATAGCAGAGTTAGCGATATACATCTAATTCTGTATCATATAAATTAAATATTGATTAGTTATTTAGTACAAGTGCAGACCATTAATTAACTAACTGAATAAAATGTAGTTCAAGACATGCCTCAGTTAAAAGAAATGTACACGTTGGAATTAGATTTTTGACATCAGGTTTCAGTCCCGAAAGAATATCATCATTGTGCAGTCTTGATAATATTTTATATATTATAACGTTAATATATTTATAACATTAAATGTTTTCTTTCTAATTGGTATAATATGCTCTATTTAAACGTATGTAAGTACACTTTTTTAAAAAATATTTCTAATAATATTCTCACCTTTAAAGCAATTTATGTGTATCATGTACCAGACCAATTTACGTAACTTCACACAAACTTCCCTTTAATACAGAAATAACAAATAGCAAAGTTAGCGATATACGTGTAATTCTATATCATATAAATTAGATATTGATTAGTTATTTAGTACAAGTGCAGACAATTAATTAACTAACTGAATAAAATGTAGTTCAAGACATGCTTCAGTTAAAAGAAATGTACACGTTGGAATTAGATTTTTGACATCAGGTTTCAGCCCCGAAAGAATATCATCATTGCAGTCTTGATAATATTTTATATATTATAACGTTAATATATTTATAACATTAAATATTTTCTTTCTCATTAATATAATATGCCCTATTTTTAAACGTATGTAAGTACACTTTTTTAAAAAATATTTCTAATAATATTCTCACCTTTTTAAAGCAATTTATGTGTATCATGTACCAGATCAATTTACGTCACTTCTTCATTACAAACTTCCCTTTAATACAGAAATAACAAATAGCAGAGTTAGCGATCTACGTGTAATTCTATGATCACGTAAATTAGATCTTGATTAGTTATTCAGTACACGTTAGGATAATTAAAATCATTTGAATCATTTATAAAATCTATCATCATTATCAAATTGACGAGAATTAACATGAAGGATATAATCCTGAACAATAAATGCAGAGAAAGAAATTAAAGATTATACAAACCTTAGACACGAAGTTCATTACTTCACGTAATGACATCAAGCCTTAACCATCGTCTCAGGACATCAGAATTCAGACTATAAAAATTGCAAGAAAATTATATAATTGTATAAATTATATAAAATGCAAAAAATATTGATCAGTTTCAATAGAATTTTTATAAATGCGATCGGTACGATCTGTCTATCGCGAGTCTTTAAAATAATGAGAAAATTCATATCTTTCATAACATGCAATCTTGTAAAGAAAAAGTCTGCTGACAATACACAACAAAAATTAATAAGCAAGTTTAACAATTCTAAAAGCATCTATACAAAAGAAAAATCTGACCGCAAACAACTTTGAACACGTCAATCAGAATATGACAACAAACTTTTGTAAAATAAGGCTCTGATATTGTGATATTTAAAGTTAATTAAATATAAAAAATATTTTATCAAAAATTGAAAAATATACCTATATTTTGTCAGCACTTTCTTGATCAACCTGGTACTGCAATCTGAAAACATACAACATGTTATAAATACGTGTTCATTAAAGATATTGTAATCAGGCGATTCCAGTTCTAAGAAATTGGATATCCGCGTAATGACAATCAACGTCAGTCTATAAAATATGCATCGTTCGGTAAGTACAGCGGTTAACAAAAAATTTTGTTTTACGTTAAAAATTTAATACAAGTATATTAATTTAATTTTATATCATATAAGACAGCGACGTGTAATTAAGAACAATTATAGTATTATATAGTGTAATTCACATGTATATATGTTAGAGCTATGTATTATATAAGTTTTTAAATAGGTTACAAATATATGTACATGATTCCCAAAGTATCATATTGATCTAAATTTTAGATTCTAAAAAGTTAAGAAATACTAATAAGAAATCTAAAAATGATTACAGATGATAAGTCATAAAATATATGCAATGTATTGAAATATGACAAATTGAAACATTCATAGCATTCATAAATATATTATGCAGTTCATAAATTGTATTGTCAATTAAAAAAAATTTTTTTAAATTCATTATATTTGAAAAAAATAAATCAGATATATTTAATAGATAATTTCTAATTTGTGCTCCAAAATAATTACAGATTCTGTTAGCCAAAACAAATTTTTAGTGTATTCTAATATTCTGTCATATAATATGGTAATGAGATAAAAATACATAAAAACCACAGAAAATTTCAAAAAATACAACAAAAACTTCGTATTTTCTGTAACAGCTTCTTTTAACAATGCAATAAAAAGTAAGTAACTTGTCTATAATTGCGTTAAAAATATAATTTTGACAAGATTATGGTGTATCAAGAATACCATGGATATTCTTTTTATAAATCTCTGAACTTTCTCAGGTTTTTATGTACATTCTATCATCACACGTAATATTTCTTAAAAGTTCTGCATCGCATCTTAAGAATTAATAAATTACAAACATCTGCATTTCCTCTATATTTAGTTTTTTTTTATCCGAGATATATCCTTGCGTGCTAAAAATATTTCCTTCCTATGGAGTCACTTACATAATCAGTGACCATCTACCATTTCACGAAATTATTTTTCGAGAGAGATATCGTCGCTATATAATAAAACCGTTTGTCAGAATTGATATAAAAGATTCATCGTGGTATTCCTTGCCACTCAAAGTGGCATAAAGTAAGAATTTGTTATTCATGTTACTTAATTGATTATCTGTCATCACAGCCTAGATTTCAATAGCTAGACCAAGACAACCCTTTCATCAAAGTACGTGTCCAGATATTGTGGTTGTCATAGGTGAAAAGAAGTGCTGTCTAGGCTGATAAGTGCTTAAATCATCATATAAATTATTTAGATCAAGATTTAATGTTTCCTTCTTAAGCGAGTAGCGAGTCGGAGATGAAAGTATCACGAAATATAAAGTTACCTATTTAAATATTAGTTGCATATTATAATAAATTATAATCAACAGTAATGTCTGTCAGCAAACGTTATAAAGTAATCTTCAGTTTGCTCGCTCTTTCTCTCCCTCTCTAGCGTATAATATAATTTTCTGAAAGAGAGACTCATAACAGGCGCAATAATAATCTTACTGAGGGACTCTTAGTGAATGGTCAATAAATGATCACTTTGTAATTTTTGCTTGAATGTTTTAACGTCCCACCCGAAGATTAAAGTAAGATTACGCATAATAGTTTTACAAAATCTACTCACCTCGTTAACAGGTAGTTCATTGACTAGCAGTTTCGAGTAAGTAAGTCTATCTTGTGATTGTAGTCTCCTCTCCGTTAAAAGACTCTTGATTAATTATATTCAGTTCTAAATAAATATTATTAAGCACTGGAACGTGGAAGATTCTTGAAGATGAAAAATATTTTTTTTCTTATCATCCATAATGATTCTTAAAGAATCAAGGTAACAGACAAAATTGCCAATATTACAAATAATTGGGGGAAAAAAAAAAGAAACAATAATATAAGATCTTTGAATCATAGATGCTATAATATTGCAACTTTTACATTATAAAGGAAGGCAATCTCTTTTTCACACCCATTGTATTAAAAAATAAAAACTTCAGATATAATAATCATAATAAAGTAATTACATAAATTCAGATTCTCATTACAATTAAAAAAAGTTTTTGTGAAAGCTATTTTAAATATATTAATTACTTATTAGGAAATTTACGTTCAAAAAATTTCAACCAGTATGAAATTTCAATCGACATTTTCTATAGAATGCTTTTGTATATTTTTCCAAACGCACTGTCTTGTCTATAACTATTATAAATCGTAACTTTCCCAAGTTGTATATAAAATACAATTAATAAATAATTATCAGATTTTTTCAAAGAGGAATAAATCAGGCATCCGAAGATATTTGTGAGAAACTTTCTCTGAGAATATCAATACATCAAACCTTTCCTATGTAGAAGATATAGAAAATCGTTGAACTGAAAGCAAAATTAAGATCATCAAATATTTTATGTAAATATTTCAGTAGTAGCAAAAGTTGTAATCTGTAATTCAGTTATAATTCAGTTAATTATAATTCACAGAGGATCAGTTATGTATGCAATTCATAGAAGACACAGTAATGTTGATTGATATTAGAATATAAGATATATAAGTTTGTGTATTATATACCTTTATTTTTTTTTTAATCACGCTGCTATAGATAGATTAAGATTCTTCACAAAGTATTGAATATTATGTCTGCAGATAGCACTGCGTATATATGTATATATATATATATTTATATATATGTATGTATAATAACTTATATACTAAGTAATTACTGTTGAATATTTAAAAACTGATAAGTTTGCATATCACGATGCAACCACCACACTCGGCATAGCTCGGGCGTACAACACAATACTAATTTTCAAGATAAACCAAGTATTGTAAATCTTGATTGAAAAATTAAATTCTAGTTATGACGTCTTTGCGTCGTCGCTTATACATTGATATTTTCATAATTCAGGTAAAGAGTATAAAATAATAAGTAAGGAAAGTGCGATCTTTCAAAGTTAACAAAAAAAATTAAATTATAGCTTTCTCTCAATAATAAATAATGTATAGTACGGTTATCGAAAGAATGATTAAAAATGGTACAATACAAATTTAGAATGAACGAATTTTTTAATAAAGCTATGATATTCAGAACAAAAACATATTGTAAAACAAAAAATTATATTGTTATCTTAATGTCATTCACATTTCCCAAGATCTTTAAATAAATTGTAACTTCGAATCTCACTTCGTAGTAAATGTATGTATCTCATATTTGTGATATAAATGAAATATGAAAATTCAAATTATTCATGATTCTCTATACTTGACGAGTCTAATATTTATGGGCATTTATGCAATATTTCGTTAATATATGCATGCAATAATATACGTCAAATACAAAATACACATATTAATTATGAAGTAAGATTCAAATTTGTAATGTTCAAGTCATGATTCGAGTAGAAGATGAAAATGCGGAATAAATTGTGTCCAATAAAATATCGGGTATGTTAAATATTGCTTTTCAATTGATGATATTTTGCATAAATCTCAACGTAGAAACAGCAATTTAAGCAGATTTCTAAAACGTACAAGCTGATGACGTCAATTTTTTTTTAATAACATCGTTATTGATATTCAATCGAAATACATGCTCGAGAAAAAATGTCATCTGGAGGACACAGAATCCGTCAAGGTATCAAAACATTAACTTGGGTTTTAAGTCCAAACTCTCACGCATTTTTCATTCGCAGGTCGAGTATCTCAAATCGGTATATTACTGCCATCGATGTCCAACATTATGCTTGTAAATAATATTCGATTTTCTCAACGCACTATTCTTTCCCCATTGCCTCGTTAATTATCAAGATCAAACAAGTAATATAAAAGTGAGAAATGAACGAAGGACATAGTACGATTTGCAGAGTGTCAAGAAATCAGCGAAGTAAGACTTTGTATGTTTAATATCGTCGGCGTTTGCTAGGATAATCATCCGGGCGATTTCGATCATTTCCTTGCCAACGTCCACTACCACCGCTACCTCCACGACCACCGCCCATATTACCCATGTCAACCCTCATGTCCATTAAATCCATTATTTGCCCACGATCATCGTTATAACCCCCTCGACTACTGCGATCCATATTGTACGCGTCCATAAATGACTTCGGGTCCTATAGAAACGCGCGGAGAATGCGAATCGTATAGGGAAGCCGAGAGTTTGTTGTTAATCATTGATGAGAATGTCGTTCGCATCAGAGGAACGCACGATACGCGTGTGCGCGTGAATTGCGGATGTACCATATAAGTACATTCCGTATGATTCAGGGCGACCATCCATGTTTGACAGCAGCACAGGTCATCGTCAATTTTCGTCAAATCACATAGAAAAGAAAGGGGAAAACACAATGTTAGATTGCTGTTTTGTGTGTCCATGGCAGTAAAACTGCATTAAATACAGCTCTTACTAATATATCTCTTTTGGCGGATATGTTCTGTGACATTAATCAGACCAAGAAAATGCCCAACGTAGACAGACAATACTTTTTGTTATATGTGAGTAGACAAATATCGGTGTAGCTGTTTACGCGAAATTTTTATAATTTTATCGCACACGTACAATTACTTTTCTTAATCGTGACTTCAACTCAAAATATAAAAGCTCGGAAATTGCATTTCAAGCATAACATTAAATATAATCGTGGATTATTTTTATTATACTCCGTATTGTGGAGTTGAGTTTCAAATTAGAGTTGAAGCGCACGATTAAGATATTAATTGATATAAGGATTATTGCTATTTTGATAATAATGTAGCCAATATATATTGGAGATCCCACAATATAAGAGTAAGAATGAGATTCATTTCATTTTGCACATCACACAATGAATAAGCAGAAATTGTCGATGTATCGGTTTGTACATAGATGTAACATAGTACAAACGCAAGTTTGTACGCCTGTATATTCTATATAGTGTGTAGACCTAAATAGAATTTCTTTAAAAATTTCCCAGCCCCAATAGTAGAGTGACATAATTATTAGTCATATAATTATATATTCGGTAAAAATTATGAACGAGTTTACCTCGTGAGTAATTAGAGTAATAAGAACCTAATGAATAAATAAATATCTCCCTCATATAAAATAAATATCTCCCAATAAAAACGGTGAATTCATTTTATCGTGTGGCAAATCAGATTTCGCACATTAGAGAGAAAAAACGCCGAAGATAATTTCAATTGCTTAACAGTAAAGTACTGACATTAAGCTTCCACATAATTTTGAAGCTCCGAGCACTAAAGACGCGAGCAGCAAAGAAACGTGATCAAGGTCTCGAAGCAAGCTCTATCTCCGTTGTGCTCGTAATACTTCAAAAAAATGTATCGTATTGCGAATCAGTACTATGCATAAATACTCCTACAATGAGCATATGTCAAAATATGCAAGAGCATTAGCATTCCATAAACAACGTGCTTCCAAGTATTCAAGATTATACGAAGCTCAGAATGAATAAACAAGATTCAAATTTAACTTAGTTAGAGACTCTGGAGAAATATGTGCATGCACGATTCAATTTCCTTAGAAATATTTTTATAAGAGTAATAGCTTAATATACTTATTTAGAAGAAAGGTCTAGTTGGGCACTTCTTGGTCAGTAGAATTACTATGGAACCGTACTACTTCGTGAATCTTTTGCCACACATTCTTTTCATTTTTTGTCACAAAAAATGTAAAGGCCATAATACCAAATTATGAATGTGTAAATGTTCCATAGTAAATAAAATTGCTCTTAAGACTACAACAGAATATATAATAGATCAGAGTCTCCTGTCTGCAATCATGTGGAGAGACCAATATGGCAGTTATATTTATAGATCTAAATCACTTTCGAAGGCATAAAAAGTTTAAATTGTAATATATTTTTAGTAATATATATATTACAATCGTATAGGCCAAGTGTGGCACGATTATAGAAGTCAATTTCGAAAAATCAAGAATATCACATTATGACAGAACATCTGTCTAATGTTCTACGTACATATATATTAATAATTATTAATATATATATATATATATATATATATATATATATTAATATATTAATATATATGTTAATAATTGAATCAATATATGACAAAGCTTATTAAGTAAAATTTAATCGTTTGTCAATTAGCGGAAGTCAATTAACGGTGATGATTATTATGGTTGCTATTTCTAGCTGCAATGTTTGCAGCAAAGAGCAGTAAAATGTTTGTTATGAAAGTCACAGTTCATTAATTTGCGTCAACGCTGCGATAAAATTGAGATATTGCGCTGTTCGCATGCTGGTTCATACATATAACACTGAAGTCGGAGGTTTTGAGCAAAACTTTCAGCGTAAAGTCATCGGCATCGGTACTTCCGATCGAAGATTTCGCATCTTAAAAAAAACAGTAGATCATATAAATTCGAATATCTGTGCATCAAAATTAGATGCAAAACAAAAGCGTATCTCGTCAGTAGAAAATATGTTTAGGAGTTAAATAGCAGAAATAGCTATATAATCGTTTACAGATCTTTGCATACGGCAAAGCCAGTTAATGGAGATCATTTAGAATTTGTAACTAAAATCAGTGTTAATATTGACACTCCATGCAGTCATTGAAGTGTCATTTTTTGGTTGTCTAAATACTATGCACATTATTGATTCCTCCACATGTTACAAGTATCCGAAACAAATTTATATATATATTTTTTTTTTTCATGAATGTATTGAATAAAAAACTATTAATAAATATTATTCGTTGATTTTGCAGACATTAGAACTCTGCTTATATTGAAGAGCATGCTAAATCGGGGATAACATCAGGGTTTATCAACCCTCCTAAGTTAACTTTATAGTGTTATACACCATGATAAATAATTGCATCTCGTCATGCACGACACAGTATTCCGCTCATTGTAATAAATGAGATGTGCGCGAAACGCATGAGAATACATTTCAAAATTGTACCGCCCAAGAAGAAAAAAAGAACACGTCCAGAAAAGAAAGTCAAATGTTACGAGAAAAAACTTAATGCTATAATAAGTTATAAAAGAAAATAATAAATGAAAGGGATACATTACCACTGGCATGCCGCTTCCACCTGCAAAAATTAACAAAAATATATTTGTTAAAGTACAGAATATAAAATTATGACAATGCTGAAAAAATAAGCCTCAAATCGTTGTATACTTCTTACTCATACTCATTGTAAGTTTAGACATATTGTACATATAGCTGTATTGCACATATTTGCGATATATATAATATATAGATTGCAATTGTATTATAGTTGTATCTTCGTAATCTTAAATCATTTCTTCCTAAAACAAAAACTCATTACTTACCATCAGGTTGGCCATATCCATCACGATCATTGTTACTGACAGAATCATAATTTTTGCCGCCACCGCCGCCGCCGCCGCCGCCACCGCCACTGCGAATTGCCTGTTCCTAAAATATAAAAAAATACAACCATCAGTACACAATAATTGAAATGTTAAACCTGTGGTTTCAAGAAAAAATATAATATAGAAAGTTAAGGGAACTAAAACAGAAATTTTTATATTTTATCCTTTCACTTTTTATATCAGTATCTTTTTTTTTTTATAATAAACTTGTACTTCACGTGTCAGCACACAGCGATGATACTAATCAACTATGTTTCCTATGTGAAACTTATATTTTTCTATACCCCTAAGATTATACATTAGGCACTTGTTGATTAGAACACATCAAACAAGCGTGGCGTCGGGGATTTATCGAAAAGTTTGTCAACAGTTATGTTAAACTTATACCGTTAAACAATTTTATTACTCAACAAACCTGCATAAACAAATTGTTTTCCTGTTGACGTCTATGCAATTCCTCTTCCTGCCTCCTGATACGTATCGCCATTTCTTCTTGTTGGCGTCGTCTTAATTCCTCTTCGCGAGTTCTCTGCTCTTCGGCTTGTCGCTCCTTCATTTCCCATTCTCTCTTTTGTCTTTCGCGATCCGCCTCGCGCATTCGCAGTTCTGTAATATAAGATATGATAATTTATATAATCATAAAGGAATAGGAGGCAGTACTTTACACATTAATATTAGAAAATACGTACGTTCTCTCAGAAGTTCCGTCTCGTGTTCATATCGGGCGAATTCCATTTGAGCTTCCAGTTTTTCTTCTTCCATCGCCATTTCCCGTTTAAGTGCTTCTTCCTTCTGCTTGTATAATTCGTGCAACTGCTTCCATCTCGTACCGTACTCGTGCTCAAAGCTGCCTACTTGCGCGAAGCGTGGTCCAATCTCACGTGCTTTGAAAAATTCTGGATTCTTGCGTGGTAAATTTTTATCGGGATAGCCGTCTACATCATCTTGTTGCTCAAATGGCTCAACAACGACTGGTCGAAGGGAACTGAAACAGAAATTTTTACATTTTATATACCCCTTCACTTTCACATCAGCATCTTTTTTCATAATAAATTTGTATTTCACGTGTCAGCACACAGTGATCAATGAAACTAATCAACTATGTTTCCTATGTGAAACTATTTTTCTATACCCCTAAAATTGTATATTAGGCACTTGTAGATTAAAACACATCAAACAAGCGTGGCGTCGGGGATTTATCGAAAAGTTCATCAAAAGTTATGTTAACTTACGCCGTAACAAAATAGCAACCCTCCGTGCATTTTCTCAGAGCTAACTGAGCAGATGGTTTCCGGCAAAACTCAACAATTCCTTCGCCAGTAGTTTTACCTCTGTCGTCAACTTTAACTATCGCACGCTCGATTTCGCCAAATACACTGAAGGCTCTCTCAAGAAGTTCGTTGGATGTCCAAGTTGTAAGATTCTTTACTTTGATTGTCGATGAATGAGGCGCGAAGCGTACCTTCAGCGCACGCCCTTTGCGCATTGAACCATCTAGTTCGCGCTTAGCTGTATCAGCATTTGCTTTATAATCCTAGAACATAAAAAAGAAGAACAATTATATAATTTAAAATTGCTAAACACGAAATATTTTAGTAGTTGTAACGTGTGATCATTTCAAAATTATACAGCCAGAAATTCTTATCATTTCATATCAAACGGTAATTATTATAATCATTTAATATCATCACAAAGAAAATTGATGCGTAGCAATGTTGCTTATTAAATAATTATATATGGTTCGTATAATTACCAGTCTGAGAAAAGCAAAATTTTTCTCTTTGTTCACAAACAGCTCGGATATTTCTCCATATTTTTGGAACATATTCTGTATTTCTTCTTCGGTCACGTCGTTTGTCAAATTTCCAACGTACAAACGATTTCGGCCACTGAACTTCTTCTCTGTCGTATCCTGTAGTGGAAGCTCATGAGTAGGCCCACTGATAGACATAACGCGTTCCATTAGTCGATCCTAAAAATGATATAAATAATCAGGTTCATTAGTAATCACTATGGGCAAACGATATACAAAGAATATGAGATGTAAACTTACGTCTTGCGATCTACTGGCCATGTTTCTGTCGCCGCCACCGCGACCTCTGCCGCTTCCTCGCATTGCACCACCGCGACCCATGCCCATACCGCCACCCATTCCGCCACCCATACCGCCTCCCATACCTCCTCCCATACCGCCTCCCATACCGCCTCCCATGCCACCACTCATACCTTCCGGCATGGGATTATCCATACCTCCATCCATGGAGTCATTCATTTTCATCTAGAAGAAAATCAAAAGTATTCCTGAATAATCTATCATTATAAAACATGTATAATTCGTTAAATACACCCTTTCTTATAATTTTGTATATCTTATTCTCGATAGCAATTTTTAAAATAAATTTAAATTCTATTTTTTCATAGTTAACACATGTAATTTATTACTTAACAAAATGTGCATATTAACGTAATTATCAAAGTGCGTATTATTGCTATGTAAAGTATTTTAATGAATATATCAACTCTCTATTTGTAAAATAATAGAAACATCTTAATCTCTTAGCAACGACTCCACGAGCTCACACGTATAACTTCGTTACTTAACAAAATATGCATTAACGTGATTATCAAAGTGCGTATTATTGCTATACAAAGTATTTTAATAAATATATCAACTCTCTCCATTTGTAAAATAATAGAAACATTTTAATCCCTTAGCAAGAACTCCACGAGCTTACACGTGTAATTACTTAACAAAATATGCATTAACGTGAATATCAAAGTGCGGATTATTGCTATACAAAGTATTTTAATAAATATATCAACTCTCCACATTTGTAAAATAATAGAAATATCTTAATCTCTTAGCGACTCCACGAGGCACGTGCGACGCGGGAATTTAAGAACGCTCACCGCCATTTTAGATGCAAGGAACGCCATTTTGCATTTACTCCACCGGTGTGGGAGTGCGTAGGAGTGAGAATTAAAGACGCGTGATTCATATCCTTTCAATCGTCCCAAAGTTTTCAGATTCAATGCTAACGCGATATCGCAGGCGTAACAAAGGTAATGCCGCCGATCGCGAATGCACCATGATTCCAATCTCGACAGTCGCGTAGCCCCACGACGAGGGCTCTACGTATATAATCGCCATATATTCGCCACGCTGCCTGCGGCGACGCGCCGGAAATAGTGCGATCCACGATCGAAGAAACGCGGGATCGAGGGACGGTCGGGCGCGTAGTCGGCCCGAAAATAATTACTACGTTTCGCCTCGCCGGACAACGTAATGGCGCCGGTACGACGCGGCGGCGATCATTCGACGCCAGGTGATCTTTTAGCTCGCGGTATATAAGTCGCAAAAAGTCGTGAGAAAAAAAAGGAAATTACCGCTTCGTTGTTCCTGCCGCCGGGACCTCCGGGACCACCGGGGCCGCCTCCACGGCCACCGCCGGAGAAACGAGTACCGCCTTTTCGGCCGCGAGGTCCGCGGCCGCCACCGCCTCCGCCTCCTCCGCCTCCTCCGCCTCCTCCGCCGCCGCCGCCGCCGCCGCCGCCGGGCGGGTTCCGATCGCGCATATTCTCGCTGCTGTTCTCGACTGGCGCGTTCGCCGTCTCAGACTTCACGTTCGGGGTCTCCGTCCCGGCCATCGTTGCGCCGTGTCCCGCGTGCCGTGAGTGAAATCCAAAGCCTCCACACTCTCTGCTCTCGACCGAACCGAAGCTCCTACGTCACGCGTCGTCGTCGTCCCGTACGAGTCGACCACACTCTATGGCGTCCGGCAACGAAGAGACCGACGAGGGGAGCCGTGGCAATTAAATATGGCTGTTTCCCTTTCTTGCTCTGGCTGCGGCGCGATGCATTGTGGGAGACGCAACGACGGGATTGGTTGAGGTGTCGGCTGCGGCGCGCGATGATTGGCCGGGCGACTGGCCTAGCACGTCCGCCAACTTTCCCAGGAATGTGTTGTTGACTAGGGACTCTGGGTGCACTTCTTGCATTTGTATTCCCCAGGCGACCACGTGAACATCACGTTCGAGCAAAAAGAGTTGTAAAAGATGAAAAATAAATACATATATGTATTAGAGGTGAGAAATTATATCTCCATTCTAAGAAATTTTGAGAAAACAGAATTTAAAGTTTATTATTTCTATGAAGATTTTCAATATGACTTTTTTTAAACATAGTATCTCAGGAACTAGTAATAATAATGTCGACATGTAAAAAATTCTTAATATTTATTCAATTTAAACAAATATTTTTTTATAATTGATAGTATATTTTTTGTGCACATATATATATATAAACATTTTTCAAAATATACGAATTTTAGAGAGAATAAAATATTGTTTCAATATTTAGTTTGTCAAACAAAATTTATTTAATTTAGCGTTAAATTATTAACATTTGATCCCTGAAATCTATTGCGATATTTTACGCTGTTATAAAAATCACAGTTAATTATTTACTTTAAATTAATTCGATGTAACAAAAAAGAGTAAAATATTAATTACCGATCGTAACGCGAAAGATATGTATCCAAAAACTAATTTGTCCTAAACTTTGGAGGGACTCGAGAAATGTCAGCCCATAAGTTATCGCATACTTCGGGAAAACTTACGGCATACGTATCAATATCAATCAATGTAGAATGTCAATGTCACACGGAGTTGAGCGGTGTGAACTTTGATAAGTATGCTGACACGCGCGCGTTTCCTCTGAGTCGTCGCTATCAGTCGACGATATACGACGATAAAATGTGACCTATAATGTTTCCGGCCCGTCACCTAAATCACGGGAGCTCTCCGGGTCGTAGATCCTATACCGTGAACGCCGGAAGCGCGATTCGATCGCAATCTGGGCAGAAAAGCACGCGTGGGAGTTTAGCGTTATAATAAATTCCCGGGCGGTCGTCCGCGTATCGGGCATTCCTGTCGTGAGATCCAAGTGGCGAATTAGGGTCGGAGCCGCCGGCAATCTATAGGACGATCGGTAGCGACTCGACGCGCTCGTCAGCCGATCGTTCAAGCCAGGGATATACGCTCTCGCGGGGATCGCGCAGTTTTGCCGTGACACACGTGTGTATGTACACGTAAAAATCGGGACGACTCTCCGGAGGGAAGTAGATCGCGTCCCAGAGACCCATCTCCCCACACCGCGGTCTCGGAAATTATCGGTATATAACATCATATAGCGGGTAATAAAATCTGCTTTACAGCGAAAGTAGACTCCGTACGTAGAATGTACTTTCAAGAGGCCCGTAAATAAAAGTGAAGACATGCAGAGAAGATCGATAACGCCAACAATATGAGACTATATATAATGGTTGCTTTTCTATCCCGTGGCTGAGGGATAAGCGAATATTTTAATTGATTCTAATGATTCGCAAAAAATCTCTCAAAAGCGGACCCCACGACGCTGAATCGTTCCTCTGTATTTTCTTATTAAATCGAAAGCATTAGAAACTCATTGTTAATAAAACTTTTCGTAGTTCGCGTTTCTGCGTCGTAGAATTGCCTCTTAATTTTATGCAAACTCGCTCGTTAACCGTATTGAACTTCCGTCAAACGATTTTTAAAGAGCCTTAAAACATCACCTCTCCGTGCACGCCGTGACGCGAGAGACCTAAGACTCCACGATTAAAAAATTGGCTTCATTACAGGACGTAATTAAAAGATGATAATGGAAGAACGAGAGAGGAAAAGAGTAGAACACGCTGGTTGCGCGCGACATATATACATATAGTGTCCCAGATCTATCGGGTAAATATATTTTGGAGACTTTTTCCATCACACATTCGTAATTTTGAAGAAATCCTACTTCTTAAAATAATGATCGAAATATCGATGTCTTTCTGAACTACAAACGATCGAAAATAAACTCACTCTTTGCGAACTACACGTAATTAAATGGAACCTTTAATCCGTTATTTAATTTGAAATATTTCTTAATTCAATGTTCTAACAGTAAAACTCCTTCAATTCTGAGTCGTCGATCTTTAACGTTTTAATTTAAATGTGATTACATTCTCTTCCTCTCCCTTTCTTTTCCATTGAAGTTCCACAGTCGTTAAACAAGTATTCAAATATTTAAAATTTCTATGCAAAGTTTTGGCTCGAATAATTTTTACCTAAAACGTGATGTATTTTAAACCCTAAATCAGATAATTTTCCTGTAAACGCAAATATACTTTGCTTTCTGATAAAAGTGTAAGAGTTGTTCTCGTGAAATTATATCTCTTTTCAGAACTCGAGAAATTCACGTCGACGTGTCAATGAGTTTCGATCGCTGCTGAAACATCACACGGTGGCTTCGGGACATCTCGTATAGAGAAGACGCGGAGGAAGCAAAGGCGGGACACAGGCAGGAGCGTAAACAAGGAGAATGCATCGCGCGGGTGGCACGATGGGGTACGAGGGCGAGAGGGTTGTACCCGTCGCTCATGCGCGCCTAGAACCCCGCCCTGTCGCTTCGGACCACAGCCTGTCCTGTCGAGGACTCCTCGCCGAGGTGGTCGAATAGTCACGCTTGAACCCGCGATCCGCGAGGCGGACGGCACTCGCCAGGAACGCGCTGGTGCTCGTACGCGAGAGGAGGAGGAGGAGGAGAAGGCCCCGCGAAACATCTGTCCTGGTCCCCCCCCCCGGTCCGTCGCGCTTTCATCCCCTTTCACAGTTCTCTTTCCCTCTCGAGATCGCAGGATCATCGAGATCACCCCGTGATCCGATCGCGACGACCGGTGAGTGTGAGTGTGTCCTATGCACCCAGGAAGGATCGACGGCGGCGGATCGATCGGGTATACGCGACGGGAAGTCGCGTGCGGCGACAGGAATTTCAGGATCGCGACGCGACCGACGTCGATGCCAGGCATCTCTCCGCTGCGTGGCAACCAGTTGCAGAGCTGGTGTTAAACGGGACCCGTTAAGTGTTACCGCGAATGGTCCTTCGGCGCGAGAGCCAAGCTGGACGGCGACGGGTAGATCGCGGATTCGTGGCACCATCGGGATTCACCGGCGGAGGCTCACACGGGTTCTGAAGAGTACGTCGAATACTTTTACCCTTTTTTCCGCTGGAAACAGACAGCTGGGTGGATCGATCTGGAGCGCGTGGCGGATCGTCAAGTATATACCAGCGACCGCTGTTGATTGCGGATAGATAATAGTAATAGCGCAACGTCCTGGATGAAAAGCTCCTTCATTAGCGGAGACGAAATGTCGTTGACGATTTGTGGCTTCCTCAGTATAATTTTACGATCGGTTCTAAAGCTAACGAGCAAGGTACATAGGGGAGAGTCGCGTCACGTCGACCTGCTTGTCCAATAAGTTTCACATACGCGATATCGAATTCCTTTGACTCGATATCCGTCGTTCAAATATCACAACGTGCGCCTTACCGATAAAAAAAATAATAAACAAAGAAACGAACGAACAGGCCTAACTTGGGATCAACAGATTAACAATTTCCAAAATAGAACGCGACTTTTCTAACGCGTGAAGCGATCGTCAGTCTTCATCTGTCATTTTTCATATACGTGCGCGGAGCGCGCTGCTACGCGCGCGCATTATCGAAATGCATGATTTCCTGCAAAACGGCAGTGGCTGAAAGGTCGCGATCGATCGGCTCAATTTGATAACCCGAAGGAACCTTAAAGCGTGCAAGGTCGTTATGTATAGCGATAAGGTAAAGACTTTCCACGGTTGAAAAGTCGAGGAGGAGAGTCGAGAGGAGGTGGCTCGGTGGAGCCGAGTGGTACGTGGCCTATCTACGCAAACGATGCCGAGATTTACAAGTGTCTGTTCGAGCAAGCGCCGAACTTGAAGGCGATAATCGAATTCATCGAATCCTCGCGCGATGCCGAGCCAAGGCCGTCGCGAGAAGACGTGCATGGAGCTTTGCGAAGCGCGCGGCATCGTTTGCAGGATCTTGCTTCATGGTGCTCCTCGAGATTTCGGGAGGAGATCCGCGACGATCGAGCGTACATCGACGAAACAATAACGCGGCGTCGTCGATCGAGGATCTCGTATAAGCTACACCTAAAACTATATCCTAATTTTTTGTATCGAGGAGCTCATATTGTTCGATAAAATCCCCCGGTATACACGAAGAAATTGCCTCGACGTACCGTGCATCGAATTTCGAGACGAGCAAACGAGTTGGTAAACGGCCTCGCTCAATGCTTCCTAGCGAAAGACGGGATCGCGATCGAGCTCATTTGATCCCCGGTACTCTGCCGGACGAGTCGTCCACGCGGAAACCGATGATCGATGCGTGCCTGCTCGACAGTTGATCCCGGAGGATCAAGGACCCCTTCCCTCCATGAACCTATATAGCGTCTAACCGTATACGAAGCGATGATCGGCCAGTAGATCGGCGCGCTCGATGAATCGTCGCAGAATCGAGGCATCGAGCAGCAGCCAGCACCGCCCGAAGAAGAGGAAGCCGTAGTAGAAGGAGCCTTGGCCGCGTAGCGTCGTCTCGATCTCGGAGAGAAGCCGTCTCCCGGGTGATGCGCGGAAGCAGCTCCGAACTCCTGCTGGAGGCGAGCTGCAGCCAGTGCCAGAGCGATCACGATCGGAATCAGGGTCGGGACAGCGGCGGCGAGTACGACTTCCACGAGCGGGAGCTACGTCGTAAGCGCAAGCTGTTGGAGCTCGGGCTCGGCGCGTCGCGGCGCCGACCGCCACGGCCTACCTGCCGTCAGCGGTTTAATTTCTACGCGACATCGGCCCTGGCCTTCGTCGCTACGTCAGGCGGCGCGGCGCTCCTCTTCCTGGTGCCGCTCTACGTCGACCCGGCCATCAGCACCCTAGCGGCGGACTTCTCGCCGGAGCCGGTAATCTGCACGACCTCGCGGCGCGAGGACCTCGCCGGTCTCTTCAACTGTACGTGGAGCTCGTGCCGCGAGGGATGCACCAGTGACGTGTACAGCTGCACTCACATATACGTCACGTACACGCCGTGGAGTAACGCCAGCATGAAGAACGACACCGGCGGCAGGAACACCACCGCGAACGCCACGGCCGATCTGGGCACCGTCACTGCCGGTAGGATCACTAACAGTCGCAGTCTTCCTTAGCGTTTTTCACTTTTCTTCTTGTATCTTCCACATACACAGAAAAAAAAAGAAGTATCAAATCAACACCGGTGTATTATACTCATATATATATTATACGCAACAATATATAATCTTAAAACGAGATTATATTGCGTTAAACGAAGAAAATTTACTTGAATGAAGTCATTTGTATAGTTAAACGAAGTTTTCTATAGTTCAATCAAGAAGAAAAAGTTGAAAATCTTATAAGATAATTATATGTTGCTGCGTATACACATTGCAAGTATATCAGTGCTGATTCGACACTTGTTTTTTTTCTGCGTGGATATATACAATTGAGAATAATAGTCGAAGTTAAAATAAATTTTTGCGTTAAATCAGATTGGCAAAAAAAAAAGGTTAAAGTAATGCCGTAGAGAAATAGGCAGGAAAGCACGAAGTACAATAGAAAATCCGAAAATATTAATCGTAATATGATTTCAAATATTAGAAACAACGTTGTTGAACGCGAGGTACAATTCGAGATGTAACGGACGGAATCTGTAAAATTCAAAACCATCTCTTTCTCTATATCGCTATTTGACTGTAAAATAGAATGTATCGCCAGGGAAATCGAAGAGAAATTGGAATACATTCCGATTTAGTAGATCAACGTTGCGGATTGCATGCGTGCTCTCGGCGAGCATAAAAATTCAAATCCACCACCCTCCCCGACGTTAATCTCCGCTGTAAAACATGTCTTTGTCGAGCAGTGTCCACGCCGGGGGATGTCGAGGCGGCGCTGTTGGTGAACATCAAGGGCTGCGGATATCCGCCGGCAGTCGATTGCAAGAACTTCACCCGCGAGTTGGGTTACGAAGGCGCGAAGTTTCCCTGCCATTATAGCCGGGTGAATGGTAGCATAGTGATGGCAAACTATAATCGCGAGGCACAGGTCGCCATCATCATGCACTTCTTCGCGGCGCCTTTCGTAGTGACTCTCGCGACCAGCGTCGTGCTGTGTGTGATGCACTGTGACTGCAGGTGCACGCCGCCACCGCGACACCCGCCGCGCGGCATGAGAAGATCCAGGGGCAACGACCTCAGGTAATTAGTTTCGCCAAAGTACAAAGCCAGTGATACACACATACACGTTCGTTCGTATATAACTAGACAATTTTCTTTTTCTGACGGACGTATACGGATTGTTCATTAGCCCTAGTAACCATATGTCCATGATACACACACGTTTTGTGCGGAATGAGTTAAAGTTTTGCCTTTGTTAGTTTGAATGTAACGTATCTAGAATAGAGTAGAGTAGAGTAGAGTTGTCACACACGGAATAAAAGTGCTTTGTTACTTTAAAGAATTGTTGAAACGCGATAACGTACGCGTCGGAAATCCGGGCGCTGATATCAATCGAGTTAATAATACTCTCACGATAATGACAAGTCACACACGAAGCTGGTAAATTGGTGTTAATATAGCAATTATTGTAATATTACAGCTGCTGCATGAGTATAAAAAATCGATAACGGGTTAGAAGCGTGCCAGAAGTCGTCCGATTTAGAAGGTGTATTTGACGAGGCAAATAAACTTTCTAAACCATACGTAAGACAATGACGACTTAACAATGATGTTATCTACCATCGTACTTACCGTCGTCGTGAAACGATGCTAAACTCTTTCGGCTGCAAATACTGCCTTAGAAGGTATCTCAAAGATCATTTTTCAAGGATTGATTGGTGTAATCTTATCAATCTTCGTGTTCCGTTGTGCATAAATATTCATTTACATGATCGTGTTATCAAACTAAACAATCTTCTTAGCGTTTCTTCATTCTATTTTTATATTCAAAAATTGACAAATAATTTTTATTTTTTTATTCACGTTATATATATTATCTAAAATTTATATTGGCAAGAATTTTACGAAAATGTAATCGTAATCATTTTCTTTGTCCACTGTTCTCATTAGAATCATTTCGAATTTTCAAAATCAGATTTTCAGATTTAATATACAGAAGAGTCTTTTCTCCTTTTATGAAAATTAATACTTGATTGTCGTAGTCTTGGAGCGCGAAAGCAGAATAAAAATAGAATAACTATCGATGATTTATTTAAACAATAAGAAGAATCATTTATCGAGTGAATTATTAAATCCGCTTTGACGCTCCTCCGCTTTCGGCTTGTGTTGGTTTGGCTAAGTTTTTCCGAGAAAGCTTGTTACTGTGCATGCTAATTCATTAATATTCGCTGCAAAGTGATACAGACCAACATTTCCTCTGACTCGCTATAATTTACATGCAAAACGCTTTGCCGCAAATACTAGTGCTTTTTGAATACACGACGGAACACGGAGGCGCTGCCTTAGGAATAGAAATACACATTTATCATATTATTACAGAAAAGAGCGAATCGCAGAAACGGAAATCGGATATCGATTCATCATCTCTCTCTCGTAATCTCCACTAATTAGCTCCAAAAGGCGCATTCATCTCATTAACGATACGAGTGCGCTGCCGAAAGCCGTGACTGCGCTCTCCGTGCAACGCAATGAACATGTAAAAAGAGATCTCTAATTATCGATCGGATGCCGTAAGTAATTCCGTGCACTCGGAATAATCGAGTTCTCTCTCACGAACGTTGATACGTTGCGTGAACAAGCATATAAGAGCAAGCGCGTACCTCGCGTAATATAACTCGCGTGATCTATCACTTTTCCGAATGTTCTTTTTTTCCTCTCCCCTTTAATTTTTCTTCTTAATTCAGTCGTTGAGCGAAACAAATCACATTTTTCTCGGCAAGATATTTATGAAAGTGCCTCGTGTGAAATCCTGTTAATGTATTATACAACAATTTTTCTAAATCAACAAGACTGCCTAAAGTACTTGAACGGAATATCCCGACAAAACCACTTGAAATAAAAATACCAAAAGTTGGTAGTCACGCCAGAGTTGTTAAGTATCATATTGCTTGAAATATGAATTACAAATATTGACTTGCCGTGTGTCTGTCGATCACTATTTCGCTCAACCGCTGAATTTCCGCTATCGCATGAGATTCTCCCCCCCCCCCGACCTCACACAGATCAACGCTGTATTAAGAGAAATAAAAGGGACCAGATTGTTGAACCAAGAAATCACGTGTCAAGAAGCTAATGTAATAACAGCCCGCAGAGGCAGCGAGAACAAAAAGAATTATATGTATTGTTATTTCTATAATATATACTCTCATCTCTATAATATTCTCGTCGCACACGTCGAAGAATCGCTGGAAATGGACTTATCGAGTTTTGCGCTACGGCACTACCGAGGGTGAGATATTAATCCACGTCCGAGCGACGGGGGCAAATGCAAGAAATAGACGTGCGATTGAAGTCAGAAGTCGTTTCTGCTGTTTTAAGCATCGCGATTCAACGTAACGCGGAGCCTCGAGGGCTCATTCTCTCTCCGAAAGCTACCTTGTTATCTTTCTACTTTCGACCGTTTGTCATTTCCACGACGATGGTATTAGAAGACGGAGGATCGGGGGCGAGGATGACAGCTAGCAAATGGCAGCCCCGGCTGTCATACATCAGATTTGGATTAACCAGCGACCCTGGCCGTGTTGCCTTTCACTCTTTTTCTTCTCTCTCTCCTTCTTTCTTTCTCTTTCTCTCTTCGCTCCCCCTCTTTTTACATCTCTTCTTTTTCATCTTTCTTCGCAAAGTTGTTTGCTACCGAACGTATCGCGTGCGTTTTCACTACAAACGGTATTTTTGTTGCCAGGGTTTTTCCGCCTTTATCTCGCCCAGGCCACGGGAGTTGTGTCCGCACAAATCGCTGTAATCCGTAATAATGTAATTATGTTTGCCCGGACTCTCTGGGTTCCGGGGGAATTATCTCGGTTAATCGCCTTCTATCTGAATGAAACTGGAATGTATATCATTTCCCGCAGTTCATACTTTTGCATTTTCATGACTTTCAGAGTGAAATTGTCGCCGTCGATTCTCGTTTCTAAGTAGTACAAGTAAAAGATAAGATCGTTATGGAATTTATATAAGGATTATATAAAGATATAGAAAAAGAAAAGAGTATATATGAAATAAAATATTGTAAGAAACAGTGAAAGCGTGTGGTATTCCTGAATTCTCCACCGGGATTTTTATGGGACATTTCGAAGCGACCTATTAAATCGACGATTTTGCATGTCACGCTGCTTGATTTCCGTGCAACGATATCCCTCGAAATTTGTCGTGTGTGCGGCAGAGAAAAGACGCGATACACGATACCGCTGTCGTGTCACTGTTGCTGGAGATCGTGTTACGTATCAAAGAAGGGTAAAGATGAAGTACGGCAAATTCCGTTACCGTATATCCTTCTTCCTCAGAATTTCCACGGGACAGACGGATAAGCCCCGGCCGTGCTATGAAATACGAGAAATTCTTCCCGAACGCGGAAAAATTCACTCCGGTGTACTACGTTCGTGTGCGATATCATCATATGCTAACGATTACGGCAAACTTTTCGCTCGAGAGTTTTACGGCGGTGTATAAATTATTCGAGTTAAATGGACTTGTAATCACGATAAAGGAACACCTCCATTTCCCGTGAAAAGGAGTCGCTTCCGCAAAAGAAAGAGAGAGAGAGAGAAAGAGAGAGAGGAGAGAAAGAGATAGCTTTCTCGAATCTATGTCGCGCAAAGTACGTCTTGCGAAATAATAAGAAGTATATTTGACATTTGTTTTTCCGAGAATCAGAGAGAATCGGGCTCTCTCGGAAGGAACGGGGAAGGAGTAGAATACTTGGGCGTATACTCGTTAACTTTGCGACCATCCGGGATGGTATTATACATAAACGGATGAAAGGGATAAAAAAAAAATCCTCTGGAACTTTTAATTGAAACAGTGCTCCAAAAGAGCCGTAGCTACGTGTAAACACGTGAATGAGAGAATATCTCGGGAACTCGGTTTTACGGCGTTGCTGAAGTGTCCGTGTGGCTACTAGCGCGAGAGAATGAATGAGATTTTAAACTGGCACATCGGAGGTAACCTTTTTGAACATACTGGAGGACAGTTAGTCGCGAGAAGAATGCCCGCGTATAAAAGTTAACTTACCATAATTTGTGTAATCTTTCGTTGCTCGATGACGTTCATTGCTGGTTCTCCTTTCATACTTGGAGACCGGCCAGAAACTTACAAAAGGATATACTTTTGCTGGGTTAATTTATAAGTAATTTCCATTCGTTGAATGCCTTCTTGAAAGATTGTATAATTAAAGATATTGTGGAATTGCTATTTAAAATTGTTACTTCTTATTTTTATGATATACGCACGGACAGATTGTTCAATTGGAATGGTCTGTGATGTAATAATGAGAAATGAATGGCGGTATTTCAGTGAATAAGAATTTCTAAGAAAGTTCGAAAATAGAATAGAAACCGATTACTTTTATGTATTCCGATTTATATTCTGCGTATATCGCTAAGCTCTTTATACGATGTGACAATATTTTGACGTACATTTTACACGTAAAGTGTAATAATACATTTAACAAAGTGAAAGTATTAAAGCACGTTGTTTTTACATATTTCCCTTATTCCGTGATACTTAGAATTAGACTGACACCTACGTGAAAAGCAATTAGTCTAGAAAATTACAGTATTATTTTTATTCCGATTATCCTGTATAGGGGCAAACACTCAGGAGTCAGGATATGGGAAGAGTAAACATTGGAATTTCCAATTATCCGCAAACTGCATGGCTTCCACCGTGGCGCGCGGTGGTTAAATTTGACGTTTGAGCAATGCCGCCCCGTTACGCTTCGAATGCATGAAGTTACGGCTGCTTTATTTCGCGAATCGCCAGCGACGGGGCGAAAAACTGTCGTACAAAAAAAATTGGCAGTGATCGAGAGAGGGATAAATAAATAAGGTAGATCGTTCACTGTCTCGCGCGCACACACGCAACGACGCAGTTGCCTGCAATTTGCATTTGTCCTGCATTCCGCGAGAAGCACGTGCCGCTAGCTTTACAATCCCATTAAATATTTATTTACTTAATTTGAAACGCTGATATATATATATATATACGATTGTTTGCAATCCTCGTGTGCACGTCATTAATTCGCATCGCATATACGTTATCAAGAACGTTGGCGTGTCTAACGGGTGACTCATAATCGACGATGGTATCGAAAGGTGTGTTTTTTACCGCGTGCGGGAAACGCAGTGAGGGGGAACGTAATCTTTCTTTTATAAAGTCGACCACGGACGATTTGATCAAATTATAATTTAAACCGCGAAGAGAGAGAGAAAATGCATTTTTATCTTGTGCAACCATCAGAGACACAAAGCGTTCTTTGCAAATCGCATTACGCTGATTTCTCGTGATATATATCACGATTACTCTTTTATTTCGACACAACTTGTGAAAGCTTTATTTATTTATTTTTCTCATAACTGACATTTCGTTGCCGTACATTGTCGCAATAATTACTATACGTTGCATAACTCTTCGGGCAATCGGTTACCGCGATCGGTTATAAACGCGTACGCGTAACTCACACGCGCGACGGAACCGCACATGCAGTTACGCACGATTTTACAGCCCGTGTACGATCAGACGGAGCTTAAGGGCGCCTGACTTTATCGGAGCGCACGCAAAATACAGTTGCAATACCGGTGCTTAATTGCTTCGTGTTGCACAGCGCGTATATAACTGCCTCCAACTCCACCTCCAATGTGGAGGCGCTTGCCGGCGATACATCGAAGGAAGATTAACTCCGCAGGGATTAACGTCCAACGGGTTTAAGCAGATGGAGAAGGATAACGGAAACTAAAAGGCATATTAATCGTGGGAAAACCGGCATTTCCGAGATGCCGTTCAAATTCTCCGAAATTTAGCGTTATCGCGCTTTGAAATAAGCTCGGTTGACTAAGAATTAAACAGTACTCTCATTCGATACGTTTTAATTGCAGGACAAATGTAATCAAAGTGATAAAAATAAAATTCCTCTCAGGAATTGAAAGAAAAAAAAAAACAAAATCCTTAGATGAAGCAGAAATTTATAATGTCACAGTAATATGTGAGAAAAATTTTTGAATTATATAAGAAAAAAATATAAGTATCTTGATGCGTATATATATAAGTCGCGTTTACATCATCGCAAAGCAACATAAAATTTAATAGACCTTAATTTTCTAATTAACTGTCTGTTTTACTTAACGTTATGAAGATCAACGTGACGGAACATTATGTGTTTCCATGGCACTTTCCTCCACATTGTTATCTGTACTAATATTTTGTTCATCAACCAAGTTACGCGCAAGTGACTTTTCAGAAGAGGGACGGAGGGCAGAACTTCCTGAGAAATTATTCGATTACCGGCAACAATCCTTTACACTATCCGCCGCTATTACAACGGACGAGCTATTCGGGATCCCTGGCAATTATTGACTATTTATTCAATCTTGTGCTCGTGTTCGACGCGTTTATTCCCACCTCGCGGAGAATTACGGTTTCGATTAAACTAAATCAGTTCGCGACGCGAACGCGCAATACGTCCTTTTACATGCTCATACGCACACGTACGCCACACGATCTTACCACGATATCGCACAACATCTACCACGTAGTGGCAGGCGCCACTGCTCGGTACGATCGGTGTGGAAGTGGTTATCTAGCTCGCCATTAGGCACGATTGTAGTTTAATTGCTTTTGACGTACGTTCCGGCCGTGTGTAGCGCCACTCCAGTCCTTTTAAAAGTAAGTAAACTCGAATCTCTCCACGGCATCTCAACGCGAGCGGAATCGGCGAGAAATATTATCAAAGGCTTTTATGAGATTTTGCCCTTAATTAAGATTAAAAGAGTCGACTCTAACAGAGGGACTGGAAGTAAGATTAATGTGTTCGACACTGAAGAGCAAAGTTGAAAATATTTTTATGGCCATCGCGATGATGATTCCCTTTCACGAGTTTTGGTAATTAAAATGAAGACTAATCGCATTTTTATCGCTACATTTATCTCCGAACGAAGTTATTATTTGAACAAAATTGTGAAAAGTTCTATATGGAAATATATATTGCGCATTAATATATAATATATATTGTGACCAAAAGGTTGAAGTTAAGAGGTAAAGTTGAGGTTGCAGACCCTCCTCGGTAATATCTCTTAAAAAAATTTTGGAAATTCATAACTTAGCGGTTCTGAAAAATTATCCATTGAACTTCTGGCGCCGATTTCCTCCCCCTTCAAATTATTCGAAACGGTGTCAACGTTGTTGTTGTTTACGCTTCGCGATATCCCACTGAACGTCTGCCGCGTGATGAGGAAAAGTCGCTGGAAACAATATAAAGAGTGGAATGCAGGTCATGGCGCGTCTCTTTGTAGTGCATTTCATGCACGTATGACTTTGGTGAACAAGATTGACTTTCCACGCAAAGAATTTGCCTTTCATTATCCGCGCCTCGATTATTTATGACAGCCATGTGAAACGCCCGAGATCAAAATCAATTAAAAATGTGTGAACTATGTTCGACGACAGGGCGTACACGGGGACAACAGTGCAATCGATATAGCGCGAATTTTTCTGGCAACGCAACTAAAATCGATAGCGATGTAACTATACGCAACGAAACCATACGTGACATATATAATAATCATTGACGGCGTATATTCTGCGAATATACCGCTATCTTCACTTAAACTGCGGTTATTCATCGGTGTTGACGTTAATCACCACCAATTGACAACGTTTCTATGAAGAGCTATTATACATACCACGTATACTAAAGAGCTTTGATTTCAATCGAGTTGTTGCTTCAATTCCGTTGCATTCCTTTCGCCTGCATTGGTAACTTTTGTCCTACATTTTATACGAATCCCACCGCAGAGTGAGGTGTATATGTAGGTAAATAACGTTTGAAACGTGTTCGAAAATCCGAAAACGGAATTTTAGAGGGCCGTTGAGCCTTCGCGTTCGAGTACCGTCGAGATCACGTTTCAGATCCCTCGCGTTCCTATAAATTGTAACATTATTACAGCAGGGTTCGCGTATAGCTGTGATAATATTCAATTTATGTCAGTCGTCAACTTTGTCGAGCCGCGGCAAAACGATCCTAAATTGGTCGATCCGCATTTTCTGCAATGGGACACGATGATCGACGCCTTCAGTATTTATTCAGGCACGTTAGATGTTAGATGTAGGTATATCGAGCTTGCGCGCGAGTCGGTAAATCTTTGCCCATTGGCCGGGCGTAAAAACGATCCTAATAAAGTTTATCACGTCCCCTCGGGTAAGTTATGCACGAAGTGTAGAGCGTTGAATCGAGTTCCCAAGCGGTCCGGGGAAACAGATGGCGAAACACCGCTCATCGATCGTGTCCCTTGTCGTCTTGCTGCCAGTTCCCAGTGAAGGGCAGTCACGAGATACGGCGAAAAGTATTTCAAATATGGGATTCATGGATTCACCAGGATAAGTCAGTATTTCCCTCGCCAACATTGTCAACAAACTAATTTTGATTTGGTAATTTATTTTCTCCGTGCGTTCATCGTTGGATTCATATTCTAATTTCTGTCATGCCTCCTGAGTGAAATAATAATTCTGTCACGTGTACGATGACGAATTACATATGAAATATGTGTGAGTAAAAAATGCGCGTTGAATTTTAATATTGTACGTATTATATGTGAACCAAACATAAAAGGATACTCTAATACTGAGAGAAACGGTCAATATAGTATGGTGTTCCATTTTTTAATTCAAAAGAATAATTCCAGATTATTTAAATTAAATTTAAATAGTTTACAAGAAAAGTAAACAATTTAAGGTGGATTGTTGCCAAAATTTTTTAAGAACGTCTCTCTCGTTAATTTTTTTATATTTATCTACTTTGTTCACTTTTCAGAACTATAATAATCATCTTGCGCGGCAAGACCTATCAACTTTGTTTTAAAGTTATCTTTCAGTAATAAAAATAATTCAATGCGCAATTACGGAAACATGGCTTGTTACAACTTGTATTTTAAATTTTGCGGCACGCGTACGTGATAAATTAGATTTTCTCGAGTAAGAAGTTGGGTGCAAGTATATGTACTTGAATGAAGTATGCGAGTTAAGCAAGGTGGAGGGTAGGTCTCCCTGGAAATCGAATGAAGCAATTCCAACGAAATCGTTTCAGAGAACCACTATTAAGCTCGGCTTGCAGTGTGCAAGCAAATTTCTGTTAGATCTTCGAAATTATGTGTCTGTGGAAATGCCGATATGGATCAGCGAGAAAACGTACGCGGCATCGTTCATCGCTTGAGAGATTGTATACTACGGGATACTACACAGAGATAATATAAATTTATAGAATGCAATCGCATTCTTCTTTTCTTTCTCTTTCCTGTATTGTTAGTGGGTGTAACGTTTAATTAATTTACTTTATGCTGTTTATCTTATTTATTTATTATTTGTAAATCTGCCAATATTTTCAACAAGTAAATTTATCCTAACGCTTAATCGCGATTGCTTCAGGCGAATACAGGTGTGCATACTGCATGTGTGTAATACGTGTCGTAACAGGTCACTTAGGAGTATTATATCGATCCGCTGCGTTTCGCTGGGGGAAGGACAACGGGGAAAAAAAGCGACTAAACACCGCGAGGGCCGCTTGCAAAACGAGGCGAGAAAAATCCGTGACCGATGCAAAGTGGTCGGTCGAGAAGAATGCAGCTCGGCAAGGACATTGTGGTGGTAGTGTAATAAAAAGAGAGATCGTAAGTTTCTTGCGGCATTTCTTTCGTCGCCATTCTTCGGCTCGAAGGACGGCTGGCGTGGGCGTCGGAAATGCACTCCGCTCTATTCGTTCTCGGTATTGGCCGATACTCACTGTTTTGCCGTCTTATCACCTTTATTTTCGTTATATACCCAGCGAGGAATTATCAGTCGGTTTTGTTTGTTTTATTCTCTATGAGCGCGATCTGTGAAGACTAACGATAGAATGTAAAATAAATATTGAAGAAAGATTCACTTTCTGCATATATTTTTCGCGCCTGTGAAAATAAAAAGTCTATTACATAACGCGGGGAAGACTATTTTTGCAAATAACATTTGCACGAAGTAGCGAATATTTATTCAGTCTTTTGCAAAACTTCTCAAAATCTGTTTCCCGCGAAGACATTTCACATTTTCACATTTTCACAGCAAGAAACAGTTTTTGTAATGGGCATCATTGTCGTGGCTGCTTTTTTTCTCCCGTTCATCGTAGTCGAGCGTCAGAAATATACTTGCCTGACAGCTACAAGTTGCTGCTGGGGAATTCGCGTGGCATCCAGACTATACTGGACACAAGCGACTTGTTGTGCTTTTCGAAAAAGCTCTCCCTTGGGCGCGCAACAAAAAACGCGGGCAGCGCGACGTGCCAGCACTTTATAATATAATTAAAGATTCCGCTTTCGCGACATGAAGAAAATGAGGGTCCAGTTACCGCGTAATGAGGAGAATTTAGTATCCCATGATAAATACCTAATATTCGATTAATTAAACTAAAATTCTGATATTATTTCTCCGATGCTGCGGTCATATAGTATAAAATCGAGGTAAAATTCGCCAACGTTTTCCAAGCGAATCGCCGCGCCGCTTAAGCCGCGGTGAAATTAAATTTCTTGGTTTGTTTTTACGGCTGGAACAGTACGAGTTAGGTTACGCGAGCGAGCCTTTTATTTGATAAAAAAAAAACCGAAAGCGCTTTAGAATACGCTACTCCAGTTTTGTCCTCGCTGCCAATTTATCCTTCGGGCGCGACAAAACGGATTATGATATTAAATTATGAGGAGGAGTGGAGAAACTGGAAATATTTGATAGCGTATCTCCGAGTACTCACTATCAATTTTCGGAAAAGGTATCCTAAGACTTTTTTCTAGTGAAAATACTGAAAAAATCATAGTTCAGATATTTCGATGTCTCTAAAAATATATGATGACTGTGACAGAAGTACGAGCGTCTATATGGATGAGAAAATTTTTTTAAAATGATAACATAGCGAGAGAATTTTATCTAGAAATATTACATTTGAATCAAATATCTCATCCATCTTTCAAAGGTTCAATTTATTCATATACGTTTCGGTGATGTAATGACGTGCTATATAACACCATCGTATAAAAATTTTCTATTTTTCTTAAAGCACACATCTCGACGTCTCAAGATTTTTCTTCTTCCAATTTCTTCTCCTACACCGTATATGAACATCATTACGAATTAATTTATGCAATTTTAGATGATAGAAGGAGATACTACTTTGCTGCGTTTAATATGCTAATTCGATTGTCCTTAATTATTGAAATTTCTCTAATCTGGAATAGATATACGTTCAAAGAGAATGAAGAACAGTTCGGAACTTCGGGAAATTCTTGCGACTGCCTCAGGCTAAACTGGAAACTAGTTTCCATCGGATCATCAATGATTTCGCCGTCGTTGGCACTGCGCCTCGCGCTATTAATTTTTGATCGCGTTTCCGACGGTATACGCCGCATCCGGCGCCGGTGTGGAACATCATGTCGTTTTTCGCTCGAAACGTTTCACTCGACAAAGGCAGATAATTGAGAATAATTGTTGGGAATCTGCAAGCGACATTACATCGATGTTGCATAATCGCAATTTGCCGTGCAAGATTTTATTGAAAGTATTGCGTAACAATAAAATTGTTATTGCGTCAAAAGCGATATTAATTTGTTTCTTACATATAGATATTAATTCACTTTAACATTTTATTTTAATAAATAAACAAGTACGTATTTTTATTTAGAATATTATAAAGCGTATAAATCTATATTTGATTGTATTTTATTTTAATTGCTCTTCCGTGCCCTGTTTTATAATAACTTGATACCTGATATACGTTGGTGCCATTTCACGAATTGCGTTGCTTCTCGAAGTTCACATATCACATATCACTCTGTCGAATTGCACACGCACACGTTTATATTAAATTCCCCGATATATTACCGCGTGCACCGTCTCTCTCATCTTCGTAACGGCGAAATTATATATGCGAGGCAAGTATTCCGGCGGTTCGGGCTGACATTCGCGGCAAATTAGTGCTTAAAAGCGACTGACTGGAAACTCGAGTTCATATCATCTTCCGAATACCACACCGACCAGGTTTGAATGAACAGCGACACTGACAGCACGCTGATTTGGCCCGGATCTAAAGGCTCGTTTATTAACGTCCATAATCGCAGATCATTGCGAATTAATTTAGTGCATGACTCTACGATTCGCATTGCGATCCCCCGACACCGATACGTTCGGTATTATAAGTGCTCAATAATCGATTTAAAAAAATTTAATCGATTTAACTATCACATTTATCTCTCTTTAATTTCGTTCGCAGAATAAAAAGTAAAATTGTACTCGCATATTTTCTCTTTCATTTGGACGAACTCTTTGCGGAAAACGACTCGACTACGCTTACGAGCCGTAGTTCGGCTTGTTGTTCGCCAGAGCCGCAACCCGGAAAAACGTTTGCGCAAGTAAAAGTTAGCGGTCTCGTTCGTATAAGCTTGCACACGTGTATTTATACCCGCGTAAACTTCGATCAGAAGCGTGATTCACTCACGCGGAGGTCGCCTTCCGGAAATACTTTACAACGGTTTCTTTCCATTGACATAGGACCGTGTACGCACCTTCGATTTTTCCGGTTGTTGGTTAATTCAAGAGCTTGGGAGCTTACGTTTGTGACGCGATAAGCTACAACGCGGCGAGCGTCGCGCGCCGCAATACAGCACGCCGTGCATAGTCCCATCGCGGAAGCTAAGCAACCATAAGCTGTTTGATATACGCGAATCGCAAATAATAGGATCGAAACAGCCCTCGTCTGTGAGGGATCTATCGCGAAAATTACTCGCCGTCTAGCGTTTCCATTAGCAGCCAGCTGAGTATAGACTTTCATTAAGTATTCCAATTCTTCGAATTAAGGCGGGTTGCATTATTACAAATTAATAACGTTCCGTAATTTTTCTCCTAATTTAATTATGCAGAACGCTTGTGCGCGCGAGCGCGCGCGCGCGCAATATTGCGCGGCGCGGTAATTAATTTTTATACGATGCTTTTATAAAAGTGATATTAAATTTCCATTATATAAATTATAGAATATAGACGTACAAAGCGTCGGCGTCGAAAGCGTCGAAAATGCTCGGCTTTAAATTATAATTGATTCTCTCTATCGCGAGTTTTCCCGATGCGTTTAATTATTTCCATCGAATCCGAGCTAGTACACTTTAAAATTTACCGCAAATAGCATTGGCGGTGTATCGCCGCGCGCGAGCATGCGAATCGATTTCCGCACAGTGATGTATCGCCATGGCAATGAAAGCTGAACGAGTTTTTGATAAGGTAAATAAAGTTATGACGTAAATCGATAAAGTTCGCCGACGGAACTTCCATACGTCCGCGTAATAACACGTCCGTGGTATCGTCCGACTTTAATTAATTCCGCGTGAAATTTCGAGGAAGACCTTCTTCGCTCATAGACACTCTTCAACTTATGTTCCACCAGTTGTAATGGGAGTTGTAAGATTCTCACGGTCCTAGCTGCCAGAATATCCAACGATTATTCTGTCTCGTCGAACGTGAGATAACAACTGTTTCACGTCGCGCAGCGGTGACGTCCGATAAAAGGCGAGAATTTAACGGAGGTCGAGTGCATGTGCTCCGAGGATGGAGATTGATCTCGTCGGCGAGATAAACTTGAATCAGCAACCGAACGTCGTCTCTCTCGCCATCGATCGTTATTAGCTAAAAGTTCCTGGACGCACTCCAACTCGGAATCAGCTTCATTTGATCGCCAACTTCTTGCTGTATTTCCGAGATCACTCATGAGCCACTTTTACAAAAATATAATTGCCTTCAGTTGTTTCCGCTCTTACGTCGCGTCAATATAGAGTGCTTTACTCATTTATAAAATAAAGATCGCAATATGTTTTTTTTAATACAAAAATAAATTTAAATCTAATGATACAATTTCACTAAAATGAAGATTGAATCTTGTCGAAACAAATCGTACTTTAAAACTGCAGTTTATGTTATTTAACAGAGAATTATAAAAAATATACTTCTTGTATCCCGCTTTTTCCGTATTAGACATCTCATATAGCGACACTTTTACATTTTTGTTTGCAATTTTGCACTTAATCCACATTCAGCTATTTTATGGAACGAGCTCCAACGGATATTTTATTATTTAACACGAAAGATTACAGAGCTTCAGCTAATTAAACTTTTATTGCAACAAGTTAAACTTTTCCGAGACAATTAGCACAAACTATTAAGACGGTTAAAAATTGAAAAAACAGCTGCAAATTTTATCCCAAGTGCAATTCTATATTATTAATGTACGTACGCGATTGCTCCGGATTGTTTTATTCCACAAGAGAGATGGGTCAACAACAGAACGATTGGATATGCAGATCCAATTATTTCATAAATATGCTATAAAGCTACACGCACGCTGTAAATCGCCCCTTTGAGGATGACATGGATATAAAACCGAAAGTGGCGACCTTTGTATACCCACTCTCGCATTAAGTCAACGTATACATCGTACACACGTTGTTACGCATCGGTGCTCATATCTTAAGATACGTAATAAGTAATTAACTTGCGCAGGACTGCCCTCCTAATGCGCGGGATACAACCGATACGCGGAAATCGAGCTTCAAAACTCTATAATCGGATCCAAAGTTTCTCCCGCACAGGCTCGTCTTGTAACCACTTCTGCATTCGTGGTAAACTAAACTGAGTCTGAAACTAAACGACTTAGAACTTACTCGGAAAACTTCTATTCTATTACGTAATCACGATATATAGCCGCCATGATGTGCATATATATTCTCGCTGTCATTCTCGAATATGAGTCCATACATAGGGTACGTGCGAGGCGATTCTCAGTAGAATTGTGGCGGAATTCTCGCTGAAAATTTTGTCGCGAGCTTTTCGAGGGAGTTCGTTTCAAGGAAATCTCGTTAAATCGGTGTAACAATAAGTTCGCTTCTAATTTCACATGGTAATCTTTGAAGAAGCCTTGAAGAAGCTAAAGAAGCTGCTGAAACGGTTGAAAAACGCTGTCAAATAAAAAACAAATATGTTAACAAATATCTCAAAGAAAATAATTTATTAATTTGTTTGCCATATTGATTTTAATTCAAAAGTCTGCATTTAAATTAAACAAGTTATAGCTTCGAACCTGATGATATTGCGGGAAAAGTGTCGCGCCGTCTTACAAAAATATTTTTATAACATTTATTATTCTATATTATTTGATGATGATAAAAGCGCACCTTTCAAGTTTTGGTATAACTCACGTTGTACACCGCGTTTAAACCCGTCATAGCATTCGCGAAATAGTAGTTTTCAAAGAAAATGATGTTATCAGAAAATGTAAGGAAGTCAATTATATTTATACAGAGCACGCGCGGAATATCTTCTCCTACCTCGAGTGTACTTTCCCGATAGGAATCTCTTAATGTCCGTTTAAACAATAACTCGTAAAATAAGCTTACGTTTCTTTGCGACTTTTTTCGCATGCTGGATGGCACGGGCAAGTTTCCCAGACCGAAATTTTATCGGGTTTCAACGCTGTCGAGAAAAACGGGCTTCCGTCGCGGAAGTGGCTTATCCGTAAAGGAAACAGGCTCCTTTTACGAATAAGAGCACTTGCTGTGATTTCCACGGTCACTCCCTATCTCGAGGAGGACGCCGTAAAACGGCGACATTACGTGATCACATATATGTGATCTCATGTACGTGTATATATTATATGTATATGTGGGTTTGCGGATATATATATGTTGATCATATGAACTTTTTTCATATTTGGTGTGGGGAGCTTGCCCCCGAAGTTTGTCTTCTTATTTTAGTTACACCCTGTGTATATATACACACACACAGGATGTAACTAAAATAAGGAGACAAACTTCGGGGGCGAGTACCCCACACCAAACATGAAAAAAATTCATATCAACATATATCCGCATATATATATATATATATATATATATATATATATATATATATATATATATTCGTGTGTGAAGAACGCGAGCGAGAGACGGCTCACGTAATGGCGATACGATGTTTTAAGGGATATAGGTCAGGGATTCGCGGGATTCTGCACGTGAATGCTTCGGCGGTGTTGTTCTATATCAGCGGTTAACCTGAATTTCGTAACGGCCAACATCCGTCCAGAACAAAGCGTGGCGATTCGGTTACGAGCACCTGAAGAACGGAACGGCACACAATTTTTCCACCGCGAATAATTGGAAATGTGATTAGCTCGGCGGCCGCTGCATGCGAAAAGGCTCGTGGCGATGCGCTAAAGTTAATTAACGTGCAAATCTTAAAGTTTACACTCGACATTAAAATGTCAACGTTACGCCTTTACGCCACGCAAGTCCTTTTTTTTACTGCGAACGTGTTCGCAAAAATATGAGACTATATATAGAATGTGCCGCGCGCACTCTTTTTGCGTGCGCGGCAGAAACTACATTTATGAATTGAAAATGATAATTACACGAGCGCAATTTTACATAAATGTGAACGTTCACTTTATCTCTATCTAAAAAGAATGTTATTAAAATTTTAAAATATAATTAAAATAATTAATAAAATATTATTAAGAGATCTTTTCATTCCTATACCCTCTAAGGTTTACTAATTTTCATTCGCATTCTGTTAACTGCATGGTGTTTGTAATATTATTTGATGTCTTTTCAAAAATCGCTCTCGGCAAAATTTAAGTTCTCGCACGAGCGAAGATTTATATTTGCATCATAATTTCATGTTGCTTTATAAAATTTATTCTAGAGCGCCGTCGATACGGCGCTTTATGCAAAATATCTCACCGATTAGCGCAACGTCGCCCGCAATGTTTCAATCGCGTGTTAAACTGATAACCTGGCAGCTGATGCAATCGATTAATTCACGATAAATTTTTCAATGAACGATTAATTTTTGATCTCGCGTTCGAGAAAAACAATTAATAATCGACAGCTTTCCCCGAGGTTATCCTACTTTCCACGCACAATCGTTACATTCGGCAAAATACAGTAACGTTCTAATACTTAAAATTAGTGTATAAAAATAAAGTATAAAAATAAATTTTGAAAGAAGTGAGCTTACAGAGACCGACATACGTGCTTAGAATAAAATTAGGTAATCTCGTAAGCTTTTAAAAGTAGAGAAAAAGCATAATAACATGTGACTGTATATGTACCGCGGGCAACACATAAATCTAAATTGAATCTGCCGCTGAAAGACATTTCGGAGGGTCTGTTATCAATTTTGTGAAATCTCCGCGGACAAAATCTGTCAAAGAAATATCCGGTGGTCCCGGGGATTGCCCCAGTTTTTCTCCGAAGAGTATTAATATATCGAGAGAGAGAGAGAGAGAGAGAGAGGGAGAGAGGAACTTTCACCTCTAACTTTTGTTCAGGATATAAGCACACGGCATCATCGACCGCCGTGTCGCTTCCACCATGTCCAGCCATTTTCTAACATATATATACGACAAGGCTGGCATTGACCGCGCGCAATCTTTCCAGCACATTACGTTAAGCTTCGGGAACCTTTCCTGAACGGATTTGGAGTCGATCCTATTTATGCTGCGACAGCGACGAATCTATTCTTAATGAAGCTTAAGCTTTCCGTCCCCTTTGGTCACAAGAGAGCTCCGCAAATAATTCAGTCCTTTCTCAACTTGTGTTCTAATAATAGAGAACAACAAATGCATAATTTTTATGCATTTTTTGTTGCATGTTATGCATTTTTCAATTTCTAAAGTTCAATTTTTGATACGTACAAAATACTGCAATTATTTAACAGACTTGATAATAATCGATATATACGTTAAATAGCGGTATTTTAAAAGAATTAATCTTAAGAAAAAAGAGAGGGAGAAAATATAATCATAACACTACTGCCATTTTGTTCTCGTAAAATAAATTTTTTGCAGAACCACTTATTATCAATTTCTTAAAATTAAGTAACATTTTTTAAGATTGTATGGTAGATTCTGTAATGACTACAATATCTTTTTGTTCAGTTATACGCTAAAATAAATGATTGTTTTTAGGCCAAAAAACTCACCGTCTGTTCTCGACAACGGACAAACATCAAAATTCTGTTCAGGTTCACTCGAGATTACTTCCTTTGAAAATTTGAAGCCACGCCTTCGAACGGTGGTGAATAGATACGACGACTTTGTACGTGATTTCGGAGAATGCGCGCAAAGAATTCTCGGTTCCTTCGTACATTTGTTATCGCTCTTCTGCATCCAGATGTGTCAAAAGCCACTTCGGCATTCACTTGAACGAATGTCGCGTTACTATATGCGATATCATGGTTGAGTTGACAATTGAAACGTAGATATGTGCCCATTGTCCCTCTATTTGTACATGAGACACGTCGCATTTTTATCATTTGAACTGCGCCCTTACTATTTACTATTTCCGCGAAAAACGCGGCGAAGTGACTTGTCGTCTCAGTCTTGATTTTGATACTCTAAATATGACTTCAAAATAGCACTATAAAAAAAAAAAGAAGATAACTGTTGGCACTGGTTGGTATATATCCTTTTGCGCGTTTCAAAGTTAAGTATATTGAATTTCTGATGGCGTTGGCTTTCTCGTAATTTTACCTTCTCAACGAGAAGGAAGAAAGTGCCCGAGAGCGCCTTTTATGATATTGCATTAGCGTAATTTTGCGCATGTAGTAAAAAAAGGTCGCATTATGGTAGGCGGTACAAAGCTTTTGCATATAGGCAGCGGTATATACGTACTTGCGGGTGGGTCCGTTGAATATTTACGAGTGGTCCGTGTAAAAAAATAGGGAGCACATCTTAAAAAAATCGCTGTCAGCGACGTCCCACGCACGCGGAATAAAATAGGCCGGGCTATATTGCAACGCGATCCCGAGTCCCCGTCTCATAATTCTTTGAGTACGGAGTTGACACCGGCGGACGGTGTCACGTGCGAATATGGATCGAAACGAGACATGAGTAAGGCACACGACGCCGTTAGGATTATTTTTAGCTCTGATTATGCGTAATAAATCTCGAGCCCTCCTGCCGATTTATGTGATCAAACTTAATCCAAGTATATATACACGGTATTTTACCGCTTGTAAAAAAATAGTTTTGCATATAAAATAAACGAGTATGAAACCGTCGAGTCAAAATTTAATGGATCTGACATTTGCAATAAAATTCAAGATAAGAAATTAAAGACGAGCTTCTATAAAAGAATTGCGTGTATAAAGAAATAAAGATATATGCGATAAATATCACCAATAAAACAGTAATTAGATCATCACCACATGCTTTCGTATAAATTTCCTTTACGTGCGTCATTCTTCCGTTATCGGTAAATAATGCGGTGACAATAACGCGATTTAACGTTCCTGTTCTCACGAATTTCGTGTGTTTCTGAACACCGTATATGTGTACGCGTTCGTGCGTGCTCTGGTTAGCGTGACACTAACGAATTTACGTCGGGGCTGAAAGCTTTACACCGAACTCCCTTGATTATCACATGCGTGCCTCGATTGCCATGATTACATTTACGAAGGTCGTCAGTACATTCCCGTTTGATACAATCGCGATTGTTTGTCAAATTGTAATAAATTATGACGTATGAATTACTAAATTATGCATTATTAAACTACAATAAATGATACATGGTTTAAATCATATGCGCACGTCAAACCGTAACTGCAACATTTGTTATTGCATTGATTACAATTTAACGCTGCTATGAATACTGCAATTTAACTCGTCGATTAAATTATATCGGGCATAATTATAAACTCTACTGCCATACTGCGGGGTATGGCGATCTAAACTATATGTATCCAGCTTATCTTAATCTATTGGATTTTTGGCAAGGGCTCTGAGAAAAGGCGGTCGCTTAATCTAATGGAATCCATATTTATAGCCTAAAGCGGCGGTTCGTACGAGCTTGCAGGTTGAGGATTATTAGTAACGATAACAACGAAGCGGTGTATAAAAACGTGCTTACTTAGATTATTTCCATTTAATATATCCGTCATATATTTTCTCTTTAGATTAAAATTTTTCAAACGGTTTACTCAAAGATGTACAACAAAACGTTAATCTCGATTAATTAAGTACACTATATCTAAACGATATATCTCAATCTTACTTTAAGAAATAGAGAGAAGTTTGTAAAGGGCTTATTAAAATTCAGTTACTTTGCATTGCGGCACTATTTAGTAAAGATCAAGGTAAATGATTGAACAATACGCTCTCTCTCTCTCTCTCTCTCTCTCTCTCTCTCTCTCTCTCTCTCTCTCTCTCTCTGTAATATGTATGACTTGCCGCTGAGTAATACCACTGTACCACCCAACGGCACAATTATCTCAACTCCAATTCTCCCCGGTAACGTCGGTTAAGAATTAGTTTGCCTAAAAGCGAGCGCACGTATAATGTCGTCGTATTTCGAGCAAAACGTCGTCCTCGACCTTGTCAACTCCAGGTACCCACGTCAGTCCCCTGCTGATCGCTGACGGCGAAGTCCTTATTATTAAACGCCGTGCAGTCAGCGGCACAAATTTCGAACTTCAATCGTGCATGTCAGCCGAAGCGCGGCCCTAAAATTTATGTCCCACGGGCATATCGCGGACGCTCGTAATCATAACTTTGCGTCCCGCGGGAGTCGCGCGCGCGTAGGCTAAGGGCGCGTATCCGTCGTCTCTTCAGCTGTCACGCAACGGCTTGTAACATTCATTGACATTCTGAAAAGGTCACACTCGTTGGTCATGGTCGGGTTCGCGTATGCTGATGGCGGGCGCGCGCGCGCGAAAGAGAAAGAGAGAGAGAGAGAGAGAGAGAGAGAGAGAGAGAGAGAGAGAGAGAATCGAGTTAACTGCATCTAAAATGCAGCCCTGAGGGCCAAGCGGCATTACCTTCCGAAGAAATTTTAACGCCAAAGTGAAAAGTGGACGACGCTTATATCTAAAGCTTTTATACGTATTTGAAAGTTCGTTTTACATCAAATATCGCGACCATCCAATAAAAACGAAAAAAATTTTGAAATGTGAATAGCTTTGTTCTGAGGAAGAACGAATTTGAGAACACGAGATTTAATTTCAAATATATTTTATATTAAGAGACTTGAAGAGTTGTAAGAGAAAAGGTGGAATTTAAATAAATTTTGAAGCAAAAATTTTATTCTACGACTGACGATACGATATATATTTTATGTAAAATAATTATACATATTCAAATAATTATTATCGATTTATTTTATATTGTAACCACTTTGTCTCTCGATTATTTTCATCTGGGAATTATAACCTTCGTAAAATATCGAAAAGAAATTGAACGGAACATGAGAAAAATAGAACAGGTAATTAATTCATAACCAGTTTATCGAATTGTCTCGCTCAATTTGTACTGCTTTAAACTTTGAACGCGTAACGTTTAAGCGTGACGGTAGAAATCACTTCTGGTCTCACAAGGGACTTGTAACTTTATTGGTTACAATGAAAGTTTGAATTAATAAAGCGCTAAAGCCGGCGATGAACTTTATGACGATCTTATCGAAGTCCCGTTGTTGCACGCTCGTAAATGTAACAAGTACACTATCGATTTCCTACTGATATGACATCACGTCATAGAACGATTTAGACTATCGCAGTTGAATATCACGTCTATCCGGCTTTCTTATTTTCCCCGTTTTAATGTTTAATTCAAAAGTCTCTGGAATCCGCTTACTTTTCCATTTATTACACCGTCAAATAAATTGTTATACAATCGTATTTGTACTCAGTTTTCGGTCTTACTTATTGATTTTGTTTTCTTTCGCTCTACTATTTTTCTTAATTTATTTCCGTCTACTTTTCTTCATTTATTTATGCGCTCCAAGCTTGAGAATTATCGTTACTATAATACACCGCGAAGTAAAACTAATGGGGAGAGCTGCGCCAAGCGAACGATATCGTTACGTGAATCGACAAGTGACGTGAACAGTTTGGACGTGAAAAAAAGTGACGGAATAGTAAATAATTAAAAAAAATTCCTGCTCACTACTCGCTGAATCGCGATCGGCACGCAATCTAACTTAAGCGTTGTCGGGCCATTATTGAGTAGTAACCACTGCGTGAGCAACGTTGTCTGATACCATCGGTCTACAACTACTGCGCCCGACAATAGTATACTCAGTATTCACCGCTCTTTTTCAGCGGGACGATGTAGGTCATGGTGATATCGCATTTAGAATTTTTTTTTTTCCCTCATCACCCACGGCGATTTGCTATCCCGCCTCCAACCATCCCTGTCATCCCGGTCAGCTCTTCCGCCAACTCGACGTGCTAATCTTCGTTATTTCTCTTATATAAACCCTTTACGTCAGGTCTATATTGCCGCGGGATAGTTTTAATCTTTCGCAAGAATTATTTTACGCTTTTTCTGTGCTTTATTGCTTTTTATCATTGCTATTTTTACTCCGCGAGATATTTTAAGTCAAACTGATCTGATTATAACAACGTATTTCTAAAAAATTCAAACCGACTTTTCCTTAATAAAAAATTAATCGAATATCTCTCATTCTTTTTATAATTTCTTAATTTTTGATAAGATTAAGATTCTTAAGATTAAGAAATTATTTAAAAAATGAGAGATATTCGATTAATTTTTTATTAAGAAAAGGTTTTGTTTGATTAATTTATTTACAGCGTTTCTATTTAATTAATTTTACTTACATTTAAACATCTTTATAATAAATTATTTATGTTTATCAATTATAATTATTTATGTTTAAATAATCTTTTAAGGCAACGTCGAGGACTCTCTTTAAACTAATTGAGAAACGCTTTATCCCCTAAGCCATCAACTTAATTCTAATTGTAAGGTGTCCGGTATTTTTTATGACGACGGTGTCATTCTATTGTGCGAGGAAAGCCCGCATGAATATGCAATATTCTTAAGCTTCAGCCTGAGTGTTAGCGCACGAGCGAACGTCGGCGGTCCTCAATTCAACAATGGAGCCTTTTGTAACGAAGATTTGGCTATCCTCTATTCTTCACGGTACATAATCAAAAGAAGCAATCCGCGGAATTCGGGTTGAAGTGGGTTTCCATAGACTAGAGGCAGCAATAGGATATACCAAAAAGAGAAAACCTCAAAGCGAATCAAAATGTAACAATTCTCATGTAGCGAGCCACATTGTGGCAAAAATTCAATGAAGTCGTAAAAGGATAAGGCATCACAATACATCGCAGCGCTTTCATTCCTCAGCCCTTCGTTGTAGCATTTTAATCATTTTGGCTAGGTACGCGCGTGCCAGTGATATATACGGTCATCATAAAAGAGTTATTACGTTTTATGATAGCATATTCAAGTGAAGAAAGAATGGAATACTCAACGAGAATATTTTGCAATAATACTAAAAAGTAATTCTATCTAGGAATTTCATATAGATAAGTAGTATAATTTAGCGTTTCATTATATATTTGTTAATCCATTCTGTTTTATCTCACTATTTCTAGAACAAAAATAATAATGGCAAAGTTCTTTTTAATATCATCATTGCAAGATTAAAAAAATGTCACGTGGCAATCAACATACTTCTAACAGCTAGAACAAATGTCGAATGGCATAATTGTTGCATAACACTCGCAAGCCGTCGTGCGCGCGAATATTGTCCGCATATATCGCTTCGTTGACGTCACATCTGATTCATACGCATTCATATATGAGTTGCATTTAATCGCATAATCGCAAAGCCCACGCAGACGTAAAGGGACTGCAAACGGCAGCGGCTTACAAATTTTCGGCGTAAGACTTAAAAATGATAGCAATTTTATTCATTCCAATTATCATAGCCTTCATCTCGACAGAGTGTATATTTCTGAAGTCACTGAAATGCATTTTTCCTTTAACAAATGAAAGAATCTTTCACATTGCGAAATCATTCCATCGTTCCGCGTATATACACAGTATATATAAACGGCGAGGCGGAACGACTCGATTATTCACTCGTTATAACAGCGAGCTCGTCGTTGCGCAATCGAGGATTCCACGCCGTGTATTTTATTGTCTTCAATCGTTTCATTACGTTGCGCGTCCCTTTCGTTGATTTTTGAAACTACATTATTAAAGCGAGAAGGTAGAAAACTGTTGAGAGCAGAACTTCAAATTAAAAGTCGTTCATTAATCTTCGCGCTCTAAATTAATGCATTTATTATAAAAAAAACATAAATACTGAAGAAAAAATATTGTTAAATATAAAAAAAAGAGAGAAACACACACACACACACACACACACACACACAGCTTCTTTACCATTCTCCTCGCTTCTAGAGAGATGAGAGGTATTTCGCTACGTAAATTTATTACGGTAAGCAGAAAATAGGAAGTGCCGACGTTACACATTACAACAAATTGCATTTCTAAGAATCTCATCTCAACTGATTTAACGAAGTGCCTTAATAAGAAAGCCGTACCTGACGCAATAGAAGTTTTCCATCCTAAAGGGTTAACATCGAGATAAATTGTATGCACTTGGCATATACCGTAAATTCAATATAACTTAAATGGATTTTGCAATTTCATATCAACTTGCAATCCGCGGACATTAAACTGTTTTAATAGAGCTTATTAAACTCGCTGCTTCTTGTTCGAAAAAAAACAGCTACACGGCTTCTTCATAATTTAATGGAAAATTTTCTCCGATACCTTCTGTTTTATTATAAGAGAATAAAACAGAAAGATCTCTACAAGAGAAACGATATCTGTAATATACCCATATAACTTACATTATATCTATACTTATGTCTTGATCGATGCTTGCCTGTCGGAGAAACTTTATTCACTTCTTCACTTCTTCACCTCTCTCTCTTCTTGATCACTTGCGCACAGCTAATTACTAATACTAATTTTAATTAATATGATAAAAGAAATTCAATATATTGCAACATTAATCATTATATGACCATTATACTATTATAATCTAAACGAGGACTCTTTCAATCTTCATTTTTATATTTGCAAAGACGATGTAAGAAGCTTCTCGTGATTTTAAGGGGTAATACCCAATTAAAAAGTTCGAAAAAATCGATTGTTCAATTTTTGCATTCCAAGCAAGATGGAGGACTTATATTATGGACCTGGAATCGATGATTCTGTGTAAGTTGAAACATTTTCGCGATTTATTCATTGCTCAATTTTCAAACGCGTTTTTCTCGAAACCATGTTAAAAATCGGTGACCAAAATATCTCGGCAACCACTGAACCGATCTATTTGAAATTTCTAGTGGTTATTCTATACATAATTATCTAGTCTTTGTCGTGGGATTTTTTTTAAGTGACTTAGTTTTTTCTTATCGGCAAAATAAACCCGAATTTTTCCCTAAAAATCGCTATTGTAAATTTAAACGCCCGCCATTTTGTCAAAAATCGATATTTTCAAAAACCCCTGCGACAAAGACTAAATTATAGTGTCAATTTTAATAATCTTTTTGTTTTTTTTTTATTCTGATGATTACAAATGAAATGGGAGTGGTCACCGCGGAGGGCCTTTTTTTGCGGCAGTCGACAGAACCCAAGAATATTCCGCCAATATTGAATATTTTTTAATAAAAAAAATTTAACGTATTCTTAAAAGTGTGTACTTTCATGTAGAAAAAATACCAATACCATAATTCATGTTAGGTTTCCTTAAAAAAATTCACAAAAATTGCCTTTTTTTCGCGCTTCTAATTGGGTATTCCCCCTTAATGACTCGATTAAATCTGTTCCGACCCTTTTTCGTCGTGTTAATCATTTTACTCGATCTTTCTGTTACAGCGACCACTCAATCAGCAACCGCGTGGACCGTCGTGGACACCCGACGCATTGCGAGTGTGGCGAGGTGACGAGGCCCTTATGACGACGCGAGGAGACGGCCGAGAGTGCCCTGGCCACGTCGCAATCCGACTTCTAGGCCTCGTTCACTCCTCCCGCCCTCGACCGTCCTTGAATCGCTCGTTGAATTCCGCATGTTTTCCGGCAGCATTTCATTCCGACCGTCCCCACTCGGCACCACCACCACCACCAACACGTGTACAAACGGAACATTCGCGTTTACACGCATACGTAAACACGCAGGCACACACACGAACACACACGAACACACAGGCGCAGGAACAAGGAAATGATCCTTCGATCCTCTCGAGGACTCGCCCGCCGACTATAAAGAGTAGAGGGGCCCTGCGGCAGTCGCTACATCGGTTACCGCGATGTTACCACAATGGTTACTGCGTGGTTAATTGGTACAAATTGGCGGTTCGCAGCTGGTAATTGTCGTCAACTGCACGAGCTGGTAATTGAGCGGTGTGATTGATGAGATTATAAAAAGCGCGCACGAGACGAAAAACATCGTGCGCGTGAGGCGTATTGCGCGCGATCGAATGAAAGGTACGTACAAATTGGTTATCGTGTACAGGACGAGAATAAACACAAAAATCTACGTTGTTATATACCTATATTAACGGAATCACGCGTTGAATGACTTTTTGTAACTATTGATATAATGTTCTGGAAATATTCTTTTGAAAGATGCCTTCTTATGCAGTAGAGAGGAGTATACAAGTCTCTCTCGGATATTTTTCTTTCTTTTTATATATTGAATACGACAAGAGAGTACAAGCTCTATACTTCGTTAACAAGTGGAAACTCGAACAGAGTGCTACGACACGATAATCAACTGCCCAATTAATTTAAAAAGGGAAAAGAAGAAAACCGTGTCCCTTTAAAATATAATACTCTATAATTTTTCAGCTTTGTACCGTGAACAATATCACTATTGGCCTACGCATTAATTAGTTTCGTTTGATGATACCGCGCGCTTTGAATTCTCTCGACGTGCTACATGCAGAATTTGAATTCAGCAATCAATATTTGCCAGTCTGCTCGGGGATTAAGTGCAAACATCAACGAAATTCGCGAAACAATAAAGCGTATTAATGCTCCTCAAATATTTTCGGTAAATAAGAATTCATGCGTTTTGCCGCAAATACAATTACGCTCCTGTTACATACGAAATTGCGGAAATGCCGAATACGTGTAATATCAGTACACGTAAACGTAACGTATACTGATTGTACATACAACCAGCCGCACACTCACACGTTTATTGAAAGTTTCCTGCCACGTAGTATGGCGAGGTGAATGCGTCCCCAATTGGTTCCGCGCGTGGTTGGAAAAGTCTACGTTCGCAAAATTAGCCGAGGATCACGTGCGACCTTCCGAATTTCGGTATCGCGGTCACGATTAGTCAGGAAAATAACGGGCATACTAAAAACCGAGTACTTACGCTTTAATAAAAAAAAATCACAGAATATAATTAATAAATAATGTCGCATGAACGATACTATCTTCTCTTTATTTCCGCGTTTACTTCTATATTCTTCATTTGAATTTTTATATTTTATTTAATTCTATTGATTTCTATTACTTCGTGCAATGTCATATTGCACGAAGTAATATATTGTATAAGCTCTCTTTGATAATGAAAAAATCTCTAAAATTATATTTAATTATATCGTTTTAAATTCCATTATATAATTAATTCTCTTTCATGTAACAAACAGATGTTACACACATTCTTTATCTAGAGAAAGATATTTTATTCTTTTTTTTTCGTTAACTTCTGCAGTTCTATCCAAACAACGTAAATTTATCTTAAATCTATCGCGAAATCGACAGGCACGACTGTAGGCCTCGCGACAGCCAATTTATTTTACTGCCACTAGAAGGTCGTTATTCTTGAGAAAACGTCGAAATGAGAAAGAGAAAAATAGAGGGAGGAGGGCGAGGAATCGAGTTCAGAGAATCGCAGAAGCGAGGTATAGGCATCCTAACTGTATTCGTTTTCTCGATGTATCAAGTTGAAAAGATACAGAAGTAAAAAAAACTAATAGAATTGACCGAAGCTATCAAAGTCATCGACTTTTTATACTTCGTTTCATTATTGCGCGATATTAAATTTTCTGTAACCCGACCTACAATTCGCGAATATTTTTCTGAATTTTTCGCCATGCGTTTCTCTTTGCTTTGGAAACTGAGTTCGATAGATTGAACGTTGAGAACCTGGCGGACAGGATCGATAACGCGTTATGCAGCGGTTCGATATTTCTCTATCGCACGTGAACTTTGATCTTGAGTCGCGTCAGGAGAAGCGTCTCGCTGAACACTCGCGCAAAGAAACTGCACGGCAACTGCATTTTTCACGAGAGAGATCGGAAACTTTCCGAGGTCCCGTGCTCTTAATTTATATGTAAATTCATGCGCGAGACACCGTTAATGAAACAAGTGGCGGCGAGAGCGACAATTCACGAAGGACACGCGCGCGTAGTTAGATATTACAGCTACGCGCGCCGCGGTCTGTGGAATATTAACAGCGACAAATTTGCTGCGGCTATTGTCAGATTTCGATGCAAATTGCGTTCTCGTATTTATTGCTCGCCTCTCTCCGGGGAAAAAGAAAAAAAAACGTAAGCGCCCGTGCGACTTCCGCGCGAATATTGGGTTTTATACATATGCCTTCCGTTTCCCACGGCCGAATTGGCTCTCGATAAACGATATCAATTTCTCGGGTAGCTGGTAGCGTCTACTGCACACTCGGAGGCAGTTCATTTGTACGTGGAGTCACCTAATGGAGGCAGGAGCGCTTGGGTCGACGGTGATTAATGTACGAAGGGGGTAGCAGATGCATCTCGCACCCGAGTTAAGTATTACATTGTACGCCTTCGCGGAAAACGCATTCATCTCGCTGAAATATCCATATCAACGTCCAACTTGAAGCAAGATCTGCGACATTTATTACCACGTCGAATTCGTTTTTGCTTTTCGACGAGTAATTTATTCGTTCGCCCGAATTTTATTGGTAAATTTTAACAAGCGAAATCAAGCGCAGCGCGCGGGTTTCGCTTGTTAATAAATTATCAAGTGTCCGTAGAGAGCGGATGAAATTTCCATTATCAAATTTAATTATTTTGGAACGTCCTATACGCGCGATTAATATTGCCCTGCATCCTCATGACTCCTGGGAAAACGATTTATTTCGCAATTTTACTCGCACGACATAATTCTTTTTTTTAATATTAATTTATTATCTTTAAATCTTTTCAGTTTAACGCTGACAATATCGTATGACTTTCAATTACGATCCAATCGATCCAATGATGCTTATACGATTCATGTGCAGAGTGATTCCACTTTTTTTTTGGAGACTGCTCTCCGTTGAACACCTAAGCACAAATTGCGGGCAATTTTTAAGCGCAGATAACAGAATTTCCTTTTTTTTCTACCTTCACTGATATTTGGTATACGCTTTGGTATACACTGGTATACGCTTGCGTGCTTCTTTCTGCAATTACGAGGCAAGCGGTTTTTGGAGCCACTGAAATTCGCCGCGGCATGCAACGCGATTTGCGCTTACGAGTCGCATGGAATTTGCACGAATACGTAGCCCAGGTGTGATATGATCTCTTAAGTAAAAAAATAATTTGCGTATGTTCCGTGTTCTCCGATTGGATGGCTTTCCACTATAATACCATACTTTCAATTCGTGCGCGATACGAATTTCTATACGAATCGCGTTGCCTCGTAAAAACGGCAATATTATTCATTTTTATTTTTATACAACTTGCTAATTTTTAGAGAAAAATTTGTGTTGAATTAGAAATATTATTAATTTCCTTATGACGCGCGTCACGCTGCAATATAAGTTGTCAGACTGTATATTTCAGATTTCTGGCTGAGTCATGCAGTGTCTGTGCTTAATTATCGGCGAAATGCAAAATTTATGACACAAGTTGTCGACAGGCATGCGGCGTGCACGGTGAAATTATGCGGAACCGGAAGATCGAACGCTGCATTATGTTGTCGCACACTAGATAGAGTATAAATACCGCAGCGATCAACGTAACAAAATTTTCGATCGAAAATTAAGCCTTCGTTAAAACATTTGAAAATAGTTATTCGTTAAACTCACGCCCAAACAATAAATTAGTCATTTTAAAGAAACCGTGCAATCGAAAGAGATTTCATCACTGAATCCGCATGAAAATTATAATTAGAAAATCTACATCGGCGAAGCTCCAATCTAACCGCTGCAAAATATTCCACGCGATTGATATGAATCTTCTACGCTTTATTGTACACGGATTTGGAGATATATAGAAAGAAGCTAATATACGAACATTCTATTGTTTGAGACTTTCAAGGATCGCAAGGGCCAACTCGTTTTCTTCTTCTGCCTTTTACTGCCGATCAAGCCATTAAACGGATTAGCAGAGCGAAAAAAATTTTAATTATTAAAAAAAACTCCGTTAATGTTCGTGTTGTGTTCGCTAAAATTACTGAAATATAATATCCAAGCACTTTTTAATTGCAGTATTTTTATTACAATTTTGAAAAGAACAAAATACGTAGATGAAACTAATTATATACGCGCAGAAACGAGTAAATTATATTTTTACTTTTTATCTTTCATGGCTTATCCCGCCGCGGCAGCTTAATTATTAATCATCCTTAATTATTTATCAATCGCGAAGCGACAGCACTGCGCTTCAATTCATATCGCTTCGCCCCGACGACGCATCCGCGCGCTTCGACGACGTTATTTCGCAGTCGCGACCCTTTCGAAGGTATCTGATCAGAGACACCGTCAGCACACATTTAGCGTGCGCTCCAGATGGCTCGTTTTCACGAATCACGTAGGTATCTTGAACGAGAATCTGGGGCAATCGGATGTTTGTGTCGCGTGAGGGAGAGAGAGAGAGAGAGAGAGAGAGAAAAATCAATTAACGACAGCGGCGAAACGCGTTATACACCGACGCGTGCACACATCGCGAAGTGCATTCGCATTTCGTTGCAAAGCCACTTGGCATTGATCGTGTCACACGACGTTTGGGATATCACGAGGGCAGCATAATGCGATGGGCCCTTAAGGGTCACGTTGCGGAAAGCGATACGCGGAGACACGAAAGACGGCCGCGTGACAGAGGGGAAAAGGAGAACAGCAATCGATAACTCGTTTTTTAATCTGTGCCATCTGTTGCACTCGTCGACGCGGCGATACATTAATGCAAATGTATCTCGCTCACCGTTGTACCCGCGTGTACTTTTTGTTTTTAAACGCGATACAACCGTGAAACAGTATAAACAAGTCATGATACGGTACGGGCGATAAAAATTTAAAAAAAGAGCCGTACGCTGCAAAACGTATGCACGTGATAATCTCCGACTGGTATTCGCGCGGATTTCGATTGAATCTCTATTATACCGTGGAATTGCGCGTGTATTTTTGTTACGGATATATTACGCTAATCGCGATGTGTGATTAGTACAAGCGGGATAGTACGCAACTAAATGGATAGCGACCTACATTTTGTACTAATAAAATTATATATATTACCTGCACTATATCAATACTAACATTGACATTATGTATGGAGATATACTGTATATTAAAATATTTATATCAGTTTAACTTCTAATTACAAAACAGTTTTAACGATGTTATTTTACATTACGTTATGTTCCATATATTCGGTGGCTATATTTATTTCAAGCGAAATTCTTCGTCCTTCCAAAATTATAAAATTCCGCTCACTCGATCACTCGAAAATGAAACAATTCGTGTTTCAAAAGCCACTCGTAGATAATGAGACGATATGAGTAACGGATATAAAATCTGAAACAGAGACACGCACGCTGTCGTTATTTGTCGTTTTTCTCTCAACACGCGGACTCTATAGGAGAAAACTATAGCTTAAGATATAGATAGAATCTAGTTACTCGGTAAAGAGTGACGTTGGGGGCACGCGTCTACTCAATTAATTGATGTCCGATCAAAAATTGGTAGAACGAACGTTTGGGAGGATCGAGCGTTTGACGATTTCGGCGCGTGCCTCCGAGATGATGCGTTTAATTAATTATATGGGCACTGCCAGACTTGCAAAACTTTAATCAAAAGTACACACCGGCACGGCTAATCAAAGACCCGTAATCAAATCGAGCCGCGATTTCGTCGATAAGGACAAATGTACACGTTAAGCGGAATCGAGCACCATGGCGATTTTCCTATGTTATACCGGTTGTCTCGGAAAAATGCCGTCAGCCTTATCTGATAAATGAAAATTTATGCAGCTTGGACACAAACCTGTATACTGTATTTTGCCTTTCGTCAAGCCGACTTATCTACGCAAAATTGCAAGAGCACGTTTATCGGTTAACGTTTGATTGGCACTTTTCGGAGACAACTTGCATATTGATGCCGGGAGAGAGCTCTGACCACAAGCCACGAGAAAAAAAAGCCGCATTAATAAGGTCACGAGCTTAATGAACCAAAAGAAAAATACTATAAATAATAATAAAAAAACGACCGGGGAAAAAGAGATGAGGAGCGAGTAAAGGAAAACATCTCATAGGAATTAATGACTGTTGTCCTAGATATGTCTAAAGAAATAAACGAGCCGAAACTTCGTTAAGGATTTTGTACGTTGACTTCGCGAGCGACCCGGATGGTCGTCAAGGTCGCTGGTGAGGGTGTATCACAAAGAACTACTACTTTCCTCGTACACGACGCGCGATGCTTGCGCGTCTTGACACCGCACGAAATTAAGAGGGGCGAGCCAATGTCAATGCTGTTATATCGCGCGATCGAGGCAATCGTCGACGATCAATGGATCGTTCGATTTGGCACGATCGACGGATCTCCCGTGATCCGAGACGGGATGCCACGTGATAGGAAAAAACTTACAGAGCTAATAAATTATTATACTTGTAATTAGTATAGCGTTTTGAATTAACACGAATCATTAACACACACACACATACACACACGCGTATTCACATACACACGTACGCGACACACGTACACAACACACGTACGCGCTCGTGTCGCATACATACGAATAAGTGTGCGCAAATGTAAACTAGACGAGCTTTAGGCTAATCAAAGGGCTCGAATTCATTGAATGGGAGCTCGCGGATAAAAGATGATGCGGCACGGTATCACTCGTGACTTAATTAAGGACGTTAAATAGCCGCCCGATGTTGGCATTTAGCTGGTCTAAATCGCAGAGGGTTCGTTTCTACTAATCATAGTATATACTGTTGAGTTTAATCGATTGTGAGATACGAGATACTTTATTATTATACATATGCGTAGGCTATACGTACGGAGAATCATATTTGAAAATCGATATTTCTACCGAAAACGTTTGTAAGGTGTGTGTTCACGTATGTGCGCGGTAGCAATCCGATCGGTCCCACTTGGCGGTTATATCACGTGGCGAACGACGAACGGCGAAAAGAACGCGCGCGTAATACCTTCCGGAATCACGCCTAATACGTGCATAATAAATGAATAAGGGGATCAGAGCAAGAACTTTTATTCCCTTAATTAAAAAGTTTTAAGATTTAAGAATGAAGTGATAATTGATCCGAATCGTGAGGCGAATTCGTCTGTCTCTTCTGGTCTACCATCTAAACTCCCGTGCTGGTAATGAGAAGCAATTACTTATCCTTAATGAAACACATGCATATATTAATAGCAGATGTCTGGCAAGTTGCGCGTCCGAGTTTCGAAATCGACTCGGGGTACAAATCGCCCCATCGGGGTTGAATGCATGGCGTCCTTCGCGCGAATGCAATCTGTTCTAGCCGTCCTTTCTCGTCGCGGATCTCTCCTTGTCGGTCTGACCTTAATTGTAGGCTAACCTAGATTATAGAAGTCAGAGGCAATTCCGACGAATGAACAATCTCGGAAACGATAAGGCTCTCCTGCTTTATCATTAAGCCTCCCGGATCACCCTGTCTTGTTGCGAGTTTTCAATATTCAAACCGTTGCCTCTCCTCTACTTGGAATTTCCACGTAGAACGATCGAAATACTTAATTTGTAAAATTGTTAGCTAATCGCATCTCTGCTGATAATGGCTTAAATAATTAAACTCGTCCGCGAGAATAATTATCTCGAAATTAAGAGTACTACAAATATCTTCCTTTTCTGCAGCAGCAAATTATTAATTAATGACAATATATTATTGGACCGTTTCTTTATCTATTCACGCGTATGTTCAAAATAGTCCTCTGTCTTGAAAAAAAAAATCATAAAATGTCTCATAAAAGTATAGAGAGATCAAGATATGACAAATTAAATGCAGTGCAAAAAGAGCGAATATCGCGGACCGACACAAATGCAAAATTCCTCGCATGTTAATTCGCAAATTAACGCTGTCGCGCACGCTCAATTAAATCGTTGAATTAATTTGTAAAGCTGCTCATAAAAATTCGTTACGCCCGTTTGCAATCGAACGAAACGTAATATTCGGTATTAATGTTTCTAGAGCGCGATATTGTTTCCTGGCCGGCGCGTGTGTCGTTGTGTTTGCCCGGGCGATAGCCGTATACAACGCGGTTAGATGGCTCAATAACCAGCGATGTATGCTTCTGGTGACCCGCCTCGCATCGATCATCCGCACATTCGACGAGATATCATTTCCTCTCTCTGAGACTTTCCAGAAAATCTTGCCCGCGCAGATAGCGGATTGGACAGGTGTCATCGACATATTTCGCGCCATCGAAAAATCTTCTCGCCGGGACACCTGCTCTTCGATTACATCAGAAACGTACGTTTTCATCGACAGATCTTGTCAATCCATCAAGTTTTTTATTTTCATTTTTTTTTACCTTAGCTTAATTTTATGATGATGTATCTCTCGGTTGTCGCGAGAAAAGTTATATTATTTTCTAAATGATATATCGAGTCATATCTTATTCAAGATTTAAAGACGATAGAGGAAAGACCGTATAATTGCTATACATTCTTATAGGCTGTGTTATTTATGTAAACGTTCGTTCATAAATACAGAAAAATATATTAAAAATATTTTGTAATTTTTTTTCTAGTAAAAATATATTATTAAAAAAAGAATTTTTGTAAAATTTTTTGTAGGTTCTGTTGGTTGCAGTCCTTTTATGTTAAATCTCAAACTGGTCGCCGAATTGCTAGACATCATGCCTAAAGGAGCGCTCTCCTGGACTTATTTTCGTATCGAAATTGAGTACACAGTTATGTGATATAGTTCGTCGCCGCGTATAAACCGCCGCATAGTCAATCGCGTTTCCACAGAGAAGCTTCGAAAAATTCCGTCGACGGGTTGCTACTCGCCGCAACGAGAATGTTATATATATATATACGTACGATGTACAAGTCCTGATTTTGTAAAAGCAGCAAAACATGTTACATCTAGAATAATAAAAGTGATATATATGAGGTTTTATAAAAGCTATCCCCGTTTCTCTGAGGAGCAACTGTTTCTTGCCCGACATTCCACACGTCTTTCATCTTCTTTACGTCATAACCACTATAGGAAATTTTCTGACGCGCGCAGCAGGTTCGAACTACTGTGGAAACTTTCCCGCCTCCCGGGAAAAGGAGTAAAACTTTTCGAGGATTCTTTGGCAGCACGAAGCCCCAGGGTGCACATACCTAAATTGACCTTTCGCTCGAATTTCATTTTGTCTTGATTTCAAATTATTCTTTCATTGCATACAAATTGCGAATCTAACGTAAAAACGAAGTTCCTCTCTTGAAGAGTGATTCATTATTTCAGAATAATTGTGTATCTGATTGCAAGTTTCCAAAGTAAATAATTTTTAATTTTGTTCCTCGAGGCTCTCTTGCGTATACCTAATGTATAACAGAATAATATAAAAATGGTTGAATCGAGAATCTCGAGTACGATAAGAAAAAGCCGTTCCAGAATGATGTAAAAAGTTTCTCTCGTAAAAGGGAAGGGTAAAGGGTAAGCCGCAGGCCTTCGACTGTCAAAAAGCCTCGGATGAATAATGTTGCTCGGAAATATTTATCAAGCTTTTAAGCGACGTTATGTAAAATGGAAAATACGTTTAACATTTCAATATTTGAGCATAATCCCGCGCCGTGAAAGTTTTTCTAAGTTATTAATTTCAGAAAAGAGTTGGGTCCCCTAATTTAAAGAACATAAGCAGCTTAAAAATAATTTTAAATTTTATTCAAATGTCAAATGTTAAAAGGATTGTTACAGTGAATTATAATCAATGCAATTTCAATTTCATTTCGTGTTTGGTTCAGACATGCTAATATTGTAAAGACTTGCGTTTCAATATTTTTAACATTCCATTTTATATTTAATGTACTGCCCTGTTTATACGGCTATTAAAATCATAATCTCTATTCATGACAGCCACATACGCCTCTTTTATCTCTTCCGTGTTTCTTGCCAGTCTTCATGGTCGGTATCATGTATGTTACGAGCAGTAAATCTGCACGTATCCCACAAATTTTTCCGGAGAAAGACTGTTGGTTTTGCGGAAGCGTTATTGCAGATCCCAGCAATGTTCTCCATTCTCAGGACGAATCCCCCGGAGTTCTGTAAAGTATAAAACGAGTATTTACGTTTTTTTTCCACCGACCGTTACTTCTCGAATAACGTTTACCGACTGTCTTCCCGTCTTCTTACGATCGATATTAATACTACAGGAAAGTTCCCTAAACTCGGTGCTTTTAGGGCCAATCACGAAATTAGAAATTTTACCTTTACACATTTCTTGCTGCAGTTCCACCCTGATTAATGATGGAGATCGCTATAAAATCTGCAACGTTATCCCTTAATTATATCGTAACACGCAAATTTGGCGTGGTGGCTCGCTTAAAAATGGAATTCTTCGATCGCCCCCGCCTGCGAAACGCTCCGCCCTCCATTCACGTCCCCGTTAATAGCGACCGCACTTGAAATTGCATACACGTCGCCAGTTTAAATCCCGGATGTTAGTGGCGTAGCGATGGCACCCCGGTCGATCTCTCCTATAATCGGGCTGTTTTTATTCCGTCCCATGCCATTGATCGCGTGTGTCGCCCTTTTCTTCCATCCATCCGTCGATCGACACCTATCACGCGACCCTTTTCCGTTCTTGATCCCACCTAATCGCGGAGGACTACGTCATTCTCGACGAACGATTGCCTATTTGCAAGGGTGTGGCCCGGTGTACGTACCACCAGCCCATTGAGTTTCTGGGCGCGGTGGAGACCTGAATGAACACTCTTAACTTCGCCATCCAGCGTAACGATCTTTATGCAAATTGGCCTTTGTTAAGTGTGCACGAGATTGCCGCATGTATATGTGTATGTGCGTATGAGTATGCGTTTCTGTCAGAGATTCTATTCAGTAATAACACGATATTTTTACTTCTGATAAATTCTGGTAGAATTCTCATATCCGTTAAGGTTCACATAAACACGCAAAAATAATTTCCTACCTGACGATGTCGACTGCGTGCGAAATGTTTTTCTCGTACTTAGAACGCAAAAGAGATTTGTATCATCAATACTCTGGCTTAAATCTAAGGCGCACGATTAATAAGCTACGTTCGTGCGAGAGATCTCTTAACATCAGAGAAAAATGATATCGAGAGAGAAAGAAAGAGAGAGAGAGGAAAATCATAATCCCCGAGAAGTGGATCTCGCGCTCGTTATAGGGGACGAAGGAATGGGTACCTCACAGGATCTTCGATACACAGGAACTTCAGACGGAAAAGAGGCTGGGGATGCTCTTCGCGGAAACAGGTAGCTCGAAGAAACGATTCATCGGCGGGGCTTGAAAAGAACGTGGAAAAAGGAGCGACCTAGTTTCACCTCCCACGAAGACCACGACCCCCACCGATCTTTTTTTTGTCACGAGTCGAGGGGCAGGCTCGCAAAGTTAAGGACAAAGACAAACGTCTCTCTCTCTCTCTCTCTCTCTCTCTCTTTCTCTCTTTCTCCACGCAGAAGGTCGGACCACTCGGACCGACCGGCATGACGATACTACACGGCGACACGCAAGTCTCGTTAATATAGTTGTTTGGATTTACTGACCCTTCTGCGGCGCAAGACGGTGAGGCCTCTTCGCCAAATATTCGAGAATTCGATGGGTTCTCGAAGGCAGCTGTTCGACAGCTATAAGTAGCTGCGACCTTTCGAGGCTACGGAATATCGAAAGTTCGCCAAGTTCATTATATTCCGAACTTCGCGGCGTATTGCGGCTCGGCTACTCGGTACGTATACTTTTCAGTAATCGATAGTTCGTAAGTACCGGAAGCCGCTACCTCAATATACGCGCGCTGTAATTTGGATCAGACCGGCAGATTTATATACTATACATTATAAGTTTATACATTATATTATGTACGAAAATAGTTCCGCCCAGAAAACAAAAAATTATAGAACAGTTTCATTACATAATATGAAAATACACATCGTTTTTTTCTTCTTTGACTTTTTAAATCTATATTACGGCTATGCTATATGCCATTACCTTAGATTGATATGTGAATTATTTGGTAAAATATATTAATTAGATTGGATATAATTCTTACAACGTATATAACTTTATTGATGCGTATAATTAATTTACAACGCAAAATGATAGATTTATATACTCTATACATGAAATTTATTAATTATATATAAAAATAATCTCGTCCAAAACACAAAGAATTACAGAACAGCTTTATTATATGATGAGAGCACGCACATCATTTTATTCCCCTTTGATTAATTAGATTGGATTTAATTATTTTACAACATATATAACTTTATTGCATATAATTAATTCACAACGCAACACAACAGATTTATATACTATTCATTAAAAATTTGTAATTATATATCTATTACATAAAAATAGTCTCGTCTAGAAAACAAAAAAAATTACAGAATAGCTTCATTGTATGATATAAGCACACATCTCATTTTCTCTTTGATTTTTTTTATCTATATTGCGGCAAAGTGCCATTTCCTTGGATTGACATGTGAATCGTTATTAAAATATTAATTAATTATTAATATTAATTATTTTAACGTATATAATTTTATTGCGTGTAATTAATTCACAACGTAAAATAAAACTTCACATCGTCTATCTCACACTTTATTGGAATTATTAAAGAGATATTACAGAAAGATATATTATAAGAAAAAAGTTAAATTGCGTTATGACGATCTTACATAGCCCGTTAAAAGTCGAGTGATGTTATTTAATTCAAGAGTCACTTGAACTCTCTCTCTTCAGTTAATTTTAAATAACGTTTATGGCAATGGCACTTTCGCAAACTCATTTTCTTTAACGGCAAAAGGAAAAAACGCCTTATATAACTGTCCCACCCAACGATTCATATTTTCCTGTTCCAAATCAGGGTCAAAAAAAAAAATTCAAGCGCGAGTGAAGAAACGATTCCCGGTCGGATTTTTAAGCGGGTCATTCGCGACATAAAAAAAAGGGTGACGAAAGGAGACGGAGTCGCATTAGCCGATCAGCTTTACGGTTTACAGGCATGATGCGAGAACAACTTTGACCTGGATCGCCGTGCATAACTACTGGCCGCTGTCATCCTTCTCATTCTCCGCCCTCTCTCTTCAACCCTTTCATATCGTAAGTTTGCACGCGCTCCGTGTCGTGCACCCCGCGACCACCGACGCGACCCCGCATATATGCACCAACCACGTCGCGTAATCGGATCCGCGATAGAGCCGATGCGCGTTATGCCGCACGTCGACGATCTCTCTACTCCGTCTCCCGTATTGCCGTGTTGTCGCCAATATAAATCCGCATAGATTCGTAGATTGCGCGGGATGGCCGGCGGAACGCCGCCGGTCCCCGGTATAAATAAATCGATCACCGTAAAATGCTATACAAGTCGGTCATGTTTTTAAAGCAGTCAAGGTAATGTATATACATATCGCCCAGCTGTCCCTTTTCGTTGGACCGACTCCGCGTGCTCGCTTTCTCTCTTCTCGAGGCTAGTGCACATCTATACTATTCACTTAATCATGCAACCCGCACCGCAAATTATACAGCCGTTGACCTACATATCGCCCCAGGTATAACATGCCAATTCCGTTTCGATGCGTTCGCGTGAAAACGCGGGGATTTGTTTAGCATCAAGGATGCACGCGCACGGAGTATGATGTATCTTTCATTTATTCGTTTATTTATAAAAATGATGAGTACGAACACGGTTAGTGTAAACATTGCCGACATTTTCTGTGACGAAAAAAAAGCGGGAATAGAAAACATTCATTATCTTTGAACGAAAAAAATAAAAAACTTAGTTTTATAAGTTATTATTTCCATAATATTTATATCTCTGAAATGATATAAAATAAAAATTTAAGCATTATAGAATAATACATTCATTGTATTTTTATACGTTTCTGGCATAAAATTTTTCTGAAAGATAAAACATTATATCGGTTTATAAAATTTCATCTCTGCATTGCATATCTTCTGCCGCTACCAATAAGATATTCGAGACATTATTTGTATACACGGCATTCATTTTCACGCTTAACAATATGGTAATATTCCGTATGCATTGGAACAAAGCTAAAATTATTCGCGACGGAAGGAACCCACGGTCGCGGAAATCATGCAAACTCCGCGCTTCGTCAGTATATCGGGGAGTACTCTTCGTTTGCCACGGCGAAGTGGTGCTTATACGCGAGATCGACGCGAAGATTGTCATTCTGCGAACGCGGGGCGCCAAATATCGATTTTAGATTTCATATACTGTCGCGTAACTCCGACGGTCGCGTGCCCCACTTTTTCAGAGGGCTATCCCAGAACCCGTCAATCGATCGTGCATGAATTATCGATCGCTGACTAGGAAATTGAAAAAAATGCGGCGCGTTCTAACAAAATGAAACAGACTTCGAATCTTATAACCATTAGTATATTCTTTCACTCGACATCTTTGTGCATATACTGCATGCCTAATGATATGCTTATGGATTGTTACCATATATATTACCTAACTCTCAAAGCGAAACCGACGATATTCTTCTTGTCTCATTACGCTCGTTTCGGTATTCAAAGAGATTCGAAGTTAAATTCTAAACTAGCACGTAACTGCAACTGCAGAAATGTAATATGAAATGTGGGCTATTTAGTCCAGATTTTGAATTAGTGCTCTACTGACCTGAAAAAGACCACGATATCGCTATACGTATATATATATATATATATATATATATATATATATATATAAAGTAAATTAAGTTTAAAACATTGCGGTATCATCGTGATGATCATAATTTCTTCGCATACATGGTCTGTTGACCACATATCTTTCCAAATTCTATTTCGTGAGATTATTTCGTATAAAATATATCAAGTGGCCTCAACACATGATTAAATATTTTCTATGTTAGCATAAACGTATTCATGAAATCGCTCGTTTCAGTTGATATTTCGTAATAGGAAATGTCAAAACTATATCCCGTGCTCAAAGTCGTAATTTAGAGCTCCGAAATGTTATATGTCGTTCATAAATGCTGTGCGAATATCACGGCTCTCTCTCTCTCTCTCTCTCTCTCTCTCTCTCTCTCTCTCTCTCTCTCTCTTCAATGCGTACAATTAAAAAAAAAATTTTTTTCCTAAAACGGACTATGGTCGAAAATATCGGGTGGAATTTTGTAATTTAATATTCGTCAGGAATCGAGAACGACGTCACGAATTTTTACAAAACGGGGCGGTTGCTCCACATCCCGCGAACCTTCAACGTTTTATCTCGGCACTGTCGACCGATAATCTCTCTCGGCAAAGTGATTTTCCACGTCCCGGGCGCTATTCACTATTCTTTTTTCTACGTCGCTCGCGGTAACGCTTTTGATCAAGTTACATGACGGCGATTGTATCGCTGCGAATGATTATGTCCTGTAACCTTTTCAGATGAGCTCGTCGAATTATATCCTTTCGAGATATCTCGGTTAATTCACGGCTACACACCTGGTAACTATATTTGCATGCAATTAAAGAGTAATTTTTCGCGTTTATCTTTCTATCTACATATTTATCCACGAAATTAACGATTGCCCGTACGTTACTACGGCAGTGTATGCAAACATTGTTTGACGTTGTTTTCACATATAACGAGTAAAAACTCCGTAAATCGTCGGTGACCATTTGCCCGATTGCGAAAATGCCTTAAATCCATATTTAATTTTTCACAATTAGCAAAAATGGTTTCGGTGGACGTATGCCAAATGTGTGTTCGGCCTAATTATTTTCCGAGACACCTATATCAGCCACACAGGTTCGGATACGGGATCGCGGATGGATCTTCCCGAGGGGAAAAAACGACGTTACTTAGCGACGTTCGAAGGCATTCCCCCAACGGACGTTGGAAGATTCACAGCGGTACGCGCGATCGGGCTTGCTGCCAAACCAATTCAGCTGCAATAATATTTGCATAAACTGGATTCGTCGTGTCGGATGCATAAATCAGGCAGCGACACGCGCGGCAACGCTCTTTCGCCCCGCAATAACGACTATGGGGAAGAAGCGGCCTTTGAGGCATGCCCATTGCAGTATGCGCCGCTTGGTTCAGGTACGTCAGCCGTACGATAAGTGAATCGATTTGCAGGAAATCGAGCCGTTTATCGCATTCCGTACTATCCCACTTCGATAAATTTTACTTGCCCGAAGGCAGGGAACTTATGCTTTGCATTATATCGCCTAACCATTTGTAAAGTAGCTCCGTTATGGATGTATAAATTTTTTATAAAGTAACGTGAATGTGCACGATAAATTATGACATAATCTTCTCATACATTATGTTACGTCTATTAAAAAAAAAAAAACCCTTCGTTTCGAACGAGTTAAACACATGATCTTGTCATTCCGTTTGAAGCTCTAAGATAAATTCTAAACTCTGAAAGATATAAATCTTGTTTATAAACTTTCCTTTTATACTGGCCAAGTTGCTGATCGCGACTTCTGTTGTTGTTACAGCAGCAGTGTAAATAACGCCGTTGTTCTTATTGGAATTCTCGCCCAGAGTGCCGATCAATCGCGGGCGTATTTTTCGGGATCGCTTGTAACGGAGAGCGGGAAGGAGTTCTCCAGGGCTTTCTCGAGGATACGGGCAAAACATTCGATGATCATATAGACGTGAGTTGGCCGAAATTGAAGAGTTTGGTGGAAGAAGAATGTTAGTTCCGTATCGCTAAATTTTTCATGAAAAACAATAAATTGGATATTTAAGAGTGTAATACTTATATTTCAAAAGTATGATTACAACTTATGATTTATGTAAAGATTAAGATACGTTTGAAGATGTAAAGATATTTCTTTTCCATAAAAAAAAAAAAAAAAAAAAAAACAAAGTTTCCTCTATGAGGAAGCGAAAAAGACTCAACTCATTTTTTTTTATTATAATAACCACCTTTTTGCAAATATCGGTGTACTTTCTCGGGTGTACTTTAATTGCTAGACCGGGTAACCAGCTAGTAATGTTATATATAATGTTGCTAAGTTGAAAGCATTGTCGTAAAATATTTCTTTTATTAACATGATGCAAATAGATTATATTGAATAATAAAATGTTTGGTATTTTTTTTAAATATAAATAAGCAATATCTCCAGAATATCTTCTTTTTAATCAGCTCGAAAGGACAAAGCTACGTCGCACTTAAGACGAGGTAAGGAAACTCCAGTTGTAAAATTTGATTATGATACAGCGCACTTTTCGTAGCTAATAAAAAGAAAAAAAAACAGTTTTATAGAATACCTGTGTAAAGGGCAAATGAGAAATCGATAGCGCGGAGCTAGTTTACGAGGGAGCTGCGCGGAATCACACGATGAGATTTTTATCGGATACCTCATAAAGCGGGAAATTACACGAAGAAGAACTCGTTCTATGCATTGCTTCGCTCGCGCCAGTGAAGTAAATTGAAACATGAGATTTTTCTGATCGGCATCCCGCGATTACCGTTACCACGTTATCGGAAATGTACATTATGGAAAGCGCGAAAGTATTTTCGATGCAAAACTTAAACGCTCTCAATGTCTATTAACGAATTGGAAAAACTTGATCTGTTTCGCAAAGATTTATCGCAAGTATTTAACGTACGTGTGAGAGCTATAGAATACGAAATATCATAAAGTTATCTTTTAGATATAGGTACAGCATATACTATAACTCGCATTTCTTTCTATCGCTCTTAATACATTTTAAAGTGGAATATCATAAAAAGCATGCGAATGCGTAATAAATTCTCCGGTTGGTTTAGTATAACGGCTTTAAAATCCCGTAAACTAAGAGGCAAAGAAGAACAAGCTCTCTTACACATTTATTCCGCGAAGTTTTCCCCACGAAAACGAGTATATAAGCGTATATTTGGACTTGCAAAAAATTTAACGACGCATTCACAGAAGGCTCCGGCGCACACGGCAGCGCCGGCGGATCTCTCGCTTTCTCGCTTCGGATCCGCCCGCGAACTCGGAAACTGCAGCGCGATGCATATTACGAACGCGTAACTGGCACGGAAAAGTCCCTCGAACGAGACAATTTGTCACGAGTGAGTGCGCGAGACAAAGACGCATATCGAACAACTCCACGCCATTCCCGTAGCCCGAAGGATACTCGACCGTTCCTTTACTTATGCGACATTGACGGAAGTCTGCATTCGCTGACGAGGCGAGCCGCAGGAGCACCGGCGCGGCGACTGCGAGAGCGGAAAATGCATGTCCGCTCTAAGTGCTGTCGCATAACCGTCGATGGTGATAATATTTCGTAACGTTGTATGACAGTTGACTTCACCAAACAAACGAAATGAACTTGGATAACGTTATTAGGCACCCTCGTAATCATTATACTGTACTGAATCTGATAGAAAGACTTCCATTGTTTAGAAGTTGTTCACTAGAGTGCTCATTATTATAAACGCATTTATTTTTTATTTCTTTCAAAAATAAATGTTACTTAAAAAAAACACTTTATTTTAATACACGGAAAGAATGGTTTTGCTAAAATATCTAAAAGTTTAGCTAGATACAGATCTGAAAATAATTTTGTTGCACCGTTAAAATAATTATGTAGAAAACTCAAACTGAATGCTAAAATATCAAAATTTTTTACCAGTATTATCATCATACTTCAGCGACCTACTATAATTATTTTGATAATACAACACAATTTGCAGATCTGTATATATCTAGCTAAATTTTTAGATACTTCAGCAAACCCGTTCTTTCCGTGTAGGGTGCCTAATAATGCCAAATATTATGGTATATTGAAAACGGGAACAAGAAGAATCATGAATATTGTCGCGATTACTTAACTAAATTCAATAACAGTGTACCACAAAATAGAAAGCTACGGTACAATTGTGAATAACATATTTATTTGACACAGAGAGCTCGCGGTCAACCGTCATTTTCACGAAAAATGTGCGAAGTAACCATCAATGCTGTTAGAAAATATCGCAAATCGTCGCGTCGCGTAAAAGAGTTACGGTGCGTTTCGCGTTTCGCTTCGTGTGTACTTGGCGCGAGGACACTACCGTGTCTCTTGATATATTACACTAAATTAAAAACATAATTTGAGCCGCCGGACGATAAAATATAATGCATGTCATGACGGAAGATGAGAAGATATGAAACTATTGCATTATCTTCGCAGAACATAAAAAAGTTTTATGTTTTATTCTCCGTGGCGTGACAAAACGTACCGCAATAATGCAGTAAGATTTACATTAAGCACTTTCACACAAAGCGCTTTGTTTTTTTGAAACGTAAAAAGGTATAATTTATATCGTTGTCTACCGCAACCATAATGCCTACACGGAAAACGGAAACACGGAAAACATTATTTGAGGTCACATGTGTAATAACACTAGCAATTACTAGATGGCCCGCGAGCAACGTATGTTTTCGTTATTGAAATATACTTAAATGTATAATATAAGCACGCATGTGTGTGTGTAGTTATATAAGTTTGGTATCGTATACAGGACTTACACATATAAACAGTTGTCAGAATGTATATGATTTCTCACTATACATATACTAATAATAAATGATCTATTATGGAAAAAGTATGGATCTTTATTAAAGATCTATCTGAGTTCCACCGTAGAGATCGATAGACGTCGCATGGCGCTATGGATAGATTGTACGGATAGATGGGCGTTATGTTCCGTGAAGACTGCAGAATCTTCATAAAAAGATGCAACATTTTGAATTACTATATTTATGCTACCGCATTAATATACGTTGATGATTTTGATGTTGAACAATTCCTGACAGTTGAAAGTTTAACTCTGTGTAAAAAACATATTCAATGAGATCCATTAGCAACCGCCATCATATCCGAACGTTCACGGAAACTGCTCACCACTTGTTCGAGTGCTGCGGTAGGAATACCTTTCTACAGCGATTTTGAATGTTGATTTTCAAATTCTCAATTGTGCGAAGGTTATTCTGGTACCTATAGACGTGATCTTTCAGATCACCATAAATGAAAATCATAGCCATCATAGGAATTTAAATCCAATGGGGAAATCGAGTTCATGATGAAATTGTTCCAGATGCCGATTAAATATTACTCTATATTATATTTATTCTCTATATTGAATATGTTTTTATATAACATCAAACTCCCAGTTGTCAGAAATTGTTCAACATCAAAATCATCAATGTATGTAATGCAGTAGCCTAAATATATAGTAATTCAAAAGTACTGGGATCTTCACGTGAAGATCTTGTCTACGCATGTAAAGTGATAAGTATACATAACGATAACAATTATGTAACACCTTTTGTGAGCACTTTCCAAGTGAGGAATATCATGCTTCCATTTATTCTGCGCAATTAATGATCACCTGATGGTGTTTGGAGATCAAATTCGCTGCTCGTTGTTAAACTATTGTAATAGCTTAGGTAAAATGTCATGTATCACTAACCTGGCGAATCAACAGAATCATCATATTTAATGAAACAACATCGCGCAACATTCAGCGCGATTATCTTTTTATGCTATCTCACCACGTTTTTTCCTATGTTTCTCTCTCTCTCTCTTTCTCTTTATGGCTACATTTTATAAAAATGGGACATTTTAAACTGTCCGTAACGACGGTGCTTTGTTTGTTCGCGATCCCAACCGTTACATACAAACACGTGCACGTAAATATATAGGGTATACACGTAACAGTAAAACTCGTCATATAATTGCGCTTTCCACGATTGTTAATGGTCGAAACGCGCTTTCCAAAAACGTTCGCGGACAAAACTTTCAAAAACTCGTAACAGAAGCAGGAGGCCCCTGTCATTAGTTTCTCTGTAGCTCGTAGGCTCCAGTTTGGAAAAAAAAGTTCGCGCGGCAGAGTTTTCAATTCCGGCAGCGTATTCGGCACGGAGGAATTTATCGATACTGTGAGACGCGTATTGAAGTCTCATCGCACCAGGTGACGTTTTAAAATCGCTCGATGATACTCTTTCTCGCGTAACATTGCGCATATCGCTAATGCACGTTACGTGTCGGAAAGGGATCGCGTGCAGCGCGAGAATTATTCCCGTATACGCTCCCGTATACGATTGCATATTCATGGCACACCGTAGGACCGTGCGACGTGACGTTCTTACATTGTAATCCCGTAGGCGCGATGCGATGTAGCGAGAAATGGAGGAGAGAGCGGAAAAAGCGAAGAGAGAGACTGAGAGAAATCTGATTACATCCGCCTTTTCGCACCGCGACGCGACGCGCGCGCGCGCGCGGTCGCGTATTCACACGCCCCCCGGCATACACATCGACGCGTCAAAAGCACAAGTCGCTTACGCACGCACGCACTGTTCACCGTCATTTACGCATGAGCCGTTCCGGACGCGTGTACGTTGACGCGGGAGTGATCGAGATTGAGGGGAATGAATAGACGAGACGGCCGACAGGAGCATCGTGGACCTTAGACGGATATGGGTATATCGACCTGCGCGCGCGGTAACGGCTGCAATCTGGTTGTAATCTTCCGGCTAATATAAACGACGTACGTCCGACTATCCAGTCAACAAAATTAATCTTCTTCGGTGTATTTTAGGCGAGGCACGCTGTTGCGCGCGGAACCACCAAAAAGATAATTGGATTAATTACCGCAGAGCTCGTGCGTGAATTTCAGCGCGTACACGCCTCGCTAGCGAGATTACGTTGAAACATGTATATGTATCGCCAGGAAGAGAAATTGTGCGATAGCGTGCGAATTTAAAACCTTCCAAACGTTTAAATTCCTTTTCCGGAAAATATATATATGAGATAATACCTTAACACGCGTGTGTGCCAAAGCTATCGACATATTCCCTCTCTGGTATATATCTGTCATATACTCTAATGGTCTTATTCTTAAATCCTTTATCGATTGCCGTGGGCGTATCATTCCCATCACTGCCGATAGCGTACGTAATCCGATATAGTCCGACTGTGTACGTGCGACTGCAGTGTAAATGCACAAATACCCAGGCGCACTTCCTTTAGACATTCCTCTTCTATTGCCAACTTTCGAGAGTGTTACTAGTAGTGGTCTGCACTTTTGACGTATCTCAAGTTGAATGTAATTCCATGCAAATGGTATTCTCAGCCTCTCCCTCTCGATATCTTATCTGCTTCGTCGCCTTATCCATCCCCTTTGCAAATATAGCAAACGAAACGGTACAATTTTGATGATTTGTCGCACCGTATCTTGGGTCACTCAAAACGGCGTGCAATTTTCCGTATTGTAAGTTTCCATATATTACGTGTCTTTTATATACTAAAATTTAACTTTAATAAAAACGCTTCGTATTCAAGTCGTCGACTCTTCAAATTTGTTTGATCGCTGCACACCGTTTTTGGCTATTCATTGCTGTACATCGTTATCTTTTTGCTATTGAGTTATGAAAACGCCTGCCTTTCAGTTCATGTAAACTTTGCGAGTAAAGTGGGACATGCCCAGGTGCGCACCATGGCTTTCGGTTTAACTCAAGAACTTCGTCCTGCTTGATCCGTCCTCCAGACGGCAGATAAAATAAAATCTTTGAATGTGTGTGTGTGTGTTTTTTTTTAATCATTAGTTAGTGAAAAAGCGCTTCTTCTAGAGTACATCGATGTCGTGATAAATTTAATCATAATGAATTTTGAAAAATTCATAAGTCACGCATTTCATCATATATAAAATTGTTTTATCTTTGCACATCAAAGTATAAAAAACTGTTAAATATGCTATATAAATTTAAATAAAATTTTTGAAATTATTTGGCACAAATATTTAATAGAGAATTATTAAATATATAATAGCGGAAGTTTAAATGGATTTGAATGGAATTTGGACGATTCAGCGAGAACACGGAACCAGAGAGGTAAAATGTGTTTCATAAAATATTAGATTAATTCTGCCCCTGTCTGAATGCACGATGATACTTAAGATGTTCTCGTATAGCTCAAGCTGCGTTTTCTTCTTGCAATAACTTCCGTAATTATTTCTTTGCTAAGCACAAGCGTGCGAATAATGACCGTTATTATTCGGAAAATATTGGGTGATTATTTGCCGCTTTAGATCGTAAAATGCGGTCGAGCATTCGATTTCTCTGATTTATTTTGTTTTTCTTACCCTCGCGAATTGTGTTATACGACATGGACCGTTCTATCATCCCTTTCAGCTTCACCATTTACGCGAAAATTAAACGCGCGTTATCGACACGTGCAATTGTTTGGGATAGGCGCGATATCGTTTTATGCGGGTCGTGAACAGTGAAACACATGTAAAATGTGGGTCACTGATTCCACGATTTTAAATCATTTATTGTGCCCGCGTCGGCAAATATATACTCACGTGGCTCGCGTTATTGCACCGCGCCGCTGAATACCGTCGGTGATATTTCTATTGCAACCGTATACGAATTAAGCTGTCGTCGTCGCGTAGATCGCGGTGTCGAACGACGACGGGCAACGACTCTGTCATGAGGAAAGGAGCTTCGACGACGTTTTGCCGTTTCTTACAAGTGACACGAGGAGCTGGGACGAAGGAGAGGGGGGGAGCAGTCGTTACCTATATAAACGGAAAATCAATCAACGGCAAACGGAGGGAGAAAAATCGTCGCGCACATTGAGAGCTTGCAGCAACCGCTGATGTTGCTGTGCGCCGCGCCCCGTTCCTGAATCATTCATCATGGAACGCTCGCTCGCCGATTTCGTATCGCTTCCATCGAAATTACATTTTCGATCTCGGCGATGAGGCCACAATTGCAGTCTAGCTCTTTAATTGATTTAGAATGGACGCGTTGATAACGTCTCTGAAATTAATTCGTCGAATATAACACGTTTCATTATTCGCCCACGAGAACGAATTTATCACGCTGGGAAATTCTCTGCCCTTTTCGAGCTACATAATTATTTGTTGTGAAATGTACATAATTTTATTCGCCGTTGCAATAACCTTTCAGTCACGTAACTCATAACTCTATTATTTGCCTGCGTATATTAAAATTTTGTAATTTTTCGAGAAATAATTAAAAACATATATACACATACAAACATATACGTTCTTTCTTTTTTTGCTCATTTTTATTTTATCGAAATATTTTTACAATTATCTCTTTACTCCGTATATTTTTGCACAGGTGTAGAAACTATATATCACAGTGGTAGATATAATTAAATTAAAAATTTAAAGAAAACAAGAAAATAACAAAATAATCTCGTTTGACTAAGCAAAAACTAAATAATTTAAAACGGCCAATTTTCGAGCAAAACAAGAAAATTTACATCTTTCTCTCACCGTTATGATAATAAACTAATATTGAATGTGCGTGCCGAGAAAATCGCTCGATTTCGATGTAACACGATGATCATTCCATTTGCATCAGACTGCGCGACGCCAGAAAAAAAAAGAGTACATCAGATTGTATTCTCTTTTTTGGCGTGTTTATTTTTATAAAAGTTTTATCTCACGCTACATTTGATTATCAATAAAGTGTGCATCAGCATAGGAGCTTAAATCGATCTGTATATCTCAATCTTGTAATACAAACTATAATCATGTAAAACAGAATAAATATATTTTTAGCACGTTTCTCTCGTGTGTGTGTGTGTGTGTGTATATATATATATATATATGGAATATAAATATTAATTGAATTAAATAAATTTTTAATTCAAATTCTTTGTTCTGTATATGCGAACCGTATAATACGCGTTATCCATTTTCTCCGTAATATGGAACATTCACGTGTGCAACTTGTATCAAGCTATACTTTAAGCCTAGTTGCATCGTGTACAAATATACGAGTCCGTAAACGTCCTGTAGCGATCACGTGAATATTTTATATCTTGCTATAGCATAGATAATTGCGTTATGTTCCACGTTTTATGGCCTCGTACGCGCGAGAGTGTATTGTCACGCGTAACGGCATCACGTTTTGCATCACGTTTCAGGCCGTTCTAAAAAAAAAAAAAAAAAAAAAATAACGATTATGGCAGTGAAGAATTTTCCCTCAACTTTGGAACATGCCGGTTCATAAAATTTTTATCGATACGATATTTGCTGCAAAATACATGAAAAATGCCAGCATCAGTATTAATAAATTTCAATCAGAAATTTGAGAAAAACATAGAACGTATGCGTATGCATCTCTACACGTGCTATTTAATATTTACTATGATATAAATAATTATTTTTATTAAAAGTGATCAATTCTCCAATTATTATTTTCGAATATTAAATCGCTCGTCAAGCAAACAGTCATTATTATATACGTTCTGATCAAAAGAGAAATGTGGGAGCTCGTGTGAGAGTTAACGTTTAATTAACTTTCCAGCTGGATGGAAATCAGAGCAGGCCAACTTATCGTGCCGGTAATTAATTCGGACAAATACGTTTTCCATTGTTCTGACTTCGTTGCCAAAAAATACACGGTTGACTCGATCAATCCGCAAAAAATACCGCTACTCGTTACACAAATGTGATAATTAATTACGTAAACTGAAGAAACAAGTATTATACTTTTCACGCTATACGTTATATTAACTGTTCAAAATATTATTGCCACGGTTCGGTAACACAATAAATTACTGACAAAAGCAACGATGGGATCTGGCTATACAAATGAAAAACCAACGACAAAGGTGAACGTTTTCAGATCGATTCGTTATCGCGAAGAAAAATCAAGTAAAACAATTCAAATAAAACATTCTTCAAATTGCACGGTTGTGCGTATATATAACAAAATTCGCGTAAGTTCGTTCGCAAACTTTGAAGGAACGGAGAATTAAACGAAGCGTACAAATGCCGATTTCGATCAATCAAATTTTCCGGCGCAGTTAAATCCACTTCGCGTGGATCTCACGCGAGCGTGGAACAAGCGAGGAAAAAAAGGCGCGCATCGCATGAATCCGCAGAAGTTTCAACGGCAGATTTTTTTAGCGAAACGCGCGGCAACTTTCGCGAATAATTATCTGGCAATTCGCAAGCAATTAACGCGTAATTATCGAAACAAGCTCAAAAGTCTCGGCTACCGGTTTATTATCGAGCGGCGGTATATTCCCGCGAGGGCAGTCCAACTCCACGTGCAATGCTATCACCCGTTATCATCCTCGCGTGTTATTACGATTACGGTTGCTAATACATGTTACGCAAAAGCGATTAGAGAGCACCGTCCACCATGACGTATCGTTTGTAATTAAATGTTAAATGTGCTAAATCCTTAATCAATATGTGCGCGTTTGTGGTTGTTTAGATGCTATAATTTAATTATAACTGAGGGCTACTCGTAACTGCATTAAGCTGCTGCCATGTGTTTCCGTGAATTGTTATATTGTTATATGTATACTGTATCACTTTACATGTATACAAGATCTTCACGTGAAGACTTTTGAATTACTATAGGGGAGACCGGGGCTATTCGTGACACTGCTGAAATTTTGTCGCGGGCCTAACTTTAAAATCTTGCTGCTAGAAACCTGTAATATCAATCACAGATGTTTCTTAGTGTCCTCTAGGTTATATATACCAACGGAATGGCATTTGCGTGTCAACCATTTTTCTCTCTCAGTGACAGAAAGTTTGATTGCAAGTGCTCAAAGTAAATTTTTTCAAATCCATAATAGATAATTTCTCCATAATAGATAATTTATTATTAGTATATATATATATAGTGAGGAATCATATACATTCTGACAACTGTTTATATGTGTAAGTCCTGTTTACGATACCAAACTTATATTACTACATGCGTGCTTATATTATACATTTAAGTATATTTTAATAACGAAAACATACATTGCTCGCGGGCCATCTAGTAATTGCTAGTGTTATTACACATGACCTCAAATAATGTGCGTGCGCGAATATATACACTATTGCGTACTTTATTATCTAATCGATCGTATTTTGCAAACTTTCTCAATAGATTTGATTATCTGAATACATTTGCCACGGCTGTTTTGTTACATAAAACTAAATGTGCAGAAAAAGCGTTAAAAGATACTAATTAAAGCGAGCAGATTTAAGAAAGATACGCGGGAAAAAGTATAGATAATAGCAAATTTATAAAATCTATTACTAAATCTTCCTGTCTAAATTCCTCTTTATCTTAAATTACATTTGTCTTACATTCCCAGATAGCCAAATCTGTCGAGAATAGATTTTGAAAGCGTCTGCAAATTTTGTCAGCAGAAATATAACAAAATTTGCTAATAGATTTACAGATTGACCGCAGAAACTGAGAAAAAAATCTGTCGTTTCGTAACCATTTAAATTTTTAAAGAATGTATTTCATTTAAACGTTTACGAATTGACAGATTCTGCTCGGGTTCTGCCGACAATCTATTATCAAATTACATCGGCAGACTTTGCTGGCTAAAACACGAGTTTAATGCAGACACAGATGATACCGGATCTGTTGTGATATCTGAGCAAATTTGCGCACGAACATTATTTGATGTCATGTGTAGTAACACCAACAATTAGATGGCCCGAGCAACGTGTATGTTCCCGTTATTAAAATAGTGTAATAAAATAATATAAGCACACATGTAATAATACATGATTGGTATCATGGTATCGTCTATAATAATCTAATACATATAAATAATTGCTATTAGCTGTTTATGCGGTACCTCTCAATATATATACTAATAATAAATAATAATTATAAATAATATTATTATACTGCGGGCAATTTCAATTTGCTTATTGGAATTGTTTCTTCATGTATATTAGTCAAGAGAGAATTTGGAACATATACAGAATACTCAGATAACTTATAAAAGATATATAAACTAATGTTCTAAACGTAATTACTTTGCAAAAAAATTATTATGTAATATGCATTAAAAAAACAAGTAACATAATCCAAACATATCCAAAGTACATAAGCATTCGCAAATTATTGGTCAATGTTATAATTTGTTATAATTTGTTCTACAAGAAGATTATAAAACTTGAAGCAAATAACAGTACAATTTTCATAAAATAAAAAAAAAACAGTTCTTCGCTTGAAATAAAGCCAGAGAAACTTCTCTTTTACAACTTACAATGGCATAATAAGATTCCATTATGTAAGATAGCCTGCAAAATACCGAGGCAAATATATAAAAAAGACCAAGCTGAGAAAACTTATTTCTTAGCCCATTTATCGTTCTCCCTTGCGCTTTTTCATACGGGTTTCATTACCTTGAAAACGAAGCGAATATGAACATTCTTCTCCTGGAGTAAGAAAAAACCAAGACGAGTTAATGAATGTATTGCGCGGGCTGCGTTTTCCATAAATTATTTATTATAATTGTAAATCATATCCAAGGGACAGTTACACAAATTGAAAACATTAATCGTACCTTCGAGAACCGGAGTCGCTCCAGACGTTAACAGATGACGCGTGGCCCATACTTCCTCCGCGACGACGATCTATATACGCGAGCGGGAGTGCGGGAGGGCCTCGCTCGCTTGCACTTTATAACAAAATATTAACTCACACTTACACGTGTGTGCGCATACGTTATATCTATTTTTTTTATAGTAACAATTTATTATATAAGTCGCCGTTCAAATCAACGCGTGTGTTTCTCGATTAATGTAAAAACGTGCGATTCGCAGTCGGAAAGGAATCGAATCGACGAGTACACAATTATTTATAGTACAGCGATATTTACAGATGTGCTTACAAATTATACTTACAATAAAAACGTCTTAATATGACAACATTCTTTCACTCCCTCATTTTCTCTCTCTCTCTCTCTCTCTATTTCTTTACGTTTTAGACACACGCATACTGTCTTCATACCGCTCCCACATCCGTCTGCATACAAAACATTGCGTTATTTAACGCGAAGCAACGTTACGGTACGTACACGAGCCACTTTGTCACCTGAAATAAGAACGCGTGAAACACAATCGTATAAATGTGTGTCAGGTAGCAATTTAAAATGCAAAAAATTTTGATCGGCGAATTGAAAGATCTTTGAAATGGCATATCCTGCGATTTCCTCCACTCATCATAATGAGCGATCAATTCGAAGAGGAATTGTGCGTCTCGCCCGCACTTTCTATATTATGCTGTCTCACGGATTCTCTCAATTTCTCGAAGAAAATAGAAACCAAGATTCGCACGAGTTAACTTTAAACTCGTGCGCGCAGTTAAGCCGACAATTGCGCGCGCGGATCCATACGCGGAGTTTGTATGACGACGGGGGGGAGGGGGAGGGAATTGCGAGTACGTACGGTACTTATGGACGCTTCTCGTTAGGTAATATCAGGCACTCCGAACAAGTTGCTTCAACGAGAATAGACTAATTAATACCGAACGAAATAAAAGAGGCGCGAGATGAAACGCACGACAAAATTTCGCAAGACCGCTTAGCGACCGTTCGCGGATCATCTCACGGCTTCGTTCGTTAATTGCTCAATTGAAAGCGGTATCGGTGAAAAACCAGACAAGCGGAAAAACCTAAGTTCGGAATTGTTGCATTCCATTTCGAAAATAAAAATACGATTTCGTCCACTTGGCAAAACACTGCTCTGTCGTCGGCACGTGCAAAATTCTTTATAACATAAACCTATTTATAATGACTTTTAATAGATGTAACGCACAAGGTAATAGAGAGTGGCGTCAGCGTGGAACAAACGTTTATTACAAGTATTTGTCGATAAACGCTCGTTCCATGATGCATCCGCACTTGCATTTCTTTAACATTTCGTCACTAAAATGTACCATCACAGAATTATGCGAATTTTATATAACACACATTTATACATGAATAAATCTCGTCTTTGACGAAACATTACTTGCCTGCTTTTTACGGATGCTAATCAATTCGCAGTGGAGGAGGAATGAGTGTAATCCGCCGCTTTATCCGTCGGCTTTTCAACCACTGATCGATCGACCGCCGCCGTTCAATGAAGCGTCTTTGGTATAAAGGTACAATTCATTCATTCCCGGCGCTAGACGAACGCGATGGGGCTGCGAGAATAAATAATAGCGCGAGCTCTCGCTACGGCCGCGATATGATAATGAGGTGGCTTCGCGGAAGCGCGGCGTTCCGTAAAAAGGACAGATCGGCGAGGTGAATTCAGCGGGGCGAAAGAGAATTGATCGCGCCGGCTCGGAAAATAGAGAAACGCGAAGCACACAAGCGTGAAAAACTGTAGAAACGGCACTTCTTATAACATATTTACATAGGTCTAATTTGCATTTTGGAGTCGGGAATGCTGCGACGCGTGCGATTTGCATCTTGTCAATGTAAATACTGACGGATAAGCGGGAACGTTATCGGGCCGCCGTCATCTTCTGCCGCTAAGCAGAAACGCGGGACGATTGCCGAGAGCGAAATTATTTTTCTGATTTCGCAGCACGTTTCAACGAAAAATTAATGCTACACGCGCGGCGTACAACTATAACGCGTCCCTATAGGGCGCGGAATAAACTTTAAAGCGACATCGATCGCTCTGTCGCTGAAATATATCGGCGGTGTGTCTTTATGCTTATAACACGCGACATATTAATGACGCCTGTGTGTATTCTGAAATTGTCACCTATATCTCCGGCGGAAACGTACGAGAAACTTGGAACGAATTAAGAATGATATTATCGGTCGGTGTCCGGATGAGAATAAAAGGACGAAAATAACGCGCGGGATAGGAATAAAGAGGAACACTAAAATAAAAGCGAGAGTAGCGAGTGTTTCCGAGTTTCCAACGCCTCGTGACGCGTGAATGTTACACGACGCTATTTGCATAAATACAAGGCGCCGTCGCTGAAATTTCGCACAAAAGAAAACCGAGAGGGGTTCGCGAGATAGCCAACCGGCTCGTTGTGTGGGAAGTGGAAGAATAATAATGAAGAAGAACCATTCTCGCTGATGAGAGGCTTTTCTTCCGGATGGCGAACCCATCCACAGCTTTGCGGTACGTAAACCTTAATTAACGTAGACCAATTAAAAAAAACACGCACCCGCAAGGCTACGTAATTGCATCTCGACCGCGAAGGAACTCGTTTTCCGCAAGTTTTTGGATCTCGCTGAGCGTATAAGCCGCGTGATGGTGGCCCTTGGGAATTATATTTTCTGTCGGGACTCGATTACACGTTCGGTTACACTGGTATGACTCGAATCGCCGGCTCGCGGAAATCGAGTTGTCTTTCTATCGATGTTGCTCGTGATATTGCCGGAGGGTCTTTAAAATCGATATTTCTTGACGTAAAATGTGCTAGAGATAACTCGAAAGATAAATAAATAAAAAATTAAAAATGTATTAATTATTCCGCGCGTTACCGGAATAGTTTTATATTAAATCTAATTAAAGTAAATATGAACCTTCGTGTAATTCTGATTATATAGATTTGATATCCGCGGCTTGTGATTGGAATGAAAACAAATAATTGTAAAATGTAGAATTTGTAGATTAGAAAATAACGTCGAACATGAAATTAATTCCTGTTTCGTGGAAGAAAATAATTTTTTCAGCGACCGATAATCGCTCGCCGGAGTAATCGATTCGTTTGCCATATTCATTCACACAAGAAAATGAGAAAATTAAAAAAAAAAAAAAATAAATAAAAAGAAATTTCGTGAAATTGTTGCCAAAATGTATATCAGAAGAAAAGAAACGCGTACGTGTCGATTGATCCAACGAACCTTTCTCCTCGCGAAGAGCTTTAATTTATCTTTCAGAGACGCGAAAATAAAATATCGACTGTATCAATAGTCATTAGTTATCGTGTGAAAATATAGATAACTATACAGGTGTGTATATATAAAAAAAAAATATTTATGTTTACATAAAAAAATATGTTTAATGTGTAAGTATGTAAATGCGTGTATGTGTACGAGTAAACATGTATCTTCTCGCACGAGTTATTTAGATTCGCACATATTTTTCGTCTCGGCGAAAAATCAATCCGCGAGAATGATAAATATATGTCCCTGATGATCGCGACCCCGCGCGAGGTCGTGGTGTCAAAATTGTTCCATTGATGTTCAGACGACTTCGACATATTATCTAACTGATGACCTAGCCCTTAAAGATAACGATCGGTGCGGGCGTTATTGCGTTAACGACCTCGCTGATGTGTCGAAAATGCGACTCCGCGTCGCCGGATGCTCGCGAGATCGATTTGTCATAACGACACTCGGTGTGTGGAGCTCAGGGAATTACAACTTACCGAACGACATACAAACAAGCAACGCGAACGGGCTTGCTCGAGCTCGGATTTGTCGTACACTACGGGCAATTGAGCGAAATTACATTAATACGGCTCATACAAATAATAATGGCGTGGTCCCGTGTGATACGCAATCAGCTATCGTAATTTTTCCTTACGAAATGGAATCTTGATTCATTTCTCATACAGGTAGGTATATTATCGTGTTCAATCAAAATCAGAAAATATTCTGAGAAATAAAAAATTATAAGAAATATGGAATTACAAAAAAAAAAAAAAAAAAAAAAATTTGTAAAAAATGTAAAAATTAAAGTTTCACATTTAAGAAAAAAAAATAAAGAAACAGGACTCTTAAAGCTTCCTCTAAAAAAAAATACACTCGTATTTTTGAGCTCCGTTTAACCGACGGACTCCAAATGCAATTAAATTCGGAATGAGACAATTCAATCAGTTCCGCTTCGTCAGATTGCTTCTAGATACGACTTTCTCGTGACATTCTGATTTCGCTGAACAGCGGCGCGACCCTCTGTCATTGCTCCTGTACAATCTTACAGCGATCAATAGCCAGCTGAGAGAGAGCACAAGTGACAAACAAGATTGCGCATCACCGGCGAAAAGACGCACACTCGTTTTATGCGCCTTAGGAAGGAAGGAAAATCCAAGGTCTGTTTATTACGTACTAATCCTTGCGATCGCTCGCGAGGGAGAGTTTCCGCTGGCTCGACAGACGCGCGCTCTCCCGCTTTCTCGCACAATTGCAAAATCGATTCTATGGCACGAGAAGGACAACCCTCCAGTTACAATCTCCGACCGTTTTCCGATTTAAGATCTCGGTACCGTGCCTCCCCTTCTCTCTCTCTCTCTCTCTCTCTCTCTCTCTCTCTCTCTCTCTTTTACTTATCTGTACATTACACGTCCCTATTTACAGAGTGACATACATACATATCAATTTTCTATAAAAATCGTCTCGACTATGGCAGCGACTGTGGCAGCTTCGACATACAAAACCGCTGTAAGTTCGTTGAGAGATTTTTTTTCTTGAGTTTCTTTGATGGGCGTGATCGCGTACGGCCGCTGGCCCCTTCAGCGGTGGTCAATAATTTTCAACTGGCGCACAAGTGGTACGGATTTTGCTAACACGGTTGCCTTTACAGACTTCACGGAAATTTGCCTGCTTATAGAATTCGATACTAAGGAAATTATATATACAAAATCATCGCTCATAAACAGTTCAATGTTCCAAGTTGTTTTTCACATATTGTCGACTTTCTCGAGACAAATGTTGGAAATCTGTTGATTTTTCTTTCCACTGATATAGCGCAGGTAGCTACGAACCAGTTGCGAATAAGAAGTATTCCAGAAGTCTGTTATCGGCAAAATGTTACCGGCAGGTTATCGATATGCTCCATGGAACTCGCTCCGTGAGTTTCTTCCGTGGGTATACAGTTGAGTATACGGCGAGTATAAGGTATATACAACGAGTAAATCGATCGTGAGTCGACGAGGTCGATAACACAGTTTCCATAAAATATGTCTACCTATTAAACAACGAAACTCAATCCATCGATTTTACAGTTTAATATAATTCAAGAAATAAATATTATTTCGCAATATATACGTTTACTTTCTCGATACCATTTTATGATTCGGAAAAGCGACAACATTCGGTGAACACTGTCACGTGTGTCTGATTGCATTTTGTTCTTTCTGTAACTGGGCGCTTGAACGCACAGTTCAGATGTAAATGCTTGCGGTGGTTCTTAAAGCTACTTTCAGTCCTATTCTCCGAAGAAACCTCTCGAGCCTTCTTATACACATTTACAAATCGATCATCATCGTTCTCGTTGTAATATCGCAACAAGACAATATATGCTAACTATATATATATTTCATTTACTTCTCCTTATTCCCACCCTTACTTTGTATGATGATAGATCATACATTTCTAATCGAGAATTTTCGCAAACCCTCGAAATGGACGACACGTTTACAGATATACAAGCCCAGTCTGTTTTAACGAACATCGACCGACGCTCACCATTCGGCGTCCGACGACTGACAAATCTGAGATCGCACTGTCACAATATGTACCATAATTCGGCGCAACAAATGGTAATTTGTTCAACGTCTTCAACGTAATTTACAGCGGCTTAGTGCGGCGCGCCCGCCTACTCTGCCGTATCCGCGTTCTCGTTTTCACAATTAAAAGCAATATTTTCGCGTGCTAACTTCCGGTACCGGGCTCAAGGACGGGGGTCGTCCCTCGCGCGGGACAACCCCTTCCTCCTGTCAGCCATAGTAGTAGCTTTTGCTGTTGAGGTTCCGGGGATTCTCCGTGCGGAGAATCGTGTGGAGATTATCCGTGCCGACCATGTGGTTCCCGAGATCAACCCGCATCCCCGTGTTGGTTGGGTGAGGTACCGACGTGGCGTGGATGCTTGTCGGCGACAAAGGTATCCTCGTGTCGCCGTAATAACGTTCGCCGTGGAGCCTCTCGGCCAACTGAGTTTCGGGCAATCTATATACAAAATACAGGAAAGATAATTAGATTATACAATTAAAAGCTCTTCCATGTATGTAAAAAGATAAGGTTGTGATAAAATGAGTGAAATAAAAGTAGCAACGAAAATTATTTAAGATTAAAGTTGTTTGAAAATTTCCAAAACAATTATACTCTATTTAAATCTCGAGTAGATACTTTTTATCGCTATCTCGTGTTTTGGTTTCACACATATCTACACCGAGAAAAACATTTTTTGCATTTTAGTAAATATTAGTTTGCATACAACTATGACTCCATTTACTTTCAACAATTTGTTTTCCAGTGTAGAGTGTTCAGTCACTTTAGATCTGAATAGTAGTAAGTAAAAAAACAAAAATAAGACACACATTGAAATGATTTTATTAACTCGCGTAATAACGGAAGACAGTCATTCTTTTCTTGTCGAAGAGTAAGATATTTACCTTGCATCTTGCATTGGCACTGCGACCGGGGTGGTGAGATCGATGTCGGCATCGATCTCGGAAATATCGTCGGTGAATCCATTCGGGAGGGTCTCGTTATTCGCGTGGAACTTTGCATCCCTCTTGGCGCGATGCCGGCTGATTAATAGACGGCCGATAACCAACCCCAGAAAGAGCAGGATACCGGCGCTGACCGATACAATAATGTAGAGGTAAAACTTTTCTTGGTTGTCTGCAGAAATCACGTTAAACGAATACTTAAAAACCTCGTGTTTCTTTCTTTCCGTCCTTTCGTCTCCGTGAAATATCGGCAATAGCAGATTCAAGCGTTATCGCAAAAGTATATAAAAGAAAAGCACATCATTTCTCTTTTTTCATTCGTTTTTATTCGTTTAGTCATCTGCTTTTATCCAATTTGCAAATTTGTCTATGTAGATCGTTTATGCACGCATATTAGACAAGCGCATCCAACATGGCACTCGAATAAAATTCGGGAACCATCAAACAAAGGAAAAAAACCATTTAACATGCCCTACTAAATATTGCCACTAAAATGCAACGTCGAACACACAATGCTCACATTTGCCAGTCAGGAATCAATCAGCGGTTACATCTATCATTTCAATATATCGAGAGGCTAGAATACAAACCGGTCAATTTTGATCAGTTTGGTATCGGATGCCATAGACAAAATACAAAAACTGATGCACTAATTGAGATACAACAATTAAAGACTAAAATATGTCTTATAACATCCAAAAAATTGAACTGTTCAATATTAACCGGAGGCCTCGGCAAGAATCAAGGTATCCTTCTTTATAGGCATGTGTACCATAGGATGCTCAGGCAGCTACATAGAACGAGAAGTATCTGTCGCCAACGTCTGCCGTCGTGGGGCAAACTACCCTATCGTATCCAACCCTGGCAAGAGTCGTCGGGGATCGATAGAAACAGCGCGCGTTTTACCAGCTGAAAGTAACGATCGACCGTTGGTGTACTCACTCGTTATGAAGGAGTAGGCATTGATCCACTCATTCAGGTATCCCACCACTACGCGATCCTCCTTCGGAAATGCGTAGACGACGGTAGTGCAATTTCCGGATGCGCTGGCGCTCGTGGATGCGGCATTACCAGCCCGGCTGTCGCTCGCCATTGCGCTCGCCTGGATAACCGTGGGCGGTAAAGGCGGTAAGGATAAATCTTTCGCTCCGATACCGAGCGACTTTAACATGTTCAACCGCGCGTCCACTGTGCACGCGAGAAACAAACGTGAGGGAATGGCAGTTTGCGTTAAGCAGTTATTGCGTTAAGAGTCCGATAGTTTGGGCGTTGAGACCGTCATAATTTCGGTAAACCCAACTTTCAATGCTGTAACACGAGAGAAACCTGAATTTTCCTACTGGTATAGACATTGTCCACGAGAGAGAAGAGACCAAGATCGCTTTCGAGCGTCTCCGTAGCATCGAAATTTAGACTCACCGAAATTATATCGATTTCAAGATTAGAAATTATATCGCGGAATGAAAGCGTCAGAATGAAATTTGTGTAAATTACGTAGCAATTTTACAGCGGTAATAGACGTAGAAAAGTGTCTCGTAAAGGATAGATTGCGTAACATTAGTAATGTTTCAAACGCGTTTTCATATTAAGGAAATTTTATACAAAATGGATTATTATAATGCATGATATACAATTCGTCGTACTGTAAAATACGATATGTTAATTATAATATGCAAGACGAAAAATAAATAGCGAAAGACTAATTAGTCACTAATGTGTTATTTACAACAGAAGTATCGTGGATATTTCCCACCAAACACAATGTTTATTTCATAGTGTTTAATGCGAGATACAAAAACCTATCACATAGCAATTGTGTCTATCTCTCTCTAAGTTGAAAATACTATAAATAATATATTAAATAAACATTGCGTAACATGATGGCGTAACAGAGTATTTCGCGGTTATAATTAAAACGGATCTGATATATGAAAATGTATCGCTTGTAACTTCAAAGTAAAATTCATATTACAATTTTCTGCAGATCTAATAACATCTAAATTATCCGCCATTTTGCAGCTATATTAATTCGCTAATTTCATATTATTTAATCATGCTTTAAATGAGATTAACGCGTCATTAATTAAAATTTGCGGAATAAATATATGTATACTTAATGCAGATATCCATCTGCAATTTAGATTAATAATGAAGAATGTAATAGGCTTTTCGCAGTGCTTTGTTCAGTTTTAGTGAATATACATTGCGCGATTCGATTATGTGTCTGTGTATGTCTGTGCATAATGCAAATATGTTTTTCCAACAAACTTCTACAGCGTGAATGATTGATTATATCATAACACCCCTAATAGTCCCTACCAAATGAATCATGGGAGCTGTTCGACGCAGCTCCCGTCACCCTGAATACATTATTTTCACAAAAATTATAATACAATTTAAAAAACAGGATTATTCAATCATTCGCCGCTCGATCGTCGTTAAAATTTATGATTTTTTTTTCATACTTATGGAACAAAATATGAGATACGAAATGAAAAATTCTCGCGACACAAGTCGTTCCATTCTGTGTCTCTCCACGGATCGCGAAAACTTAAATGGCACATTGTATTCCTGGAACGCTTCACGGTCTTCCGAATCCTGACTTACTTTTCGCTCGGGTTATTTTTCAGGAAATAACCGCACGACATCTCCGAACGTCAATGGAAATGGAAAAACGGAATAAGGTATAAGCGAAATGGTCCATATCTTTGTTGTCGGAAATTGATGGAATATTTAAATATTATATAAAGATCGCGTATAACGTAATTAGTGCAAGAATACGCGGCTTATTTCAAATGCGTTGTATTAATATACGGAATTGCGGCGACACACTCAAGTTCTAAAATTTTGTTGACAAATTTACGAAGACAGAAAATTCTTCGAAAATATGTACTGTCTATACAGCTGCTGAACGCTGATGCTATTCTATAAGTGAGCAAAAAACATTCAAGTAATTAAAAAAAAAAAATTTTTAATTCAACTTACTATACTATCTTATTCTGTTTTGTGCACAGAACGTACGATACACTTCGTTATAGAATGACTGATCCAAGCGGACTTAAAGGTGACGAATTACTCGGACGCGACGTGTCTCGCGAAGCAGTTTCGCTGACACGATAAAACCAAAGAAATATCATCAGCATATCGCAACGCTGAGACACACTTATCAAAGTTACTCGTGCACTCCGCGTAATTAATTATGTTTTAAAATTGTTGACAATCAATTTTCTTCTAGAATTCGAGTTGAAAACAAAGTAAAAAATATGAATTCAATAAAATTCATATTTTACGTACCATTACACAATAGAATGCACTCTCAGTGCATTCATTTTGATAATATACTGTTTATAAAATAGCTCAGAATCAGTGCGTTCATTGGGAAGTTTCCGCGGGTCTTCAAGTTATTTACATCATAATTCAAACAATATGGTTCTAGTTCTTCCGGCCGCGTTGTTCCAAGCTTGCTATCTCTCCCGAGCGAGATAACGTTCGCAGTTTCTAGTTTTATAATTAGTGACTTGGGAATGCTTACAATTAGCCGACGACGTCGCGAAATTCCGTTGCTATCCCGTCACGCGAGTTGTCGCTATTTATACGATCAAAATTCTATCTGGTTATGAAATTTTCATAGCAAATCTGATTTAAAGAGAATTGATATTTTTATAATATCATTATTTAAGATATCTCTTACAAGTGAAAATAGAATAAAAAAAAGAGAAAAAAAGGGAATGAAAAGATGAAGCATGCATTAATTGCTGCCATATGTTGGCATAATATGATTTCGACACGTATTATGTACAAATCCTACTTTGAAAAATATAAAGATTTGTACAGAGGCCATTTTTACAGGCATGTCTTCGACTAATTGCGTGTGCCGCATATCTTTTAATTGCTTAATAAAATCCGAATAGTGATATAGTATAATATTTTTATCAGTATTCCGAAGGTGATAAGCAAAGATAAGAAATACGACGATGAAGTATAATAAAATGCAATTCGCTTATACTGAGCGTCTCTTAAAATATGCCGGTTACAAGTACAGAAATGGGAATATAATTAGTTTTCCTGATACTTTTCATAAACAATTGCTATATGTGTGTGCGGTAACAACTAAATATATCTCTTGCAAGTAAAAATAGGGTAAGAAAAAAAAATAAAACGATGGGACGCACATTAACTGCCATAATATGACTATAACTTTATATATATTTACAAACACGGTGTATCAAGTATCTAATTATTACACTGAAAACTACGTTCTCGCTATGAGTCTTTAGACGAATTTACTCAGTCGACTAGATAATTGCTGTGTCTGACGTGAGTCTTCAAACATACACAGAGTTACGTAATTATATTTGTGCCTTATAGCAAGTGGATATATGATTTCAGTGTAAGCTGGCTAATTATGTTACCAAAGGAAACTAAACTACGAGTACACTATATTCATTCGTTATGAATATATTTAAGCAAAAGGATCGTGATTCGGCTCTTTGCTTCATAATTCATGCCAAATTTAACGAGACTGTTTCGTCGTTATATAATTCTGAATTAAAAAAAAAGTAATATCTGCTTTTGCGCGTTAAATGTCATGCGATATGACTATGTACGATAATTGATTAAAACTTTGTATAATTGATATTGAAGTAATGTTTTTCTGCATATTAAATCGTGATACGCGGTGAGACAAGGAGATTAAATAAATTTCATGAATTCGGAGTATCGACGGTGAAAAAATATCGAGAATGAAAATGTAAAATGAGATAAAAAATATTGCGCGAGAAAAGGAGAAAATGGTAGCCAACTAATATTGAACGTTTCGTTGAGAATTATAGAAACATTGGCGTGAAATCCGTGCCTTTCGCTCGAGATGGCAATCGATTGTCCATGAAATTTTAATCGCAGCACCGCAGCATTTCATATTTTATCCTTCATGAAGTATGCAACACGCGTAAAGCTACATGCACACACTTGCAGTCCGGTGCTTTCTCGGCTGTTTTTATGTTTTTAACGTAACGCCATATTACATAAAAAATGGAACCACCTTTTTAATTAAATGGATTCGTAAACTACTTACGATTTATCGCCAAAAAATAATCTTCGTCGCGCAATATGGCATTTAAAAGTTGTTATACTTTCGACGGTACAGTAACATCAATCGATATCGCAAAGCGATGTTGTAATGTTAAACGTAATAATCTATATACATAGAAGAGCACGTATTAATATCAACGAGAATTAATTTTTTTATTGTAACAGCGTGTCTCAAATTATGAAAGTATATTAGAACAAATTTGCGAGTGCGAATCACGCGTGTACGCCGAGAGACATAAAAGCGATATTCAATTATCCCCGCTGTAAATAATCCCTCGAATTTGCAAAACGTAATTTCGTTTCGCATGCAAAATTAGATATCCCACGTACATTTGCAGCGCAAAACGATAAATACGCGTCTATCATTTTAAAAAAAAGGGGAGAAAAAGCGTTTCATGCAGAACTCCGCAACGGTCGGAGCGTGTTTGCGCGCCACCGGCGAACGAGACGTGACAAAGCCGAAAAGTTATCACGAGTAAAATAGGAACGAATGCCGTTGCTTTTACTGCGTAAACACTTTTATTCCGCGGCGAAATAATTTCTCATCAGTCCCGCCGTAAAAACGTTATGCACTGTCGCTAATGCGAGCCACGCACGAACTAGTACGTTTCCTGCTCTGCTGCGGCGATATTATCATTCGCGTTGCACATCCGCGAGTCGCGCGCAAGCTATACATGCACTGTGTGATCAAAAGAATCACACGGCTGGTCTGCGCCGTCACCCGTTCACACGTCGCGGGACATTGAACACTTTACGACCAGCTGTAATGTACACGTGTTAATATGTTACGTGCAATTTCGAGGTCACGATTTACGATTCGATACGTGGTGTGTGTAGAGCAGAGAGCTTTTTTCGTACCTTGTTCGCGGAATATTAAAGAGAAAATAAAAAGACATAATATGTATGCTCTATATGTGAGAGAATCCAATAAATCTTTCAAAAGGTAATTTTAAAAGAGAATAATATTAAAAAAAGATAATAAAGAATAATACTAAAATTTTTGTCTCTCTTTTGCATCATTCGGCAAAATATTCGCCGAATAAATTAATGTATGTTTTACAATGCGTGATAAGAACGACATTATGTAATATGTTTTAATGTCGACACAATTTGTATTTAGATATTTAAAAAAGATTAAAAAATTAATATTAAATATTCAGCATTCAATACTTGTTTAATTTCATTTAAGAAGCAGGAGAATAGCAAAATGTTGATTTCTCCATTATATAGCAGTCACTTTATCGGTCTAATAAATAAATAACAGATAAGCTACTCTCAGATTAATGTTTTTTTCTACAGGATTTGCAAGATTCTGTTTAATGAAATAATTACTCATACACACACACACACACACACACATACACACGTCATTTCATTTAACTAATTGCAACTTCGGGAAAAGACTTAGCGCTTCATTACCAAGTAATTAAACGAGCGCGCCATAAATCTGCGGTGATAGAAAACCTAGGTGTAAATCCGCTACTAAAACACGTCGGACAACGACGCTCAGAGGCAATAAAGCATCGCGCACGTTGAGCTCGTCAAGGCAGAAGCCCGATCTCTGTCACCGTGCGAGTCAACTAAAATTCGAGAGAACGGTTGCCACCTAATCGACATTCGATGGCTCGTCCTAGTGTTAGTATATTGACTGTGGATCGATCATTGGCGCAGCGACCCCTAACGAAATAGTCATATCGCTCTCAGCCCTGCTACTAATGTCAACATCAATCACTAACAGCGGCTATTAATCGTGCCTCAAAGTTTGCGTATAGAGACCAGCGTAAGGACTTTGCATTCGTGAGAGATCAGCTGCAAGATATTCCGCTCTTCAAATTGGCTAAGTCTGCATGTAAATGTTCTTATCATGCTTGTTTACTTGGGAAACAAGATATACTCGTACATCCGTGCTAAGTATCTTATACGCTACCAGGACAAAATAAAGGGGGTTTTCACGGAAAGTCCTCGCCTTTTATGACTTTGAACGGTCGTGGTCATTCCCTCTTGGCCAATTCTTCAATTAGCCAAATAAATGAACTTATTGCCGCTTTAGCTGTACGATAATTGAATCGCTCGTTAATTTCCTTTTATCGTTTTAATTACCAGAAAGGCAACAATTGTGACTTTATTTCATTGGAGGAGTGATACAATATTACATTAAGATACAACAACGAGTGCAACAGTTACAATAAAAGAAATTATTGGAGTTAACATAATAGTAGTTATGATTGTAACAAATTTCATTGCTTAAATTGGTTTGCGAAGTTTGCCAGTGATAAGAACTCGATACGAGGATCAACAATTTCCCTTTACGAACTTAAAAGTTTCACTTCAAAATAGTTCACGCGGTAGGTATTGATGTCGTGACAGCTGTTCGATAATTGCTTTTGCATCGACAGCTTTCCACCTAGTTTGGAGACGAGAGAGAACAGTCACCAAACTTACTAAATACTATAACGTACAACGTTATTAACTGATTGACAATGACTTCGCTGTTGACGATTGCTCCGCTAAACTCGGCCAGAAATTTATTATAGTTATTATCGGGGGTACAGATGTTTACGAATAAAAGCAGCTAAAAACTATTCTCTCGAAAAAAAATGCTTTAAGAAAAATAACATATAAAAAAATAATTAAAATAACTTCTCATTGTATTCGTATAAAGTATAAAATTGCAATATTTCTTTGAAAAAATTAAAATGCATTCTTTAGATTATTATCGATTTTTTATCTTGTTTATCTTATCTATGCTTATCGTAATTAAAACTGCCGAGATTGCTCAATTTATCGAAATATAAATAATTGATAATTAAAATTTTAAATAATAACAAAAAAAAATTTTAAAGTTACATTACAAGATCTTCTCCCTCGCATTGTAAAAATAATTCTAGGTGAGTCTCTCGTAGAATAAATTTTACAATAGTAAAAATTAGAGAAAAAAATTTCGCTGCAGCGAACGAAGAGGAAGGAATCGAGGAGAAAACTAAATTTTATTCCATTTTGACGGTACGAGAGCATCTTTATCTTAGAGAGCCGGAGTTAAAAGGCCACGGCGCGGCGTCGGCGTAGCCCGCTGGGTCGGCCAGCAAGTTAAAAATGTAAATAGAAGAGAAAGTAAAGTTCTACGTGCCCTGAAAGCTCTCATCAAGCTGTGTAACTTTTACTTAAGCGATTTTGTTCTACCTGGTGCCGTATTATACTCACGCTGTACAGCTTGCCAATGCGGGCTTACAAACGATATTTAATGAGCCACAGTAACCTACTTTCCTTAGTTTCATTGATTTTAGCAAGAATTATCGTTTTACTTATTTTATATTTCTCTCTCTCTCTCTCTCTCTCTCTCTCTCTCTCTCTCGTTCGCTCGCTTTCTCCCCCTCCCCTCTCTCTTTCTATCGTCCCTGTTCAAATCTACTTAATATATGATACCTATAAATATAACTAAGGACTGCAATGTAACTTTAAACTTATAATTTATAATTTAAGGCATGATTCGTTATTTCTATTTCATTCTATCACGCGTTTTCCCCGGTTACAGTTGAAATATGAAGAATTGGGTAAAGAGTTGTAAATTACGCGCTCGAGAAACACGCCGGATGCACCATCCTACGGTGAGCCAACACGATTCACTTAATTAGTTACGTCAAGACAACGGCGAAACACGATAACTTAAGATTGTCCCCAGACATTCCACTCGATTAAAGCCATCCGATTTCAACGCTAAGTTTTATCATTGTTTGCCGGCTAATGTACAGGAATGGCTGCGGCCCTAGTGCGCGAAACGTGCCGTTTCTTATCTTATCTTAACTAAAGACGAAATATGCGCCGATCCTCATTTGTCTGTGTCGGTAGTACAATTCTGACGGTGTTCTTCGTTGTCGCCTAAAACGGTGACACCCCACATTTACACAATATCCGCTTATCACACTATACGTTACGTCGTAGCAGTGAATTTCAAATGATCATTAGCAAAGTTAATATTAATGTAAGTGAGCATTTTCAAACAATTAACAATAGCCAAATGGTTAGGTTATTATATTGCGCAATTAGAATTAGGTCTGGCTAAAGAACTATGCGTTAATTCACAAGTTTAAATGTACGTACAAGTATATTTTAATATAATTCAGTTTCTATATGCGAGATTAAATTTCCAAAAAGTTAAAGAAAATCATTTAAATCTATTTATTAATTCGATTTGTTAAATTACATAAAATTATCAAGTATGGTTACGTATTTTATTAAACTACACGTAATTCAAGGTGTTAAAAAAAATAAATTTGTTACTTTTGTCTCTATCTTGTGGTTGATATAAGATGAGTTTCGATATATAAATATTTGCTCAACTACTTTAATCACGATCAAATTAATTTTCATTCAAGTATAACAAATATACTAAAATTAAAATTAAAAGACTCAAATATAAATCTTCTTTGCGGCTATTAAAATGCTTCCATGGTTCCGTAAGCATTGACTTTCCTACTATCTAATAGGATTTGAGATGTAATTTGCATTTCCCGATTCTAGTTGAGAAAGTGCATCAAAGAATCCGATCCGCTTACACCGATTACCGGCGGGTCAATTTAACTCCATTTTTAATATCGAACAATTCCTCTCGCGCGATATCACTAATCACTATCCTGTGCGGGGAAGCTCAATTATTAAATCCGCCGATCTAATCGACCGTGAGAGATTACGAGACGTGGCGCTTGTCTGCGCCTAAGAACTTCGCAAATATTTTGTTCCACCTGAGCCAGTAAGTTGGAATCGAATGTGTCAAATTTATTCGGCGTTATAAAGAAGTAAGACGCGGGAAAGTTCGAGCAGATTTTCCTCTTCGATGTCAGAGCACGATTTATATAATCTTCTCGCCAGCAGTTCATCCAATGCATTTTTTAATTCCTTTCGCAAAGTCTTACTACGTTCTACACATCTGATCCGTGATATTCTTATTTTTGGAGCGCTTGTTTTTTATACTATAGAGAGCACTTGCGATATTTAGTCTTAATTGAAGTTTCCATTTTCGTACACGTATCTAAATAAAATATTGAATATTTCAGCGCATCCGTCCCGCAAACCAAATCGTCGTTTCTCTCTTGATCCCCTTTACACACGATGCAAATTCATGTAATTTATTCGCGAAGTTTAATTTCGTTCTGACTTGACAAAGACTTGACAAACGGGTAAAAGAATATAGTCATGTCTTGGGAAGAGTTTACTCGATCATTATCTTTAATTAACGGCACGATAGAATCTACGGTGCCTTCGATAAAGTTTGCAAAGCCTGCGAAGTAAAACGTGTCGTTGACGGCGATTCATGCTGAAATTGAACGAGAGAGAAAGACAGAAACAGAGACAGAGAGAAAGAAAGAGAGGGGGATGGAGCGAGAGAAAGAGAGAGAGAGAAATAGGGATTACTTTGCCAGACGCAAAGTCAGGTTCACAGGTTTTTCATCGCTCACATATCGTAGCCCATCAGGTGGCATTAACTTTATCTGAGATTTTTTCCCCCGATAGTTCGACGTCCCCTTTCACCTTTAATCTCGGTCGGTGCACATCCGGCGCGTCCGATATTCCGCACCGCCGGCACGATGCGCAACCTTTTCCCCATGAACGATCACCGTTTCAACCCTTTTTGCGTAGACGGCGAGTAGAAAGACCCCCGGACGAAATCTTGATCAAAGGAAAAACTGATCTTGACGAAAGTTTTAAACGCCAATACAGACTGTCACACGCGTCTGTTATATTCGTATCGATGAATGTAGAAAGAACATACGGAATATTTCATTTTAATGAAAATAAATTTTTATAAACATAATTTTGCTAAAGTATAAAAATTGAGATGTTTCAAGTAAGGAAATGGCAAATGCTGTTTTTTATTCAAACATATATTTTTTTATATTATAAAAGCGACAATAACTAACGTATAACATTTTACACGTGGATGAACATCGGTGACCTTTGAAAGATAGGTCAATCTATGGTATTTCGAAATTAAGTCAAGGATGCATGATGATATGTTGAAATGAGCCACAACTTGTTCTTTTACACGTAGAACATATTCATAGAAAAGTTTATATTGTATATGAGACTGGGTATCGACTTGACGAGTTTAGTTATTCATTTTGATTTCGAAAGTACAAGACGAAACTTTCTCTCGGGTAGTAGACAAAATATATAAGGAAAATCGAGAAAAACGAGGGAGAGACTGTCGACCTTACAGAATTGGATAAGATTCTGGAATGCGTGGGATATTGCCTCTCGGTGGCAAGCTATGTCGACGTCGCTCGTCGCTGTGTCTGCACCGGTGATAGTTTTCAGGAACGTACACAGAGTCGCACCGTCATAAAAGCGAGATTTCTTTTGTACTCGAACTCGGAGTTGCAATTCACGATCCAAATATAACGAACGTGCGCATTCGCGTGTACGGTCGAGAAATTATATGATTTCGGACTAAAGCCAGTAAAGAGCAGGTGCGAGCGCTTTTAATTAGAAGCTTGAATTACATGCACTGACGGCGACACGTATACTCCATTCGGAGGTCTTGTGGCAGAACCACGTGCGTAATCGGCCGGTTTTCACTGAAATTTTGCGATGCTGCAATGTAAATGTTCGTACCTCGAATAAGTGAAGATTGCAAATTAACACTTCTCTCTCGTGTGTGGCTCTTGATTGACCCATTCTATTTCTCGAATAAAAGAGAAATATACTTAACGAGGAAAAAAGTATTGATGTGCTTTAATTATCCTGCTGGAAAATTAATTAACTTAGTTTCGGAACATTTAGTAATAAGTAAAACCATTGTTGGAAATATCCGAGTTCGAATTTGCACAATAATACAAGGATTAATAAAAGAGGTAACTGGAAATAATTCATTTATTCGTTAGGTACGTTACCAATATGTTCGCAAATGTACTTGTGCATATTTTACGTTACTCGACCTATAAAATGCAAAAATTCGCGTGATACTAATCATCAAATTTTGTAAAACATTATGAACGTTTAAAATAATATCTACTAATAGTTTATTTTTATCTTTATTGACCAGATTGTATTGTATTGCTCGTAAATTTCGATATATTTATATTCTCTTAAGGAACACACATTTATACGAATCTTTCGCGTGACGTGTAACAGATTTCACGTGGTGAACTTTAATACAATATTTATCTCCCTGCTCCGGAATCTTATCTTTCATTCTTTGCTTTAGGAGATCTTTGCTGTCTTTCCTTCAATTTATACAGACCGGTAGGGACGCTAAACGAACGAACTGAACGTCGAGTTTTTGTGTGTGTCTATATACTTATATACAGACATTGTCTCCCTGCTGTCTGATTGCGTTTACACGTGACCGGGGTCACGTTGAGAACGAAGAAGATGAAGACCGAAGAACGCGTGGGTGGCCGAGGGCGAGATCGGACTTTTCATCTTTTATAATTAATTTCGAGCAAATTTGTCAGCTTTTTAAGATAATCTTCATCAAGATAACCCTAAGCCATCTTCCGTCAGTGACTAAATTAACTTTATTAATTTTCTTTTACCCGAAGTATTACATTTCTGATGTTTTTTCTTCAATCAATGTTAATAAGAAATTAATCCTGCAAACTGATAGTTCAGTCACACACTTTGTTGCCACGAAAAACACGCAGTTTTCATTGTATTTCAACAACTCCAAATGAAATTGAAAGAATTTTTTACATAAATGCAAGATATATTACATATATCTCTTTTAAAAATATTTAAGGAATTAAAAATCTTTAGATATTTCAAGACATTTAAAGATATCATTGTGATACATGGCTATATTATGATAACGTTTATCGTGCTTTATAAACATAGGAACGACTGGAACGCGGTATCTATCACGCCCGAACATAATAATTATCATTATGCGTCAATGACATAAATTATTACATTTAACATCCCCGATGTTAAGTCAATTATTTCGTTCGCGCAGGTTTATTTCGTTGAACGATAACGCAATTTCGATAATCTACGGCGGGCATCAAAGCGACGCACGCGGCGCAGTCATTACGCGATGGCGTCTCCGCGCGAAGACAATGTGGAGATGAGGGTCTCTTAGCGCACCGCATTATACACGCCTCGTCGACGAACTCATTAAAGCCACCGACCGCGCCACGTAACTGGAACCCGGAATAACCCCCTTCGAAAACTCGAGGGGGAGATGCACGGCTTCTCTTTCTCGCTCAGAATAATCGTTTAGGATTTGCAGTCAGTTAGTACATATATCTATAATCGTTTGAATCGTGCAATCTTGCAATATAATTTACGTAACGACATTGATACAATTGGAAGAATAATTTGTTAATAATGAATAACTTGTCGATGATCCATTTCTTCTGTTTTTCTCTTTTAAACTTTTGCCGACGTTAAAATTATGCTACTTTAAAAACACAGCAATTAGAATAGTAATCAATGTTTGATAGATGCACATTGTTATAGAATATAAATCTATATTAATTTCTCTCTCTCTCTCTCTCTCTCTCTCTCTCTCTCTCGAAATTAACGATTATAACATAATTAAGTGACGTATATGCGCATGTGTTACAGCATTTTTTAAAATTAAAAGAATATTCTCGAGGGTTAACAACAACACGTTAGAAAAAGGAGGATATTTATAAAGTTATTGACAGCTACGGATATTAAACTGAAAAAAGCCGCGTGGACTCTGAGGCAGCAACTCTTTTTTTCAGGAGCTGAGAGATTTTTTTTTTTATTAATACAGTGACTAGTCTTACCTATATATACTTCTATACTTCTTCGTCATATGTTTAAAAATCTATAAAAGTTCTTTTATTTTTATCCTATCATATTTTTTTCATTCATAACTTCATCGCCCTTAATTAATATTCTATCATCTCAAATTGTGGCTCGAGGATATAAATACCCGATATTGGCGGCCGAGATTGAATTTCTCGTTTACTCGCATACAATGTTCAACGCATACAATGAGATAACAAATAATATATTATATATGTACATATATTTACATACGCTAAGATATATTTTATTACCACCACATATCTATGTTACACGCGAATTGAATACAATAGATTACCGATACATTAATCTGCTTTTGAACCAATTTAGCTTTATCGATATTTTTATCTGCGGACATGTGCTTCTGAATTCCTGTTTTAGCTGACCTTATAAATACGTAGATAAGAATATCGTATATGGGGTAAACAGATTTGAGATACCGAAGTGATATTTTAACTTTCTCTCAGCGAGATATAAAAATTTTGATGCGTAACATCTTGATGCGTAAGCTTCGTCAGTGAATCACTACAATCCAGTAAGATGCCATATTTCGAATGTCCCATTCAATAGAATAACAGATGTTCATGAATTCCCTACTTCCTTATTTTTATCTTCGTATACCCTTTCCCTATATATTATTCTAATGTATATTCCTTCTGTGTTGCTTTTCACTTTGCCGAAGCCACCGAAGTGAATAACCGAGGGCAATAGCGAATGAGTCAACGGACCCACACAAAGCAAAGGTGTCAGCAAGGAGTGTTCGAGTGAATGCATATCCAATTACAGTACTGTGCCCGGTCAGGCGATCTTTGAGAAGCTGAACTTCTAAACCGATCGACTTACCTAATTTCTCTCGGCTTTAATGAGTTGGTTTCACCCTTCCAACCGATGAAACGGTCGGTTTATCCCATTAATCGGCCTTAGTAAAGAAATCCTATATCTAATAGAATAGATAATGGCATTTTACAAAGTTATAGGTGCAACGACAAAAGCGAAAAAACTCCGTCGTGACAGAGCTGAAAACGTTTAAATGCGTTTCGAGATGCGTCCGACTATAAATATCGAGATGAATCATTCGAGTGCATTGGCCTAAATACTGAGCCGCGTCACTGATGCATGGCGGACCGAGCATAGAGCTGCATCACTGACGGGACACGCCGCGGCTTAAATATCGAACGGAAAAAATTACACGGGACTGAAAGCCTTAATGAATGGTGATGATAACAAGGGTTCGCAAAATGCCCTCGTTGCATGCGACGCTAATAACACCAGTCCAGTATAACGCTGCCGGCGAATTCGCATAAAAAATAAAAAACGGAAGAGAAAACGCTCGGAGGCGAAGTGAATATAAAGCGGCTGGATGCTGCCGTTCTCTCCGGCCGTGCTTTTCATCGAGCTGGTAAGTAATTTCATTGCGGACATTGCTATACAGGATATAAAGTTACGTACATCCGGATACTTCCGGCAATGAGAGCGACTTTAAGACGAGCGTTTTGCTTCCCACGTTTTATACGGTACGCAACGCGATAAGAGCGTAGGAGAAGAAGAAAAAAGAAACGGAAAAACGTTTCAATGCGTTGAAACGTTCCTTGCTGTGAAAAGAACGGAAGCGTAAAAATGGACTTTAATACGCCCGTTCGTCGTGCTGCTCGTCAGCGCCGCGATAAAAAAAAATTAATACAGCTCAGAAAAACAAAAAAAAATCCGAGCTGCATTTTTTTCCATTTGCATGTTCAATTGTCAGAATGTCATTTTAAACGTAATTTGTATTACATATTAAATATTATATTATTGTTCTCTCACACCATTGTTTCGAAACAAGGCATCTCATAAGCATATACTTTCGGTTTTACCTTTTCATTGTTCCCTTTTTCCACACGAATTCGTGGAAAGATAATTTTATTATGTAAAAATGCGTTATGCATCGTGACAACGCAGTTGTAGACGTAGTGAAATGTACAGTATAAATGGATCCCACGTTGATGTCCCGGCGCTCGCGCCGGGATTAATTAGTCATGGAAATAATAATTTACCTCGTCATCCGCAAGTATAATTATACAATTATGCGGTTATTTATAAATGAGTAGAATTAATCAACTGCTCGGATAACGCTTTGGAGCGGAAAACTTGCCGAAATACATATATTTTCATAATCCCGACACGGAAGCCGGCTAATCGCCTTTAGCACTCACGCGTATTACCTGGACGCAACTTCCGCCTGGATAATGTCTAATATATATACGCACGTCGGTCGGTGTGTCAAATGCAGATCGATCATGAGCAAAAGCACAAGCATGCAAAAATACAATCGTGCGAGGTGCGTGCAAAAATTTCGCATACCATTTACAAATGAAAAAAATATTTTGAAACAAGGAGAATATAAATATTATGGAATGGATAAAAAAATAGGTATTATTTGCAAGTTTGCTTGTTAAAAAGTTTAGCATGCGCAAAAATAACTCGGCTGCATTTTCAGGAATAAAATAATATAACAAGAACACGTATATATATATATTTTCTACAATTATAATATATTACATATAAAAAAATATAAATCATATTTTTCTCACTTTAGAAAGAGAAACAGAGTTGTAAAAATAATTTTCTTCCATGTGCAAGAATTAATTAAATTATATAAGAAGTAACTAAAACTATTTAAACCACGTATTTAAGCATTAAAATGTGCGATTCATTATCACCGGCTTATTACTATCTCGCTCTTGTGCGGAATAAAACGTTAGAAATATATATATTACATGCAGTTGAAATACATTTGCTGTAATGCAACATGCGCTTTTCTCAAGTAAGAAGAAGAAACAAACCGCGCCAGGCGGAACTCACCGTCGTTGTTGGTCCGTGCGCGAGGTGGGGATGAGCTGACGGTCGGAAAATTTCTCGAGACATTGTCCCGCGGTGGCGGCTGCGGTCCTTCGAGGTTCGGACTGGGGCTGAATTCGGCCCTGAAGTCCGCCCTGTCGAATCCTTCCTCGAACTCGTGCATCAGCGCCAACTCGTCCGCCTCGACCTCGCCCTCGAATTGCTCCCGTAGCACCGATCTCGGAACTGCGGAATGGAAAAAGGAAGTTCGAAGTCTGCTCGCTGTGTAATGGACTCCATCAGCGACACATTAAATATACATAGAGGAACGCCGTTTTGTACAAGATTTGCCGATATAAGGAAAGAATCCGTTGACGACGACATCAGTCAACGATAAAATCATTTCCGCGTCGGTATTGGTTTCCGTTAAAAGCCTGCGATTGAAATTTGAGACGGAGAGTGCATGTTTCATGAGCAAAAAAATTACGCAAAACGAGAAAAAATCCGGATACGACCATACTTTTCCGCTCGTATAATTATTTAATGATACGCGAGTACACTGAATTCCGCGTTTTATGTGACATCGCGGCAAGATGCTGCGACGAGCAGGCTGGATTTTATTATATTCAACGACTCATTTACGAATGCAAGTGCGAATGCGGAAAATGCGAAATCATTCGCGAACGCGTTCGAATGCATCTTGCCTCCTCAAGAATTCCCGTGGCATTCTATTCCGCGTATTCTGCGCGCGCTGCATTCGCGTCGAGCTAAGTTCGCACGAATTTATGCGATGGCTTCCAGAGCGTCCGTTCTAAATGCACGTAAAAGCACGCGGATGAGCGTCGATCGCGCATCAAAATGTAAACGTTAACGTTATGCGCGATGGCAAATAAATCCGCTTCAAGATGTGTGGGCGCAGTCGGCTAATACCTGCGGCCCAGCAATAACGTTGCATTTGCGTTATACGCGTGCGCGCACGTTGTGTATCGAATCGGAATGAAATGCTACCGATCGTTGTAAGTGATACGCAATCGTTATCGTTATCGCGCTTACGCGGTGCTGTCCATTTTTCATCGCACGTGTGGCGTCGCCGCGCTCGCAATAAACCTCACGGCCCCGCTAGGAGTATGCTCGTGAATTTGCGACGTGAAATAGTTTCGTTGCGATCGCGAAATAACATTTCGAGGTAAAATGTAAAGATATATGTGATATTTTGAGAAACGACGCCGATCGATCGAGAATTTTACAGGAGCAGCAATCGTGGATGGCGATCGCAAAATCTATATGTATATGCCCAAAAGTATAGCGCATCGCGATCAACGCGATTCTTGATACTTTATTTCAATACGCTTTATTTCACACACATACACACACACACACGCACACAATCAGAACTTAAATATATATCATAAATTCCTATAAATACCATTTTCATAATTTTAGAATGTAAAAATATAAAAAATAGAAAATGTTTATTATACTTTTAACTTTAATTTTAGAATAGACTCATAGAATTAAGTTTCTATAAATATATGACTTTATATGCATCTCAGCGGTACAGATGTGAATTACGATTAACCATTGCACACCCATCTAATATTTTGTATACATTTTTTCTAAAAAGAAATTAAAAGCTCGATATATATATTTTAAATTTCTACCCAGTCTCGTATATTTATTTTCTCCCCTAAGAGAGCCCGAGGCTTCTAAGAGAGCCATCAGGTCTTCCAAGATGGCCCAAGGAAATTTCTTCAGGCTGATTAGCACTGTCCTAAGAACGTCAGTCAGTAAATAAACTTGCAAGATATATTCGCCGAGACACTCTGCGTGAGGAGAACACGGCGAAACTCTTGGCGAAAATCTTGCTACTTTAAAATAATTTCCATCATTTCGCCGGAAAATTTCCGCATGATAATCTAGAAGCGCGCACAGCACCCGCGGACCCGTTCACCGAATTAAAGGCAAATGACGCGACTACATAAGCGAGTGAGCCGGCGCGGACGACGATGTAGCTTGTTTACTGCAATTAATAATTGTAATTTAACACCAATTCTGCGGCAGTACATGCCGCAACGAGTTATACCCGGGCTTGGCGCCTGGCGCCCGGCGCGGCGCTCTGCGCGTTCGCTCATGACGCTTTAAACCGAGCGAATACGTTATGTCCCGCGTCCACGTATAATGGAACGGAGAAAATGCGGAGGGTGGAGAAGAGATGCGGTTGAACTACCACCGCTATTGCCGCCTAGTGCAACATTATATGCGCGAAGTATTGTGGAAAAATATCATTTTCCCGACCATTCTACCGCAAAAAAGTATTCAAGCGTTATATTATTCAATAGTAACAATAACATTCGGGCAAAAAGCAATTTCAAAATTAATACCACACACTATCGAGTAGATTTGTTCATAAGATATCAAAATTAATTTGTACGTTGGAATTTTATATATTAAAACATATAAATGTATTTATTGCTTCGTATATTTATATTCCTTTAAATATTTAATTACTTTAAAAACTTTAGTAAATTAAAAATTGATAATGCATATTTATGTGAACTGCGTTTCATCACTTTCATTAATTTAAGAGAACGGTTTAAAACTTTTTAAGATAAATCACTCTTTTTATGCGAGAAAAAGCTCAAAAACTAATAATATCCTATTAATTAATTATATCACGCAATTTTTCAACTTGATGTACTTAATTATTTTTTTTACTTACAATAGATCATTAATTTATGAAGAAATAACAGAATTTTAGTTGCTAAAGTATAAAAATGCTAAAGAACACATAGTAATGACGCATACGGATGAGCTGTAGCTTACTCGTGGCAATTAATTACAGTAATTTAACACCAATTTCGCGGTACAGCTTGCCGTAAATGCGGGTTAAATTTACTTTGAGTCGGTACACCGATGCTTTAATCTGTGTGGATATATTAGAACCCCATGCACCACAAGCGAAAATAATATAACGAAGGAAATACTCCGGCAAGATGCGCCATTGCAGGTGCCATGCACGCAAATTGATGAAATAATTACTTATCGCACGATCTTCGAATTATTGTGTTCGATAGTTATTGGCGTTGTCTTACACCCTACCTATGACTTGTGAAAATTAGTTGACTTTTATTACAGCGATATCAGTCATCTTGATAGCCAAGAATGAGTTAGATCATCAGTATCAGAAATACCGAAGCTCGTTAGCGCATACCGTAGTTTATCATTAGCTTAACGTAGGTCGTCATAACAACGTTGCGCTGCCTCGCTCACCGGCCGGGATACAGGATAGAGGATGTTAGCCACGGTCAGCAGCAATAATAATGAGATCCAGCAATTTGCGACGCGCGAGGCTTTTACCACTTCGCTGCTCTCTTGAGGGAGCATTAATTTATTATGCTGAAATTGTCATACCTGTGTGTATAGATCATACTCGCATTCATAATAAAATGTTGGCATGTACAAATGCACATATAAATTAACCGCGAGTATTTAATATCACGCTTATGAAACTCTAGCCTCTGTCTCTCAATTCTTCTTCTATTTCAATATTCATCAAGTAACGTAATATTCTTAAATGGTGGAAAAATTGTGGAATTAAATTGATAACCCATATGTATGTGTATATACATATATATTTTTTTACATTATTTCGCAAAACATCAATTAATTGGAAGGTAATGACGTTCTATATTATATATTAACCCCGAATCTCGATTTTTTTAAAAATTATTAAATCAAGATTTAACTGTCCATGTTATTGAAGAACAAAACCCGCAAAAAGTTGCCGATTATCCTCATATTGACGCAAATTGGCTTTAATTGGCTACGTTCCGTCTCACTATAGTTCGTGAATCACAACGTTCGTCTCGTTAAATCGGGAGGTCGCAGCGGTAAAGACTTCAATGAGTTCATCGTGGAGACGGCTGAAATAAGGGCGGAAGGGGCTTGGATAGCAATAATTGTTCCCCGAAGTCCCATCAAGGAGATATATCGTATGGACCTTGGCAAGGCTAGAGACATCCTAAATTTTGCAAGTCTCTAGGTCGCGACGCGCTAATAAGACCTCTGTAATGCACGAGAGGTTCTCTCAATCTTGCTTGGCGCGAAAGGGGGCCCATGTAAGTCGATGGAACGATGAAAGGAATTTTGAGATCAGTTTAAGCTCCGCTACGAGCCACTCGTCGACAGAGAAGCCAGAAGTGGTACAAGTGGCAGCGAGATGCAGATTTACATGGAAATGTCTTCCATCTGAACGACTTTTCATTTTCAACGGCTGAGTACTGTACAAGGGATCACCAACTGTTCCCTCTTTTCAGCTAAGGTGTTGAAAACTTGATCGAAAACTTCAGTAAATTTAATCACGCGACAAACTGTGCGCCTAACAAATCGAGCACATTTATATTATATCAAAGACATTTAATTGCGTACAATATAATATCGAACAAGAGAGTAAAATTAAACGGGGAAACGAATTTTCAAAACTATAAAAACGTACCAAGAAAATCTATTTTTGAGAAAAATTGAGCAAATATTTTTGCCGGGATATCTATTTTCTGTTGTTTATTTTCACGCAAAAAGTCGACGCGCTCAGTATAAATGTATTGAAGCAAAATAGAATGGCGTTGCTATTGGAAAAAAATTTATCGCAAATTGAAAGTGATATGTATACGACATTGTTAAGCCAAATGCCGAACAGTTTTCTTCGCAGAATTTAAATTCCAAAGAGCCTGTATTAACGTCCTCGGTATTTAAAATTTCCAGATTAAATATCTCAACAATTATAGCTTCAATTAAATTTTCCTCAAGTTAAAGTCCACTACAGTCTAATTGGAAGCTAAGCTTTCTTTCCGCTGAAACTTAAGTAACTCGCTAATTAAGACATGGATAAGATTTTCCTCAAGAGGAAAACAAAACATCGAACTCAGAAAAAACCTGCTGCTGGTTTGAAAGCGAAGGTACGCAATAAAATGTAACGATATAACTTTTTAACTGAATAATGTAATAAAAACATCCTAATTACTTCTAAAGAAATTTTTACTGTTTTCTTTCTCCTTACTTCAAAGGGTTTACATTTTCCAAAATAAAAAATTGCACCGAGTAAGTATACTCGTATAATGATCGCTTTACACCATGTAGGTACTCCGTGGGTTTTTTTTTTACGAGCGTTAAATGCAACACACTCATTATTGCAACAAGCCCCCTCGAGATATTTCTCCGTTGTTCGCGGCGTATCTGTTACGGACACCGAACATATTCAGCGAAATCAAATCGGTATACGAGACGACGCCGACGCCTGGTAATGGCACGCCACTGATCTCGAATGGCCAGCAGGCTGAGTTGCGCTCACCGTTTCTCTGAAATTAGGAACGTATATGTACGGGCGAAAGGATGCTTCGCTTGCATCGATGTTGTAGTTTGCAGTCGGATATTGCATATAGGCACGTCGCTTCGCGCACTTCGTGCCTTTATCATCCGTTTCTCTGTCAGCACCGAGACGCCAACGTAAAACGATCGCCTTAATAAATGTTGGAAATCTCGCCGGAAACACGTATCTTACAATTTGCGCATAATCCGACGGAAATATTATTGGAAAAATTTCTCTACAAAATGCTATTACGGAGAAAATTTTATATTAAATTTTACTATGCTGCCGCACCAACTGCGGACCATCAAGACGCCCAAGTTTAAATGCTATAGTCTTATAGTAAAATTACTATGTTCATAGCATTTAGTGCTACGATCATAGCATTATTATAGCATTGAATGCTATATAGAGATAAAGAAATTTCATAAATATTCCCGATAATTTTGGTAAATTTATAATAGTAATATATACGGAAAAAAAAAATACTTGTCGAGACGATATCAGTAATATTGCAGCGTACTTTCATAATGGATTTACTCAATTTCATTTTTCGTCTATCGTGACAAATTTAAACACGCAATCGGCCTAGGGCCTAAACTGTCAGCTAAAAATCCATCAAACTTTAACACAATGCTCGACTGCAGCGTGTTTCTTAATTGCGCCCAAAAACGTGAATAGAAATTCACGACGGGCGCCTCGCCTCGTCTCGTTCGCTTCGATGCGAGAGAAGGATCTGAATGACATATCCGATAAAATGGAATCGCGCCTTCGGAAGCGATCGCGCGCGCGCACCGCGCGCGATAAATCTCCCCCAAGACTGACAAACGAAAAAGTTAAACGCCGTAATCGAAAATGTAGTATGTAAATCCCGGCGGTACGCGGGAAACACGCGCCCCGGCGGTCGTTTATCCGTCGCTATCGAAAATTTCACGCTCGTCGTTTTTTTTTTCCAACCCAAACAACCCCTCGCTCTTGTCGTCCCTCGCGTTCCGGATCCTGTCAGGCCGGCCATGCCCTGCCGGAACAGGAGCGTTGACCACAGGAAATGCAAAATCGTTTTGTCACGCGAAAAAGTGCTAACCAGTCGACAATGGTGTGACCCCCGGTTTTATCGAGCGACCTTTCGCTCGCTGCCATCCGCCCGCGCAAATGATATTTACGCAGAATTATAAAAGAGAAAGGGAGAGAGAGAAACAGAGAGGGGAAGGACAACGCGCGGATGCGGCTGCCAGGGCGTGTAAACGTGAGGATGATGAATGAAGAGCGATGGATCGCTCGCCCCGGTCGCCGAAGGACGAACGCGTACCAGTCGCGGTTATTAATTACACGCTTTGCATGAAGCGATAAGAATAAAGCATCGATTGACTGTAAACGGAGGAAAGATAAAGAGAATTTAATGTAAATTACGGTCGGGGATTAAAAAGCGCGACGTTCGCATCCTTTTGAACGGAAAGCTTTTCCGCAAGATCATCATAAAAGTTTCTTGTGAATTCGAATAGAACGCGCCCTTTCTCCGTCTCCTCTTTCTTTGAAAGAATATACATCATAATTCATTTTCAAATTCTTCACATACCTGCCTTGCGAGGTATTAAATTCCTGATGCAGAACTCTAAAGGATCTAATGACCGTTCTTATCTTATTAAAATCGAGTCAATCATCCATCTTCATTCGTCGTCTCGCATAAGTACTATAGCGTAATCATATAAAACAGAGGCGTGTGTTTCGATCAGAAAAGATCACCCACAAGAACTATTTTCATGTGTCAGTATTTCACACCGGCGTATATATAATTTGTTATTTCATTTACATTTTGTTCTATTTCATGTACTGTACATGTCATTTCCCTTTTCTCTTTTCTTCTCTCGGTGCGCGGAACAAAATTCTCTGCGGCAACGTAAAAGTGTTTTTATTCCGCTTCACCACATAAGCCCAGCATCATGTCAGATCTTAAAAATGCGCTCGAGTTCTCCTCATTTACTTCCAGCTATTTTACCGGCTTGACAAACTTCCATTAAATGTTTGATGCTCGGCGCTTTCTTGTTTTCTCAACTTAAAGCTTTTTACAGAAAATGCAATCGCTATATAGATTCAACAAATTTCTTACAAAAACATTTGAATCCATTTTTGATATACACGCAGGATAGCTTTTCTTATTCTGTGTGTACAATTGTACGTGTATATATTTACCATAAATAAGATTTTTTCTCTTCTGAATACCTTTCTCACTTTCAAAAATAATATAGTAAAAGTATTTTGATCATACATTATTATACGACTGCAATATGTTTTCACAAACCATGTGCATTTGCTTCGTCTTATATTTGGGAAATTAGTTTTCTGTATCTCTATAATCAACGTGTCTAGCTTTCTGTATTTATGACACGTTGATTCTTAGATTTATAAAAATGGATTAAATAGACGGATTTGTAAGGATTAAAAATGGCTTAAAAAACACGTCTAGTATTTATTTGTTTTTCGAGTAGTAAAAACATTCCGCTGCGCGCATTGATTTAGAAGATGCCCTGAGGGGAAATGAAAAAGAGTGTAAAATAACCAAAAAACTTGTGCAATTTTTACACAAAGGCTATGTGCGAGCGACAATATTGAGTAAAAACCAGGTTGCAGGTTGAATCCGGTCGTAGAATGTATTACATATGTAGTTTGAACGAGTATGCAAATACGTTTGCGGCTGGCTGTACACAGACCGAGGCTAGTTGTCCGAACAGGCACGGAGGCATACTACTCTTGTGCATTAACTCTTCCTATTGTGTTGGAAATAATATCTCAAAAATAAAATTGAGTTAAATAAAATTACGGGTAATATTAAAATTTGAATGTTAAACTTTTAAAAGATTTAAGAAATATATTATAGAGCTTTTTTAATATACTATATGTAATTCATTTGCCTCTCATTGATCAATATTATCAAAATAAATTTTTATTTCGGAATAACGATAACTGATGTATAAGCGACGAATCATGATGAAACTTACGCGATTTTGCATTTTCTTATTACGACTACCGTACGCAGTATATAATATACTCTTTCCCCGAAAGTAGATTTCATGTTCAAACAAATTGTATGCGCAGACAGACAAGGATTATTCCTTCGCTGCTGTTCTTAGCGTGTTTCGAAATGTTAGCTGGATCCTACAATACATCTTTTTCTTCTATTTTCTTTTTTAAAACATCCCTTCTGTTTTCTTCTCGCCGCATCCTGCTTGTTGATGTTTGCATATTGTTGTTTGCATATTCATTCTGGATCCACTTTGTCGTACAATTACTACCGCCACACATACTACTATGTCCTCCCTGCCCTGTGCGATCCGCTCGAAATTCAATAGAGAGAATATACGAGAAAGTAGAATGCAATTGTTTGGCCGAAGGCATGTAGCGCGGGCTTTTGCGCGGGATACGTTATATGCAATAACTTTGTAATTAAAGTCGCGAAGACACAAAGTGAAGGAATTACTTGCTAAAAAAAAACCTACTACTATCATCGGTTACTCGCGTTATCCATGGCACGCAAATTCCATCGCGAATGCATATAAATATTTCATTGTACGGCACAATCGTTTGTTTACGACACCCGATGCTTCTTGTAATTTCTATTTTTAACTTCATTTCTAATTATGAATAAATCTCTCATAATATTCTAAAAATCATTTATCTATACAAATTATTTATAAATAATTAATAATAGTCAAAAATAGTACTTCCAAACAAACTAGTAAATAATATAAATAACATATTGTAAATACTGAATATTTAAAAAAAAATAGGAACATAACGAGCAAGTATATATAGAAGAGAATGTATAAAATGTATAAAATAAAAATAACGATACGTGAATATATCGAATGTCTTCAGATAGAGATAAAGTCTCAATATTTCGAATTGTTGAATTAAATCAGATATCAATGGATAACGTATACCGCATGTGTGCGTATATGTGTATATAGCTGCTCAATTAAAAATATTGTCTACGAACTCGAAGTGTTCTATGATATCTGCACGTATAAAACGATATCGTTCTAGATATTTGGATTAGCCGAAAAGTGATAGTGATAGTCATAGTAACGTTATAATTATTACATATATAATAAATACAAGATTTTTGCAGAAATATGAGTAATGTAGAATAATTATTAACATAAGTTATTTCTCTCGTAGAGTACACGAATAAAATAAAAAGGTCTCGCATCTGCAATTTCACGAATTTCGCAAATTACTTGCAATTCGTAAATTAATTCTTATTGCGAAATATCATAGCGCTTATGTGTAATTTAGCTATACGTGTAAATTAGGAATTATGCAAATTTTTATCGAGATCACGCAATACGATGGTATTCTGTATGTAAAAGTGCATTAAAGATGTTGCAGAGAACGCGAGCGAACAATTTTTCGCTTCACTTCAACCACTTAACGGTTTCGCGCTGCAAAGTCCTACACGAGCCACTGAGCCTTTCCATCCCGCTTCACGTAACTGGTGAGGGTGGCAAGCGATACACACATGTCAGCCGCCATCGTCGCGCTAGATGCGTTCATTTAGTGCTCAAAGGCAGGGAAAACTCAAATTTTTAATAAACCGCGGGATTTCCACCCCGGCTAAAAGTACACAAACCCTACATACATTATAGTCATCTCGCTCTCGTAAATAGCAGCATATAATACATAGAATATCCATTACATATCGATTACGTTCTGAATGTATCTCTTGTATGAGAAAAGCACTTTGTGCGATAAATTGTACGAAATAAAAACGCAAAATAAATTCAGACGCGATTATTCGTGGTTATTGCTATTTTCATTAATTTCTGTGTAATTGACAGGCAAGCCCTAGTTTCTTAGTTAATGAAATAAATTAAGAAGGAAACACTGTAAAACATGTATATCGTAAAAATATACATTTACGCCAATTAAATGTCCTCTTTGTAGTTTATTCCAAGCACTGTTAATAAAATTAATTGTTTTTAAAACAATAAAAAGTATTATTTTCTCCTTGATGTCAAGAATTCTATAAAAATAAAGAAAAAAACATTAAATATACACATAAGGATGTACAAATAGAAATAGGTTACTTATTAATTTGTTGGATAATCCAGAGCTAATTGTTGTTTTATATATATCTGCTTTTTATAATAAATAAAAACACCATTAAGCCCGTAAAGTTCATTCGAGTTGAAAAGTAAAGATGTATACGTTCTCTTTCACGTTCTCCGCTCCCTCCCCCTCTCTCTGTATATGTATGTTTAAAAGCCATAGCCATAGCCGAGCGAGCAGGGGAAACGCCCATGAATTCATTTGCGAAGAGGCTTCGTTAATTTCGCCCGGATGCACTTCCCAATCGGCGGTCGCCTGTGATTGAGTGCACGGAGAGGAGTTCGCAAATCGAGCGTGCATATGTCTCAATATTCGCGCGTAGGATGTGTCTGCGTGCATTGTACGCGCACGGTTGAGCAATGCAGCGGCGCGGTACGAGACATCCACGTCCCTTGATCAGAGTGCTGCTGCCTAGGTTGCGTGCCCGCATGGTTCAGCTACCGGTTACGCCGTTACACAGACGTCGACTTGTTCCACGCTGTATTCGACGTAATTTTCATTAAGCGCGTAAGCACGACACGATGGTCCTGAAAAATAATCAATATCGCGCCATCGCATCGTTTATACGCGAATTACAAAACTATGTATGTGGTCGAATTTGCGTGTATCGCGTATTTGAAATTAATAACTCGGCGTCTCAATATAATAATTATGCAATATTTAATTCTTAAAGATATAAACGCAGGACATATCAGAATGTCCTGCGTTTCGTGAGAAAAAATTCGCGTTGAATTTTATCGCTTTAGACGGTTCCAGAAGCTTAAAAAATAGTATGTGCATCAACATAGATATATATGTACAATTTGTAGGAGCACGAGCAACATTTGGAATCAAATACAAATCTATTTTGCATTCTCGTTGCCACAATTCGTACATAATCCTGAAATCCTATATTAAAACAAGACGATCTATCTCGGCTATAGAGTATCTCGTTATCTCGGGTCAAAGTAGCATTGGTAATACGATGCATTGACGCAAATGCGGTAGCTTTCCGAGCCTGGCAACGCAATTATAATGCAATTGTAACGGGCGGTCTCGTTGTAGAAAATTTTAAACGCATGCAATCGACGAACGTGAATTTTACGAATTTGCATCGACCGCCCGGCAAACGCAACAATCACGACAGTTCCCATTTTATTCGATCATAAGATCTCGGCGGTTGGCTCGAAGGCTATACATCGAGTGAAAAAGTTCGATGGCTCTGTGCTCGTAGCCCACGGCTATGCTGTAGGAAATTCAATTCCCGCGTCAACAGAAGTGAATTTATTGTATAATAGCCCGGCTAAAGAGGAAGGACCTGCGAGAGGGTTAAAGGAAAATGTACGAAATACAAAAACTTTCCTCTCGAGTTACTAGTGAATTTGTTGCTACAAGACTACACTTTGTTCAACCTATTCGTGCATATACTGCACGTTCTCTATTCTCACTAATTTGCCGCAGGAAAGTCATTTCTCAGAGAATACCGCCTTAAGAGTTACACACGAAGAGTGTGTTGAGAAAACGCGCGTTGAGAACTGTTTCAGCAGAATGTTTATTTTGATGCCTAAAGAAAATAAGTTAGAAAATATAAATCAATCTTACTGAGAATTTTAATGATGAAAAAAGAAAGAAAGAGACAGAGTTATCTTAAAAAGCGAGTTGTTACTATTAGGTTTTATTTTATCGTTGCTCATTGACTTAGCGGCGGACTTCGTAGAAAAAGAACTTTAAGAAAAGATAATAGATTCATGCAGTTGAAAAATATATGGGGCTTCTTTAAAAATAGAGACCAAAGCATTTATCTGCTCTGAAAAAGCTGTAGCAATATTATCACAATTGCAAAGTTTTAAAGAGAAATACTTGTCTCTTATTCAATCCTCAGAACTCAATTCTACTAAAGTCCAACTTAATGATTTCCAGTGGGAATTAATGCTACATATGCTAGCCTCTGATATTATATTAATAAAAAGTACGTATATGTACATATGAAAGTCACTATATTCGCGTATAAAAATATTCTCAGCTCAAAGGAAACGTTCTTCATTTACTAAACGAGTTGTTTCCTGATGCGTAAGCAACAAATTAGCGTAGTATATCTCCTTTCTCACTTACCTCAGACCTCAATGAAAGAAAAAAAATACTTATTCTCTAATAAATGGCGTACACTCTCGATAATTAAGTATTGCTTTCTCGCAAACCGGAATAAACGAAGTACTTTTCTTCTATTTCTTTCTCTCTAGAGCGAGCAAATATTATTTCTTTCTTTTCCAAAATAACAAATATCCATGAAGAAAATACTTAATCCGCATACTTAATCACTGTTATGTTTATTTATAATTGCACAGTAAATAAATAAAAGAATGAATCACTTTAAGAAATAAATTCGTTCACAACAGGGTAACATGAGTTGTTCCATGTAAGTTTATGAATGATTTATATTCCTGTCACCTTAAAACAAAAAACAGCGATTTCTATATTTTATATGGGATAAAACGTGAAAAAAAATGAAGAAAAATATTGGTATCACGAAGGGAAAGCACAAACACCGAGATAGGTATATACATATAAATCTTTCTTTAACGTCGCGAGTACCGGTAAAGATTGAGCAAAACAAATTGACGCGAACGATGTGTAGAATCAGAGAATAGAATGTAGAAATCAGAAATATATAACGTGTGTATCTTCACTGTCCGCGTTCGTGCTCAACAATGTGTGCTCTCAAAATGCAATGATTTTCAAACCAAAAATTCAAATATGTATTTGTAAAAAAAGAAAAAAAATACATGATATCGATCGGACTATTTTACGACAAAAATGGTTGTTGTAAACGACTATAGTATATTGTGTTCACAGTTCGTGGATTCAATTATTCGAATTGTACATAAACGTACACCTGGTCGAGGTTGCAACTGGCAGCTAGTTGCTAAACGTACAGTTTGGCGTTACGCGAAATATCTGGCATCTGAAGTTGATAGACATCTCGCCAAGACTCGACCACTTGTTGAGAACTTGGCGATTTCGCGATGATCTATAAACGCCGTTGCAATTGCAATAATGCGCCTAGCGATATTCAGTGAAATCAAGGGAGATGGGAGAGAAGAGATCGAATCAAGAAACTCCATAACACTTATAACAATTCATTTACTTATTAGAAACTTGCCTTATAGGCGCACACAGCGAGAATATTAATCCATTAGGTATGTGTCTTCAAGAAATATTATTCGCTAAAAGAGCACAATGATGATAAAAATTGCAAAAGCTTTTTGTTTCTCGAGAATATTTTTTTTTTCTCAAGACTTTCGCAATGCTACGTTCCGTAGCAAATTACGTAGAGAATCGTGAATACATCGCGCTGTATTGATACTTAAAGAATTCCTATAGTGTAATAGAATTCTTCAAGCAATGTGTATATATATCCTATAGTGTAACAGAATTTTTCATGATAGCTACTATGCGAAGAAAACTGATCATGCGGACACTTGTTGAAGATTGCCAAGGCGACAAGTTCCAGACATGAGAGAAATTGCAATAAAATAGCGTACGATCTCGGACAAATCCGGGAACGCTGGATAAGGTATACGACGGGAATAAAGCGTTCGAGTCTTGGACGATTTTCGATGTCTTCAATTCCGAAAGACATCGGCAAACGCTGCCCGGTGCCGCGTCGTTGTCAGGGGGGTTGACGAGTTTTAACGAGTTTACGATCTAAAATATGCAATCATAATCAACGAGGCTGCTTGCACGGCGTTTCCCAATACTAAAATATTCAACGCTCGGCTTTCTCTCCCTCGATGACGGAATGAATTTTGTACGATTTCACAAACGCAATAAAAAGGCCGAAGAATTGAGAGAAGAGTAAATTAATATCGAAAAATTAAAATATTGTCAACAGAAATATATACAATGACCTAAATAAAAATGCACGACAGAAATGTTATGTTTAAACTTCGAAATCAATATATCTATTCGCCATTTATTTATCTTATCTATTATCTATTAATCTATACATTTTTTTTATTTCCAATTCTTATAAATATAGTAAACTCAAAAAATTAATATTGTTTAAATTATTCGCCATAAATGTAATAATATGTTTTTATTAATCTCAAATCTGATTAGTTATGTATTTAGTTATCTTTCATGTTTAAAGAATACATAAATATGTTTATCTGTTTGCTTTAATAATTATAACGTATAATAGCTTATTAATTTTAATTAATTAATTATTAAATATATAAATTAGCACTGCATGAAGCAATTTGGAGACTAATTGTGTCCAATCTCTTTATTATAACTGGTTTAAACTCGGCGATTTATTTCGTAAATCTTACAAAGAGTAAAATACGAATATATCTCAAATTCTAATATCTCTGATAATACCGCCATTTACACATGCTTCTCGCGAATAACTGAATGCATATAGATTAAGGCATTTATTAATATGGATGTCCGAATCGTGCGACACCGTCACTGAACGTCGAAAACGATAGCGATTGATCGGCGTCGGCCTGAATTGTTAAACGTAAATCGAATAATTCAAGTGTCGACGGTACACCGCGCGCAAATTAGCGCACGTCCACGTGGAAAGACGAATTATACCCGACTGAACCTAGAAACAGCACATAACTCACGCATAATGTTACGTACGTACAATGGTTAAAAGCGCTTTTGGCTACGTAGCGTTCTGCAGATAGATCGGGAATTATTATGAATGCAACTGTCGTGGAAACTAAAGAGAATCGGCAACTGCCACTCAAAACTGAGAATTATCTGACAGTGGCTACGTTTACACCCAGCGACCTGATCGCGGCCTGACCTATGTTGTGACCCGAAGTAGGTCTAGTCATCATTCGTTTACACCGAAAAAAACCTAAAAATTGACGGGATCGCATTTGAGATCGCCCTGAATTGCAGCGAATCCGAATAAGCAAATGAAGTTTTTAGGACGCGTCGCGCTTGATCGCGCGTTTACATCGCAAATGATAACGGCCGATTTCAGGTCGGATCGCTAAAATACGCGGCCTGATCTGAAGCCAGGTCCGGTCGTCTATCAACTGTTTACAACAGGCGGGCTAAATAATTTATAGGTCGAATTTGAGGTACAGGCCGCGGCCTAGATTCAGGGTGTAAACGTAGCCAGTGTCGGTACGAAACAAATTACAGTCTATATGTTTACACCCTGAATTTAGGCCGCGGCCTATACCTCAAATTCGACCTAAATTATTTAGGCCGCCTGCTGTAAACACTTGATAGGCGACCAGAACTAGCTTCAGATCAGGCCGCGTATTTTAGTGATCCGACCTGAAATCGGCCGTTATCATTTGCGATGTAAACGCGCGATCAAGCGCAACGCGTCCTAAAAGCTTCATTTGCTTGTTCGGATTCGCTGCAATTCAGGGCGATCCCAAATACGATCCCGTCAATTTTTAGGTCTCTTTCGGTGTAATGATGACTAGACCTACCTCGGGTCACAATATAGGTCAGGCCGCGATCAGGTCGCTGATGGGTGTAAACGTAGCCACTTGAAACAAGGAAACGAAGAAACTTATTGGGTGCGGCGATTAATAAAATTTACTCGCATCCGTATTACGCGATGCTTTTATTTTGCAACTCATCAATTAACCGTACCGATGGCCGATGTGTGCGACTAGTTTTTTTTTTAGAAAACATCCAAGGTTGAAAATCGGAATGGGAAAGAGTCGGCTCTGAAGGATTAGTTCATTAATCTTCCATGAAGCATCACCGCGTAGTCCACGTAGTAATTCGCTCTTTAAAATGGAAATCGAGAGAAATTTCCGGCAAAGGACCTTGAACGTATCACACGCACGTTAACACGTCTAAAAGACAATTTTGCGGCATAATATGTTCTTACCTCGCGCTCTAAATTTTATAAAGAAGGCAAAATTTTTGTGACTTTCAGCTCGCGGATACATATATTTTTTTGTATATAAAATTATGTAAATATAAGCAATTAATACCAATAATAACCAATTATAATTATATATATTTTAAAGTTCTGTCGAACGTAATTTAATAATTACAAGCATCAAAACGTAAAATTAGCATTAATGAGATATATGCAACAAATATGGTAATGTATTAATAATGAGACATATCAAGAGAGTTATTAAATTTATTAGTTGCAATTTATAATTCTATTCAATCGAGTACTTATGGCAAAAGAGAGAGTAAAAAAGTTTAACTTAAATTTAAAATACGCATTTTCTACCATCTTACGTGCAATTTTATAACATGCGTTAATTGTGTGCAAAAAGTATTTGGTTATCTTCGAGAGACATCTCCTGTATTTCATATCGTAAAATGTATCGCTGTCGACATTGGAGAATACCTAAATGTTAAAAAATCGATATGATTTTTTCCTCTTTAACTTTCGAGCGCATTGCACATATGATAGAGTAACTAGTGGCACTTGTCAACATTTATTTTTTCTTTAAAACAAATATAATCAATAACACAGATCCCTTTGCTCTCGCAAATATTTTGCGACAGTATAAAGTTTTAGAAATATAGCACATATTTCTGAAACATCATCCATCGTTAATGCAAACAATCTCGTGCATTTGCTATTTATTAATTAAAATACGTCTCTGTAACCAAAATAAATTGTGATATGTTAGCTCGCCGCATTTCTAATGAAAATATATTGCAGCTACAACAATGCGATAAATATCAAACGCTCGCATTCTTGTTGATAAATAAAGATAGCGGGGCTCAAGAGTTAACAAAGAATTGGTAAACTGTAACAAACGCCGTGCTTTAAAATATACCGTTTAAATGTAAATTATTAGTCAATATCGAATAATAAATCCGTTCCACGCGGATTGAATTGATTATTCGTCGCATGAAGGATATTTTTCATTAGCAGCGTAGCTGTAGGTCGGATTAATGGCTGAAATTCGAAGGGTCATTACCTCGCGATGAACCCTGTGATGTAAAGTAGCTATATAGCCGTATGCGCCATCGAGTTGGCACTTCGATCCCTAATTAGCTTCGTGGCTACGCGAGAGCTTGATTTTCTATCGTTGATTGACATGGCTCTTCAGCCACGTGTCAAAATTCAATTGAGACGAATTGCCGTGATGCATCGACGCTTCGTTAAGCAGCACGGAGCGTATCAATGGCCCCCTATTATTGTAAATCGAACGATTATTATGTAAAAGCGGCTGGCCGCCAATTTCAACCATTCTATTGAATTCTATTTCGAAAAATCTTAGGTCACGAAAATATCTCTATAAAAGGCCAAAAAAAAAGGGAAGAAATTGTAATAAGAAAAGTTTAGCAACTTAATAACTAAAAAAAAGTTGGAAAGTATTGCAAATGCAAAAAATGAATTCAATCAAAGTTTTGAAGATGATTTTCAACAAAATTGTTCAATTAACGTCTCCTAAGAAAATTCTTTAAACGTATTAAACTGAATTGAACAATCTTGCAAAATGTGGTTAAAATATACTTCCATAAATGATTTTATACGTCCGACGGACGACGCATGTATATAAAACGGATCTATTTTTTTCGATTGACTGATATCAACCGATGTATTCGTATCCGTGAAATTAAGCAATGCATTCATACATCGTTAAGCGTCGACTGATTTGGCTTTGGATGTAGGCTACGTATATTCACTTTGTCAACGAGATCCCATGTGTGAAATCAACGGGTGATTCAGTTTGTATCAGGGAAATGGATGGTGAAATCCAACGAATTTAGCTTCTATCGTTGAAGAGACGTGGATAATAATTAATGTAACAGACGTAATATATAACAGAGAAGAATTCTCAAGTTGCTCATTCTCGTTGTACGTAACACCGGCTAATAACCATTATCATGATTTATGATTAATCAAGCAACGTTATCTGGAAAAGTTTAGCTATGTAATATTTAACGATTCGTACCTAAACTTTGTTGGAATTATTAAACGTCGCTACAGTCAAATCAAATAGAGAAGAGCATTAGAATTAACACAAATATTAAAAATTAATTTTATCAGAAAATAATTACAATTAAAAAATTAATTTCATTAAAAAATAATACAATATTTGTAATGTAATTTTAGAAACAGGAAATTACTTTATGGAATATTTAATTGTTGGGTTAAATTTGGGTTAAATTGTTTTCTATATATATATATATATATAAGTGTTAATTAACAAGGTATAATAAATCTGTCTTTGGTATCTTTCATGAAAAGTCCTGAAACTTTTAGCCACGAGAATCTAATTACACAAATCGAAACAGTTACAACGTTGAGTTAAGTGCAAACGACAGTGATGGAATAAATTTTTGCGGTTAATAAACCGCCGTTTATAAATAAAATTGATGAATGGAATCAGGAGTTACTTTATCCGGCTTTGTAGATGGTACCGTGTTTTGCCTCTTATAAATTATGAAAGTTCGCATACCATGAGAAAAAAACACATGCTTTGAATATTTTTTTCCCTGAAGTTTACCCTTCTCTTATTCCTAACAGCATAGTTCTTTAATAGCTCCTTCTGTAAATAAGTTCCGCTTGAAAGAGATATTTTTTACTTCGCGGATATTACCTCGCGGAAAAATATATAATACGTTTAGCGTGTGAAGACTAATTTGTGACGATTAAAAATTTTATACACGTATTATGGAAAAAGCATTTTATCATTGATTTTTATATCCTCATAATGTCCGAGTAATTCTTAAGAAGCGTCTTTTTATTATTTTTACTGTTTCAATATAAGAAAAAAAAAGAAAAAGAAAAAGTACAGAATAGAATTAAAAGTTAAAATATATCAAAAGATGAGTTTTCTACTTCTTTGTCAAAAAATAAAATATTTCACGAACGATTATTTTTAATCGTATTTCTAAAACTTGCATGTAAAGTTTAGGCACTTTAGGCAAACATCCAACTTAACGAGTCAGAATCATAATGGATAACTCGTATTCTTGTCTACTTCGCCAATTTTGTTATATTATTGATAATAAATATACCCTGTGAACATATCGAACCTGATTAGCATATTTCCAATGCTGCAATAATCGATAGGGACTCGATTACACCTATCTCGTAGAACGTGGATTTGCAGAGCTTATTTACTTCCAGCGCGATTGACGATCCACGCTCGTGTCGGATCAAAGAGGAGGAGGTGGGACTTTGATGTACATTGATAATTCATGCGGATCCAATTACACTTTGAAATCGCTCGATAATTGTTCCAAGTAAATACCTCGGGAGAACTTAGCAAAGAAGACAACGAACAACGTGCTTTAGAGAAATAGTATGAATAGTATGGAAAGCACGCGCTTTACAGAAATAGCATGAATAGTATGGGAAGTACGTTTGATTCCATTCTGAATATCGTCATCCAATCGAATGCAAGCTCAACGGAAAGAATGTTTCCGCGGCATTGTCATTATTTACATCATAGTTTATTGTCTTGCTAATCTTTGAAAATGTATTATAAGTATTAAAAAATTACAAATGACACTATTGCAACACATAAATAAAAAATATTGTAATGTAATTTTTTTGATTCAAATATGAATATTTTCGACACGCAATACTCTGTAACTTGAATCTACATCACATTAAAGTAAAGTTCAAAATGCATACAAAATCCGAACATAATGAGGATATGATTTATAAAATATAATCAATATTTCATAATTATGCTTTCATCTATATGTATTTAGTATCAATTTTATCGAAAGTATCGCAATGAATAAAATAATTCCGACGTAATTTTTGTGCAATTCAATTTTTTGAATCAGCAATCTACGCCGCGAAAAAATTCAATTCACAACAAGCCTTACTTTCTTATCATGCCATTTTATTATTCCCCGAGCATGTTCTCTTGGCAACGTGTGCGCATATATGCATGAGTAAGAAGGAAGATTTGATATTGCCTTAGAATACCTCGAAATCCTCGAATTACTTTAAACGTGGTTCAACGAATAAGTAGGAAACTTATTTTAAAATCCGGTATAATTTTTTGATATTAAGCACACGGAAAAGCAATCTCAATTTGAAAAAAGAGTATATATGAACGCATCGCTCTTTTAAGGGGAGAAAGGGGGAAAACTTAATAAATCGACCACGAAACCTTCACGCATCGCTATGTTAGCATTCTACAGACGTTTGCGCAGTCAATTGTATAACAATATTGTTATAAAAATCGTTGTAAAATGTGGTTTTACGATATTTCAAAACGTTCGATCGCGAAGAGATGCGACCGACTCCGATCGACAGACGTTCATTATTTCACGAATTTTTTCACGTACCAACGAATGCGCATAATTTGCCCGCGGCCACCGGGAGAGCCGCGTGCCACGAAGAACTGTGCATGACTCGCCGCCAAATTAGAATACCGAGCGACGATTCCCTATTTTTTTTCTCTCGCAAACGTTGCCGGTCGGTAACAGGAACCGAAGTGACATTGACTAATGAGCTCGCATCGGCGGGCATTCACAGGCACATACAAATGCGTTCTCTCGGCTACGTCGCACGAATCATAATCCGTGCGCACGGTCGTTTACGGCCGGTAATTTGACGTGCGACGAGCCACGAAAGGGCCAACGCGACTCCCTGTTCTTCCAGTGCCAACACCAGGCACTTACCATTATATATATATATATAATCGCGACTTTAATTTCAACTCAAAAAATTCAGCTCGAATCTTTCCAATCAAAAAATTTTAATCCGTATCATATTAATAAAATATAAAGGAGAATGCATTTCACAACTGCACTGTATCCGAAATTTATAATGAGTATCGCGTTAACTCCGAAGTGCCGAGTGATCGAAGCGAGATCAAAAGGAAATATCTTAAATATGGGTATATACCTACTTTAAATAAAAATATTAAGTTAGAAAATGATGTTATTCATACGTAATGTTATCTCGATACTTAAATTATTTCTCAATTCTTCTTCTCCTCACTCAGCTTCTATTCTTCTTAAAAATAAGTTCTATAAAGAAAAATTCACGAGCCAGTTTCCACGGTAGGAATAAATTTTACATGTTTCAAGAAAAATTACAGCATATTTTTTTATAACACAGTATACCGTCTTTTCTACACTTTCCTTCCTTTGTTAAGAAGGTAAAAAATAGTTGCGATTAATGTAAACGAGGTATTCCGCAACAAAGTAATACCCAGTTATAAGAGCACGGTACACCGTGCTATTTACTGACAAAATGTACGTGTACGCGAAATATGTAATTTCGCTCGTAAAAGTAAAAAAAAAAATTGGGGCATGGAGTAATACTGTGACGACCGTGCGCCGCTCTCACGAGGGACGACATAAGCATCTAGCAAGTAGTGGTATAAAACTTCCCCTGTTAACGTCTCCCAATTCGCGTGCAACTTTTCGCGAAGAATGTTATTGCGGCGTCGCGGCTTCGTTGAAAAGATTCAAAGATTTCCGCGAAAAGCGTTTGTACACGAGCGTGTGTACTCGCGCACGAAAATTCAACGACGATGCAAATATTGCGACTGAACGCATTTACGTTCCACACAACTCGTTCTATATGTTTATTTTTTATTTTTTGATTAAATTGTGGCGAATTCTTTATTAGTTAAAAAAAAAAAAAAAAATGTGGCAACCCGATCGACGATAACCGACGTAGCCGTTAATCGATACTTGCGTAAAATTATCATTGCGGATACGTTCAAACATAAGTAAACAAGTAAACACGCGGACTGAAATTGCAACCTGTATCACGATGATGGCCGCGGAAAATTCTAGTTTTCCGTTCTCAGGGGGATAGCGTCCGGCGACGTCATGGAATATCGCTCGAAATACGTTCCGGCAGATGCCGCTCGTTAATTTTCGTCGACAGTTTTCACACACAACAGTTTCTTTCGCCATTCTTCGTGACGTACCGTTCCTGAGGAAAGTGCCCATTAAAAATGTCGAGAACGAAATTCAGTACGAGTCCCGTCCCGGGTTGAAGGAAAGACCTTGCGACGACGTCATTTTGTTTAAAGCTGTCGCTGACTCGTTGCTGCCGCGCCGAGTCACTTCGAACCTTGCAATAAAATAACTTCTCCTCAGAGGAAGAGCGTTCCTGCGCTCATTATACGCCATTGTGCAGCAAGCTCCGGACAGATCCCCCCTACACGTTATTGCACGGTTCGTAATATCAGTTTTTCTCGCTACTTTTCAAGGATTGCAACGGTGAATCGCCGCCGGCTACAGTTCCTCGGAAAAACGCTCGTACAATTTTTTCGTTTAAATAAGTATATAATTACTTTTCTCTCTGTACGATTATATACTGTACCCGTTACCGCTATTTTTTTCAAAATGTTATTGCATCTCAATCATCAACTTGTCTATCTTATTTGCGAGCTGAGTTGCGAGTACGGTAAAAGACACAGAATGTCTCTTTGTTATTATAAAAATCGATTATAATCGTATTTAAAATTAGCCAAAGCTATTGTTCCTTATTCTAAAACCAAGATTTCTAATAGACAGATATTTATAGCGTTTATATTATTCGTAAAAGATAAAAATATATGTGATTAATTTTTTTAAATATATTTTAACTCTGAAACTAAATCATTAGCTATATATTACAAGACACACTGTATTTGATCATTTCATGACAGCAAAATTGAAGCAAGAGAATTTCTTTCGCTCACCGCAGGTGTACACGACTTTGAGATACGTTTTGCTGTCTGGGCTGCAAGGGTCTGGTCTACCAAACGTTGTGCTGTTAGCCACCACCGAGCATCGTCGTTTACCGTGGCATAATTGCATTACGGTTTCCGTTGCAAAGTCCATCATGCAAGCTGTAACAGTATAACGATAACAATAATAATATACAGTATATAAGAAAACTAATAGAAATTCGTGTTCTTAATGTTCCATATAGAAAATTTGACGCAAAAATTACGCAGGAAGTAACAAAGTTTGTATATTTCGTAATAACAATTTCACAAAAGTAAAACGATAATGACTAGCTCATTTTATGCACACAAAATTACAAAAAAATAGAGTTTTCAACAGTTACACGTATATATAAATCCACCTTTGCTTGGTTAGATTAAAAGTCACGTGAAGATTACGTAAACATTATGCAAAACGCATTTGCTACATGCAATTAACTCTTCAGTCTAAGACAAGTAGAAGGATCTCTTAATTCACGAGCTTGCGTTCAACATTTACAAAACATGTAAGATTCTGTTTACATCATTTATGTAACACGTGCATGGAAAGTGGCCCATTGCGCACGCTACGCGTGCGTGATAGACCACTTTCCACGCACTAGCAACATAAAATAAGGTGTGCAAGTCGTGCGTAAAGATGAAAATTCCCGGGTGCGGTGACCGCACTCGCCTTTCATCTTACAGCACTTGTTGCACAAATAACTATTATGATTTACAAAAGACTTGAAAAGACACTGCGCGACGTTGTTTTCGTTATTGAATAAGACTTGGAAAAGTTCGCCGACAGTCGTATCGGAGAAAGAATGAGAATATATAATCGATCTGACTTCACGCAGAATGACAGAAAAGACGGAATCCAAGGAAGAGCGAAGAGCAGGAAGTCTTTGGAGTTTCCGATACTCTTTTGTGCGAGAAAATGTACGTATCACTCAAGTTGACCTGAGACGTGACGACGCAGCGCGTCTCGTAAAGGGATATCAAAGCGACCGCGAGCCATTCATGACGAGGAAGCACGAAAAAGCACTATTATAACGCGGCACCATTTCGGTAGATTTTGTTCCTTATTGTCGCACTCAAGCTGCAAGCAACCTTTCGATCCTTCGCGTTAAAGGGTAGCTCTACGAGTTGGCGGATGATGACCGGATAAGTGGACCAAGGAATTGTGTGCCATGGAATGGAGAGATTTATTGGATCATCGTGAACAGAGCCGAGCTATTCATACAACTGTAAAACCAGAATTTCCTTTGCCCATAAAAGGAACAGAAATAATATTTTCTTTTAAGAAAAGTAAAAAGCCAAATAAAAAAATAAAATCTTTTTTTATAACAACTTAACTGAGAGTAATTGAGATTCTTCCCTTCTCTCTTTCTAGTTTTATCTCTAAAGTTAGTTAGCTATAGCTAATAAGGTTATAAGAATAATTCCATCATGTATGCGTGGATTATTGTCTCAAATGATTAAAGTGACCTAGAATTGTTATTAAAGATTCGAGACACGATATAATGTTGAAACTAAAACAGAAGACCAGTCAGATAAATAAGAACATCCTTTACTGTGTACGTGAAAAATAAACGTTTCAATGTTTCAGAATTAAATGGTATCGTTAAAGTATCAGTAGTACGATCTTCGCAGTGAGCCATTCTCGTTTACGTTTTCCCGTTTCAGCGTTCTCTTCGTGCGCTTTCGTAGGAATCGATTGATTGGACGGGACAAAAAGTCGTCGTGGGAACGCGAGCGGTCGACTGGAGCATTCATTCGCGAGTTAAAAGAATTTACTTTGAAAAGTTAAATAAAACTGCGTCTTAAGAACGAGAGGTAAGTAAGCTCCTCGCTCTTCTTGAATTAAAAGTGAGAGGCGTGCGGCTTTCTCCGGCGCGCGAACGCGAATAACAAGCTTTCCCGATATCAAACGTCACATTTGGCGCTCAAATGCATGATCTGGTCATTGAATTATCCCGCTCCACTTGGGAAACGGAAACACTCAACTTCCTTTCTTTTTTTCAGGAATACCCTGCGGGAGAACTCACTTTAATTTTCTCTTCCCACATCGCGCGAACCTCATCCGAAACTTCGGCAGCCACGAAAGAAAGAGTCGCAATCTCGTCGCCAAGTATGACAATAAACTAGGACAAACATCGACTCGAGGGCTTCTCTGTGCAGAAAAACTCATCGGCAAATAGAAGAAATGAACGACAGAGATTATCGATCGAACCCCCGTTATATTACTATAGAAATTGAAGCGTCTCGAAAATCCCACAATTTGTCGCCCGATTTGCAGAATTTTGGTTTGGTATTTGTATTTATACACGATGTATGTGATGATGGATATCATTACTTTAGTGACACGCATCAGGATTTATGATACGCCTGCATAACGTCAGTTATAATCTCGGAGAGTGGCGTCGCGTTAATATTTTTTACGAGTGACATACTCGGAACAATGCGACACAGAATCAAGATGATATCGAAACGCGAAGAGCACGCGAGAGTTCATAATGCGTTGAAGCACACACGAGTTTATGTTCGCATTACTTACTGCTTTAATAACGAGTAATGCGATGTCGAACGGGCGTGTCGCGGAATCTCGATGAAAGAAGGCAGAGTTAAAAAATAAGTTACAATAAGTCGTAAATTACGATTAAAGGAGAAACGTAAGATGTCATTAATTGATGGCAGCACTTACTTTCTTCTTGCACGCCCAGCGGCTGCGGACATTGCAGAGACTCGTATTGCGTTCTGCCGAAGGACGCGCTGAAAATCGTCACCCTCTGACCGGGATGACAAACGAGATTGATGACTTCGTTCTCGCAAGCCACCTTACTCCTGAACTCATCTGAAACCACAAAACCGGCTTTTAATAAAGTGGCCACCGCGCCGCCCCCGCGCCGCTGCCGTCGCGCAAAATGCAATTATGCGTCGCGTGACGGTATATGAAGTGTACCTTATATTAAGGAGCAACCGTGTTTATTTCTTGCGGTAACAAAAAAAAAGGGAAAAAAGGAAAAACTTTCTATTTTGTCGGAAATTGCAACGAATCGTGAGTTCCGCGATTGAAACTCCGTAGGAGGCACGATCGCCTTCTCACGGAAAAGCGTTCCCTCGGGGGGTGAAACAGACGTTGTCTACTCGTCTCGTTACGACGTAATGTTGCACTCGCGAATTTCAATGAAGCGGAATCGCTTGCAGCTGCCGATAGCACGTTTTTGCGTTTCTCCCCCCCCTGCGAGATGCAGAGATCGCGTAGCGCTGGGAAGTTTCTTGCGGCCAACGGACGCAGTTTGCGAGCTTACGGATTGCCGGCATTTGGTCTTGCGCCGATCCTCCTGCGCCGAGGTCTAATCGTGAATATCCAATAAACGGGGACAAATCTATAAAAAGGCCTTTTGCCGATTCTTAAATATTTTCTACGAAACAAAAGCTTTATCACGCATATACATCGATCAATACTAATCAAGAATTACGGATAACAAGTTACGATATTTGTCAGTTAAAAGTGTTAGGGTTGGTTTATAATAGCCGTAACCGTTGATTTAAGCCGTAATCTTTAAGAAATTGACCAATCACAGTCGATTATTCTTCTCACATTCGACTGTGATTAGTCAATTTTTTAAAGATTATAGCTTAAATCAACGGTTACGGCTATTATAAATCAACCCTTAATCTTGCGAGAATAGCTCATGAAGCGTAAACTTGGCACAACCATTATCGGCAAAACATTCATATTTGGCGGAACAATTTCATAACAAAATCATAAGGCTATTGTCTTCCTCCAAAACGACAATGGAGCTCCTTTTCCTTAAGAACTTAGAAAGCTTCAATTCCTTATCTCTCCTGCCGTCGTAAACTTGCAATTAAACGTGTTATTAAACGCGGTCTCATTGCGGCAGAATTGACGATAAAAATTCCGGATGTACGTCCGGTGAATCCACCCGCGGTCGAGTGCGGCGAAACCCCGTGCAGGTAACTCGTTGATGTATCGCGGTTTTGTTGCGGAAGAACAAGTTTGACCATAACCCAGGCAATACCGCGCCGGGAAACATCTTTTCATACCGCGACCATGTTTCTTATACCCACGCACGGAAGTCGGCGGGTGCACTTATGCTCCGAGATAAAGTGTTATGCCCTGCTTTATTGAGTTGGCGATTTACGGTGGTTGCCGTGGCTGGCTTTCGAACTTCTTCCGCCGGCGAACCGAGGCTACCAATGGTTACCACCGCGATTTAAGGCGAAATTACGTGCGATGCGAGGCCGTGCACACATATTGTTTGACGCGCTAGCTTCACCAAGACCGTCAGTGCGCGCCGAAACCCACGTAGCGACATCCGCTAATCTTACCAATCCGCTGTATCAGCCCGTTTTGTCTTTACTCCGTGCTACCATAAACATTGGCTGACCTACATCTAGTTTCATTTTTTTCTAGCTCATATTTTCGCTCCTCTGACAAAAATATCGCGTTTCTCTGGATTCATATATATTTTTCGTTTTCTCTCTACGCGCATATACAACCTAGCTGCGCCGAGCTTTAACTAACAAGTTATTGTTAGTACTAATATAGTCTTGTTACAACCAGAACTATATTAAAATGCATCAGATTTAAAATTCTATAAGTTTCAGTTTTGAAACTCTGTATATTTAACTATAATATAATAAAACAAATATAAATCACTCTCTTACTTTCTTCAACGTACATGTTTTTTCTACGCGCAATTTTACCAGTAGGTATAAACATCAATTGGCCTATTTTCAATATCATATTTTAATATTTTTCATTCAATATCGTTTATATTTTCAACATTGTACTTTTGTGCTTTTTAAATTACTGATAAATCATGTTCTTTTACAGCTGTAGATATATTTTCCATTTACACTGTCCCATATACAGCTAATCAATACATCTAATCTCAACTCTAGCAGGATGTGTTATTATTATTTTAACAAACAATCCTTTGTTTTAAAATAATAATGATAAAGTTTGCATTGCTCTCATCTGTGTATCCAGTCATGACACTTAAAACCCCAAAATTGGTGTAAAGTCCTAATTCTTTAAGCTACAATTATAGGATCCGAAAGTTAAGCTAACCTAAATTAAGCATCCCTGGCTGTAATAAAAGCTAATGCTATCGCGATACCGTGGTATCATAAAAGACGACTTTAAAACGTGGAGATGGCTTACTCTTTTTAATACAATCTTCCACATTATCCACGGCGCATAAGATTACGTCGGTTCGCGCCGTCCTTAAGATTTTCCTACGTGGAATATTGTCCGTATCGCGCTATTATGGCCGCGTTACATGCAAAGCAAAAATCGCCACGCCATACCCTTCCTTGCCGGAGCTCTCTCGAGGCTCGTATCCACGTATAGAAGTGGCCAGCGCTATCCAACGGACAACGGACATATCAAAGACCGGGGCGTCAATGGCCCGTGAAATTTCGCCCGGAAGAGCGAATCCATGGTATACGCGAGAGAGCTCGCGGAACTTCCTTATTGCCGTGGGATACTCCGTGAAGCTCATGCAAGAGAAAGAAGGAGAGAGAAAGAGAGAGAGAGAGAGAGAGAGAGAGAGAGAGAGAGAGAGAGAGAGAGAGAGAGAGAGAGAGAGAGATGTCCAGTCTGGGGCTTTAATTGGCAAAAAAGAGGAAGCACCGCCATGGCGCGGAAGAGTAGTGGAAAGAGGGTTGAAAGGGGAGAGAGGTAATTCCCTCGACGGCAGACTACTCGAAGCGACAATGGAGCCGGTTCCTCGCTTTTTCAGCAAAAGGCCGGAACTTCGATCGACCTACTTTTCCTGACATCGATGGAATCTCCAGTTTCCACGTATGCTCGTGTGCATGGGGCGGGGGCGAGAAAAGAGGTAAACGCGAGCGAGTACGTGCCCTTCTCTTTCCGACAGGGCACGTCGGTACCCGGAGCGGCCCGTGTAGCGCCGACGAATGGAATTCTTTTCAAGGTACGTCCGGCCCTTTTTCGAACACTCTACTTCGGTGCGGTGTGGACGCGAATACCGCGGAGGAGGAATACGTGTCGAGGGTGACCGACAAAGCCAAGGAGCTGATAAGGATAGTCTATTACATCCTGAGATGGGTGAATCGCGCGTAGCGTGTAATAATGACTGCTGTAGAAAGAGTGGCATAAATTAAAAAAAAAAAAAAACGTTAAAGAAGTCATAAAAATAGAGGGACAGGTACAATTACACGCTGCGAATTATTAAGCAAACGTGATAAAATAATTGCATTATTCACTAGTTAATGTAATAATGTATCTCAACCAATACATAATGCGAAAAAATCACTGCAACAATTTTTGAAATTTTAAAATAAATATACTTTTAGATTGCGTATATAAACGCAGATCGAGAAATCGGGCCCCTAAAAATATGCTTATATTCGTCAATCGCATTCAGGTATACATAAACACTATCCGGTTGTGATCTGAGTGCTCATTACGCGTATTGCAAATCTCATCGCGATGCGAAACACGAAGCTACCTCGTTTACTCCTCATTACATTGATCATCGGTCGGATGAACGGGGGCAAAAATTGATTAGACAGATTAAGCACGTTCGTATACGCAGCTTATTGTGCGTGTACATCGGTGCAATAAGTGGCACGTGTTGTCGCCGGATAGATTTGCGGGCGGCGCGTGAGGTGTCGGCTGGCTTTGGCACGTAACGCGACACCTGTAATATGTAATCGTCCCGTTGATGTATTACAGAGGACAACCGCGTTAGCCACGTACACGCGTCATCCCAGCGCTGCAGCGTTTCGTTTTCGGGCAAAGTTGTGACGGATGTAAATACGCGGAACACGAATATACATTTTAATGGATTCACGAATAGAACTTCATTCGGAGATAATGGGTTCTTCTCTCTTTGCCCCTCTTTCTCTCTGTTTCGATAAAAATGTATCGTAAAATCGTCGAATATACGCGTATCTACATTTCACTATACATGTGCTATAAGCAGAATTTAATTTGACGTAACATTAATTAATTTATAGATGGCATTGTATTGTTAGAAAATAATGAGAAAACATTCGCTTGCCTGAAAATGTCATTGTAATTAAAATAAAGTTACAGAAATTTGAAATTCTGCAGTTTGCATGGCATATTCAATGTGTGTTACACACGATGGATTTATATAAAATAATAAAAGTATAGGGGAGAGTTGAATATACCGCGCGGTTAACAATTCCGCGCCATTGTTTAACTCAATAACTATTTATATTATGCGCCTACAATGATGTTAATATCATAGAGTAACACAAAATATACCCCACCCGCATGCGCCGTCAATTCGTTCCGGCCGTCCATGTAAAGACACTGCGCTCTGGAAGCTTTTCTGCTTATTCGTTGCAATTTTGCTGGTAGTTTCGATAAGAAGTGAGTAATATAATATTTACATTAGAGAAATAAATTTGACGGATCTGATAAGCTAAAACACTATAAAATTAGGTTGCAAAGTGATTTTAGAGAGAGAAATACGCGTTTCTTTCCTATATATTTTAAGGTTGTAAAGTGAAATAATTGAGTTTGATAATTTCACGCCCAAGGTATAATACTCATAGGTATAACGATAACTGTGTGTTAAGAGTTACCAAGACTGTTTAGTTTACAATGTAAGATGCTTACAGAAAAGATCGTTGCTTATGTTTTGATTTGAATTTATAATGATCGTTATTTGTTAACACATTCACTTATTTTTATATGTAGGTACCTACCAGACGATATTAATGCATAAATATAAAAAAACATTTTGTTATTGTGTTCTACTTCATGTCACTGGCTGAAGCCAGAGTAATTTTTATAGGCACGGTTTTATTAAACTGGGCACGATTTTATCAGATCTGGTGACGATATTATCAGACCAGTTTGATAATACCGCGTTTTCTTATTTTTTGGAAAATTATTAATATTTCAGTTTGTGTTTAACTTTCAAGATTATTGCTATGATAATGGATAGCCAAATAAATTACCTATCTAAAACTGCACATTTTGTTTCTTTGAAGCATTTCTGAGCTTAGATATACGCTTCAGTTCTTAGGGGCTCGGTAATATCCAACTCTCCCCTATTATAACGTAATAGTAGCAACGTTGCGTGAGCAGTTGCACCGGACACGCATATGTTACTGCAGATAATAAAAACTGCGGCAAGAATAAACTTTTGTCTAAACCGTTGCCATTATCGTCATATTTCCTATGTGTCCGTTAGTGAACTGCGAAGTGCAACCGCATACTTGCTAAATGGCTGCTTGCTTTTATTTCGTCGTTGTATGCGACACTGTACTCTTAAAAAAAAATTTAAAATAAAAGTTTTGCAAAATGAACGTTTCGCGGGACACAGGAGTTTCTCGCTTATAGTTTCCTGCACTCATCATTTCGCAGCCAGAAAATTACGCATTATACTTAAGCTGCACTTTACAGAACTATCAGTGCGAAAAACGATGCGCGAAATAACTTGCGTTATATAATCTGTCGCCTGAAGTTTTATGTATTAAAACAGCATATATATATAAATTTATCCCTTTTCACATTTATTATTTTTCATGCAATCCATCCTTTTTAAATTACTTTATATTATTACACTGCAAAACTAGTGAAGTAATATGAGAATTTACATGATCATTAAATACACATATCTACTAATAAATAATACAATATTTGTTTAATAGATGAAACTTATTTAACGTTTCGACTTTTCTAATGAGTCTTTTCAAAAACTAATCTATTTATTAGTTTGTTACATCTACGAATAATCTGCTATTCAAATTGTCGATCTATACTACTTGTCCACTTATAAATGGTTTTACTACTGCAAAACTACTCAAAACACGATTATATTATATGTATCACGTTACATAACATTTAATACAATATATAACATGTAATATTAATTTAGTAAATATATTAAAAAAAAAAAAAAAAAAAAAAAAAAAAAAATTACAACACATTATATAAATATATTAAATATTGAAATATTTTTACTTGTTCTTTTTGAGAATTTTAAGTTAACAAAAGTGTCTCTCAATTAGTCTAAAATAAATCGTTTGCTCTAAAAAAATTTTTTTTGTCACTTATTTTCGTTAGATATGCAGATCTTAAAGAGAAAATTATTTTTGAAGTGCTCTTTGCGTTTGATCAAAATTTTTTTATAATTAAAAATTATTCCGAAAGATCTTAAGGCAAGCATTTCCGAGACGGTATTCACAGCCATTGTCTTCTATATTACATGGCGCAAATACGGCACGAAAACTTCTCAACCTCACTCGCTATAATATGTACTCTCGTTTCCCCAAACTTTTCTTCGTATCTGTTCAAGTGTTCGACGTTTCTGCGCTCACTGTTCTTCTGAAAATAATCTCGCAGGTTAATTGCGAAGCTTGTTAAGCAAAAATTGTCTTGTAAATTATACTCTACAATTAAATAAGCATTGGATATATTAAATGCTGTATTTTTCGCTCACTCAATGCTATCTTTACCGCGCATTTAATTATATTAATTTGTTTTTCGTTTCTCAATATAAATTACAAATAAAGAAGCTTGTTTTGTGAACACAATAAATAAAAATTATAAGAAATATATTACATCAAAAACTATTTATAAATATGGAAAACTAAAAACAAATGTATCTATATATATAAAATTAATTTGTTATATTTAATTTGATAAACATATAATATTTTTACTATGTTGTGTCTATTCTTTAAAAACTATTTTTTAGTAACAGTTAAAGCTAACAAGTTAATAAAAAATTACTTACATGTACATATGTATATGTATGATAATAAAAATAATTAACAATAATTAACATAAAGTATGCTATACTAGTCATTTCAAAAATTCGCCTACAAAGTAGACGATTTTAAAATGTAAAATTTTTAAATGTAATAATGTTTATTTTACAACTTTTAATAATATTTGTAGATAAAAAAACATTCGTTTTAAAGCGCAAAATATGAAATTTTTTTAAAAATTGAAATAACTTTTATATCATATCTTGTTAACGATATATATGGTTATATGGAATATAGAAAATAATGCATTTAGTACTTCAATGTTATCAGATTTGTTTTGGTGCAAATGACATAAAAAAGTGTACGCAATATTTTAAAAGTGTAACACGCAACGTGATAAATTCGCGATTTAAAGCAAATCCATTGTAAATAATCGAAATGTCTAAAAAAAAATGTATATTGCTTTCCATTCAATTCGAGAGCTAAATTTCAATAGTATATAACCTACGATGTACAATACGTTTAATATTTTCTATATGTATAGTTAAAAACGTCTTGTGTATTTGAATTTGTGAAAGAAAACAAAGAAATATAATAAGCATATTGTACAAGTTTGCTATTCAACATTCCCGTATCATATCGAACTAAAATAAACCAGTTACGAAACCATGTTTTTGCCGATAAGCTTTTTCAACACACGAAACTGACACACCTTTGTTCTGCAGAGTGATTTAACGCTGCCGGTAGTGCCCCGAAAAAGCACTTGAATTTACCGTGTGCGCAGTAAACAATGAGATGACTGTGGCTTATTGAGCACGGCTGCAGGAACCGGTGCGGACCTACAGAATGTAAAACGCGCCGCGATGGAGTATTTGCTATGTACTCTGCAGCAAAAATTACTTGAAGCTTGTTACTGCAACAGGTTGTCTTCGTTGCTTTAGGGGAATGCGTATGTTATAGATCTCTGATATCATTTCGTTACAGTTTATGGTTTTGCTCGTTATTCGCGCTAAGCTCGGCAAATACAATGAAATTCTATGTAAGTAATATAAAGAGAGAATTTATAAACCTCGACGTCCGAAGCAAGAGCGTTAAAACTGGCTCTTCGAGAAGAGACAAATAAATTATTATATCATTTTGTTTAAAATTAATTTTTTTAATTTTATCCATAGTCATCTGTCTAACTGCGTAAAGTAGTAAAGTAGTAACTGCGTAAAATATGGGCAACCACTAATAAAATAAAGTCCTGATAGCAAGACATATTACTTGTAGTCAGAATCTTACTTGAATTTCTACTCGATCTCGGAATGATGGCAAAATTACGTTTTTATCCGTAGTAAATATTTCCCGCAGCCGCCGGAATTTGCCGGATCACGTCGCGCCTGAGAATTTCCCCGCGAATCTTCCGCCGATCCGTCGTGCGTGTCGCGCGAGGAATTTCATCGATATCGCCGGGTTCTTATGCGCGCGGCGAACCGACCTAACGCTCGATGTTCCGCATAAAAAGAAATCGGATGTCTCGGAGAAAAACGATCCCTTCTCTCTCTCCCAAAAGCGCAGCTCGATCTCGCGTCTCCTCGCGCACGTTCGCGCGTGCATCCGTTCAGAGACGTATATGTAAATGTATCTGATGCATATATACGGATGAGGATACTTACAGGGACGACATTTGTAGGCGACTTCGATGTACTTCCGTAATCCGGGGCAGGGATCACCTTGGAAGGTCTTCGGGTTAGTGTTGAATTTGCACTGCCGCTTTTTCTGACAGACTCCAACCACCATCTGCAACAGTGAGTGCTAACGCGTCAATGAGAAGAACCGTTCACTTTGCGATCAGGACCGATAAGAATACGAAATATATCAGCTTGTATCCTCAGAAAAAACATTAAAATTAAAGTTTTAACTTATTAATATACTTTAAAATATGTGTGCAACAACAAATAATATTAAACAGAAAATCAAAAATATTAATTAGTTTAATATTTATAACATAAATAATGGGGTGTAGTTTACACCCCACTCCGTGCACCCTTTTACGTTTCTAATTTTCACGCGCCTATTGGAGGGTTAAGCAATGTTGGAATTTTATACTTTCTAGAATAATATATAATTACAAAAAAAAATATCTTTAATTAAAGACCGAGCTGAAATATCGTTTGCAATAAAATAGAAAATTATTGTCTGGCGATAAATCGCAGAAGCGCGACATTAATTAATGGGTGTTTCCCATTTACTGACACAAGTCAACACAAGTCTCGTTCTGTCTTTGTTACTCATTGAATGTCAAGAAAGATAGAGCAACATTTGTGTCGACTTGTGTCAATAAATGGAAAGCATCCTATATATATATATATATATATATATATATATATATATATATATATATATTGCAAATAAAACACCGCGTTGAATTATTTATTAAAATTGTAATGTTTAAAATGTTTAGAGAAAGCAAAAGCTGTTAAATTTTTTTAGAATTTCTTAGAATAATGCAAGTATATATTCTGAAATTAGTATTAACTAATTCTATAGATAACTGCACTGAGAAAAAGAATTTGTTAATCTCAAAAAATATTTAGTCCGATACAAGCAACTAAACATTTAAGTTAGTTTAACTAAATATCAGTTGAATTAATTAATTCTTGATTATAAAATTCTAAAGGTTGACATAAATGCATTATATCTTTTTTAGTGCAACTTAATAATTGTTGAATCAACTAATATTTAGTTAACTAACATGTTTAGTTACTCGTATCGGACTAAATATTTTCTGGAATTAACAAATTTTTTTAGTGTGAAATAAAAGAAGAGAAAATTCAACGAAGATTAATATGATAACAAGAACAAACAGACCAACGGAGCAATCTAGTTCGATGGTGCTTTGAAGTCGAAACTTGAAATTACAGTGGCTGCACCTTTTGACGCGGTTATTGCAATTGCTATAAAGGGTATTCATCCGCATAAAAAAAAAAGATCTCAACAATGGTGGACAACTGGTGACAACTTCAACTGAGCCAGTTAGCTTTTACATGAAATAAAGACTTAATTTTGTGGCCGAGCCTTTCGGCCGACGAGTTTGAAATGAGATTATTTTTGCTTTTTTTTATGAAACCGTCGGACAAAGTAAAACTAATATCGTTGAGGTCAACCAGCATAACGAAATTGTATGTCATGTGCCAATATTTGCGTGCAATGTGAGAATAAATCGACAAGATTAGTAATGGAGCTGTGCTCGTATAGAGATATAAATAAAAAAATTTGAATTTTTAACTCGCCCCGTAAACATCATATTACAAAGGACAAATTGCAAATATTCATAAATGGATGAAAAATGTCAAAATACAGGTCAGTTATGTAATAAACGGTTAAAATCTTTTTAACAAAAAATGAAATAAAAATCATGTTTCTCAGCTTTCACGGAAATGCGTTTTTAACGTTATCCTGAGACGCGGAATTGTATCCCGCGAAAGATAGAACAGAAGTGATAAAATCGCGAGCGAGCACGCAAAAGAAAATATTGTACCGTAAGTGAGTGATGTAAAAGCATCGGCTGTCGAAAGCGAGTAACGTCATCACGGAAAATCAGCCTTCTATAGGTTTCGCGTTCTTGAGGAGTCATTGGTTATCCGATATCACTTGGTGATATCCGCACATCGCCGAGAATTCCTAGGATTCCATTTTCAATCGGCTAATTGCATGCGAAGACTCGAGTTACATTACCTCATTCAAGCTCGATTACGTTAAACGCAATTTAATCGCGTTACATGAGCGGCATCTTAATGAAGTGAGCGATAACTTTAATCGGGGTAAACTCTACGTCAGTAACTGTAAAGGTATCATATGAAATACGAAAATAAAAAATGCAAAGACACGCGAATGACCTCGAGATTTTAGTTTTAAGAAAGCTTTAGCTTTCTTATTGAATTGAAAATAATATTATTTCTTTTCACATTTTAATTTTAAACTTATGTTAATAAAAAGATATTTCCACTGCATATTAATACGGTTCTTTTTTTTTTTACTTTCGATTACGTCTACTCATCTTGTGTCATGTGCGATAATTAAAAATCGATGACCTCACTCACGAAAATGCGGGAAAAAATGTTCGTTGTAATAGTTGTAATATCCCGTGGAAAGTGGGAAGTGAAGAAGGACGGAAGATTTCGCCGTGGAAAATGTGAAAATTACGTTTCCAGGTTTCAAGCTGCTACCGACACATTCGCATCGGAATTCCCATAATCCATGCACATACGACCCGCGTATGTGTTCTTCGTGCTCTATATATATATATACGATATCCATCTAATTATCGGCTTTGGGAGTTTCCGTCTTGGGCCATTCTCCTGCATTTCACGTGCATGCGGCGACGGTTCCCGCGGGGGAAATCGATTTTCCGCGTGCGTCGATACATTCTGACAGTTTCCATGTCGTCCGTCACTATAAGTAAACGTTTACCGTTCCGTCGAGCAACTTTGCCCTAGGGGCCAAAGTCAGAACGCGTAATTCCCTTAAACCGCTACGTTTCTCTTGCTGTTGCACGAGGACGCGATACCGTAAACTAACAAACCAATCTCGACACAAGTAGGACCATCACTTCAATATTAGTTGAGCTACTTCGATTTGCCGTGAGGCAACACAATCAACAATACACGGAGGCCCCGCAACATCTTTTAGGGGATACGCTCGTTATTCGCGTATCTCTCGCAAATATTTATATGTGACGCGCGACAAGAATAAGAATTTAGGTTTATAGCGCAGCGCACTAAATGTACAAAAGCGCCACAAAACCAAAATGTAAGTCCTTGGGCGATAAAATCCAACTATAAACCAAAGGATCGGCGTATCGGGTCTCAATCTTTAGAGTGAGACGTCTGTCCTAGCAACAAAACCCAGGCCGTAAATCGAGTCTATTTCCCTTATGCTCCTCTACCTTATCTCGATCTCGATCTATCTCCCTTTTTCTTTAATTCCGTTTAAATACTATTTCGTAATATCCGCTCGTTTATATAAATACCTTCTTCCAAATCCTGCTCGTTATCGATATTTGCATATTCACTTCGGTTCTTGATCTTCCGTTCAGTCGCGATTTACATACATTCCTCGCGGAAGAACGCGTCTAGCGCACCCGTCGCTTTTATTCCAGCAAGCCGCGACTTTAAATTCCTACCTCTTTATGGAAGCAGCGACGTATGTCGCCGAGAAGTTGCGCAGAGGGTAAGCACTCGCGCGGAAAAGCCCTTTCGCGAGATTCGAATCGCTCGGCAAAGCACGGAGCCACTTTCGAGTCGAACTCTCCTTATGGTTCTACAGAGAATACGCCTTCATTCAGGGATACGCCTTTCCGGCATCGAAAATTCCCATGCAACCTGCACCCGAGGAAAAGTACCCGGCCCGCGGCGCTGATTCGTTCACGTGATGCAAGTCGTGCTGGAAACGCTTCCGTCGTGGAAACAAGACCGTCATCGGGCGACCGGGAATTTCTCGTATGTAATGGAAGTAAAGGAGCGATCGATCGCGATGTAATCTCAAACAAATAACAAATGTCAATTCAATCGTGATAAATACAAATATAACGATATAAACTATTAACCAGAACTAAAAGCAGGATATTCCATCTCATGCTTCGGCATCAAATATCTTATATTGTTAGATCGAATCAAAATTAGACAAAAAGCCAACGGAAAAGTCATTTCGAGAATATAATATGTGTGATTCAATTAGGTTTCCTCTATTATAGAAGAACAAGTCGTTACGCTATATTTATTTCCCTTTATGACATTTAAAGGAAATGGAGCATTCTATCAGCCCATCAATAATATATATAGATAAATTTTGTATAGATATATATTATTCACTCTTCAGATATTTTTCATGATTTCTAAATTCTCATACATTCTGCAATCGTTTAAATTTCTATATCTATTGAATTTTGTGTTCGATAATCGAATAAATTTAAATTTTACATAAGCTCTCTAAAGTCAAAAGCGGTGAATAGTGAATGAAAGTATTTTAGAACTCCATAAATTGTCCACATGTTAACTGTAATCGTAGGTGATCCAATGTATGAAAACATAGTAAATATAGATTACGCACACTTCACTACGGACTTGTTTTATGAGTCGACCCCTTTTGTTAAGAAATCAAATAGATCGTTCAGAAAGAAATTTCTTCCACGGTGTCTGACCCATTGAACTATCGACCATCGTTGGTTCTCTCCGTAGGATACGTTACAATCTGCCTGTAGAATGGACCCAAAAGCGTTATAAATCCCGTTGAAAACATTATGGATAGTCATTGGTGCGTAAGGCGGGTTATTAAGTACATCGTATAAAGCTATACGACTTATCACTATTTTACGGTTCAATCTTTTGTAAAAGAATAAATGAAGATTCTATTTCTCGCAAGCATAATTCTAGTAGTAATATATCACACGTATAAATGTACGAATAAAAATGTGAAAAAGGGCAAATTTTATAGCGTTTTATAAAATTTATACTTTAAGGAATAAGTGTCGTCGGACGAATCGTATATCCAGTGGCTAAAAAATATCGCGCAATGTGCAAGAGAAAGCGTAAATCTCGTGAAAAGCAAGATCCGCAGAAGAGGATAAGATCGTCGACGAAATAAAAGAGTTACTCCATTTTCACATTCTGGTGGGATCATATACGTACAATGGTTCCTTCCTCGGTCGGTGGAATATGAAATATGAAATCGATACGTGGACTCGCGAAAACCGCAAACCGATGGATACCAGTGAAGATTTTTATTGTATACCGAAGATAAGTTATTATATCGCAATGCCGTGCGAATAAGACGTTTTTTTTTCCCTGAGAGAATAGAAATGAAGATCATTCTGATTTACCACGAGACGCTTGATCCTTCCGAAGACCGTTGCTCAATGACACTGACATAATACTTTCTTTATTATATATATACGTCCGTAATATACCCAAGTTTCATCATAAGGAGCAAATTTCAATTAAAAAAAACACTCGCAAAAGATCATTATAATGAGAGATAATTAGTATACTAATTTTGTACTCGATTTTCGCTTGAATAAAATTAAATCGTGTGACTCTGTCTAAATAAATAAATAATTTAACGTCTTAAAAAAGAAACTGAAAAGGCGTATATTCTAAGAACACCTTACTCGACAATCTCGTTATACCGCTGAGTCGCTTCCACCCTCTTCTCTTTAGCCCGCGCGACCTCAAACGAATTTGTCAGTTGCACGCTTCGCGAAACACAGGGGTGCCGTTTTCAGGTCAGTTGCCATTATTTCGCGAACCAAAAGATTTTAGACCGACGCGGAACGTATTCCTTTTCCCGCCCTCGCGCGAGATCCATAATTGCCAGTGAATTACGCTCAAAGAAAACAAGTTTTCGTGAAGGCGCATTCTCCGCGGACTTTTCTCGCCGAGTTTCTTCCCGCCGTTGCATTTATGTTGAGAGAATAAATCGTACAAACAGATTTTCCTACAACTTCCCGACTTGCTCGATTACCATTCTCGCGAAAATTTCGCGAGAAACTCCTTTGACGATGTTTACAGTTACATTTGAATTGCATGATGCGTGTTTGCGTCGTCTTTGACGAAGCTTCTTCCTTTAGCTACTTCGCTTAAATCGAACTCGCTGACAATTTTGAAAAATCGCACGAAACGAAAAATAAAGGCAGAGACGAGAATACGGAATGTTATAGCTTCTTAAATTTTGAAAATCAGTTTTATGTATTAATATAAATAGAATTTTTTATTGGGTCATGCTATTTAGCGTAAAATGGAAAACCGATAAAAAATGATCACAATATAGGAAGAACTGCAGCAATGTCGATCTTGTGTAAAATCGTCCGAAAGATAAGAAACGACTGAGCTCTGATTCATATATACACTAGTTCGTGCGCTCGAGGTTTACGACGCTTGAAGTGTACGAAGGTTAACCCCAGAAAAGAGGTCGGATTCGGTTTACGATTCTTTCCAGTTCGGTACTCACACGTGGGGTGGAACGAGAGGAAGACGAAAGTAGGATGAATATATCATCCACACCCACCTCCGGATTAGAATTGAGTAGTTCGCGAAGAGCTAATAAATGTAAAACATTGAATAAAGTTTCGGAGCGAAGAAAACCGAGAAACGAAAGTGTTGTCACAGAAATGGAGCAGCCGTGAATGACGGCGTGAAATCTCTTTCAGCTGTATCATGGTAGAACGAACAATCGTGATGTCCTGAAACGCGATGTCAAAATGTTATGAAACGGAGATGACACATCCTATATTTGATTGACGCACGAATTCTTCAGAATTTCCGAATTTAGGCGCCTCAGATTGAACGGGAGTTTGAACTCGCGGAACTTCCTTTCGGAAGCTGAGAGGTAGAATCGAAAGATAATCGGAATTTAAAGTACGTTCAAATATTAAACTTTCGGCAGAATAGAATCATGTCTTACCAAAGTTTAGCAAATTTGCGAAGTTCATGCTACGCCATTACACGAGAAATACCTATGTGATCTGCCTTTTAATTTGCGATAAAAAAGAATATGTTATATTAATAGCTCGTCGAACTTCAACATTGGCATAGTTTAATGTCAATTTTTGTATGCTACAATTAAAAAAAAAACTAGAAAAAACTATATAAAATAAACTACATCTTATTAGCATAAAATACAACCTATTAGTACAATATGGTATAATCAATTACAGCCTAAGAAGACTTTAATTATTTAAAAAAAAAAAAAAAACAAGAAAAAATTTTTTTCAACAAGACAGAAAAGTTGATTATTTTGTAATAAAAAATAATATTATCAAAAAACTTTTATCGACATAAAGTGTTATATTTAATCTTTTCAGAGGTTTCTCTCCAAATCAATTAACTCGATCAGTTATTCATTCACACGGCAGTAATTTTCAACAAACTTGAAAACCGCACACGCTGCGCTGCTCGATCGGCATTTACCTGTGCGGAATGAGAGAAATTCATTGGCACATACCTGCACTGATTGCGGCCAGACGCATGTGTGATTCGTCGGTTTGTCCTCCGTGATCATCGGAGGAACGGACGAGTTGCATTTGCTGATGCCGTACATTCCCGTTCTTCCATATTGAGCGTGTTCGACAAGGATGGTTGTGCCGGGCGGGCATTTCAACGTCATCGTTTCCTCGTCGCAAGCCGCGCGTTGATAGGTCTTCAGGGTGCCTGACAACAGGGCTGTCCAGTTAAAATAGAAGAATCACGTGACGCGAGCGTCATAAAAATGGGATTAAACGAACCGATCGGCAATGAAATATGAATTGAGTAAAATTACATTATTGTGTTGCAATCGACAATAATCGATACATACGAGCAAAAAGCGAAATATTAAATAAATGGACGCCGTGGAAAGGGGTGATATGAGAGAAATGGATGAAAAAGGTTCAAGCCGCACATAAATTACAGAACGGCACAAAAGAAAAGGTGGGGCGGAAAGCGCGAGCGGTCGTGTATCGAAGATCGATCGATGAGCCATAATGGCGTCGCCACCGCAACAGTGATCAATTTAAGAGGATTGAGAGTAATTAACGAGTGGATCAGCCAGGATTGGTTCGGTGAAGCGGGAACGGATGTATCAATGGCACAAATTCGCCCACGAAAGCAACGGCGTTTAGTTTACACACGATACGCGGTTTAACATAACGAACGGAAAGCAGTTGACATTTGCGGAATTTAACGCGGAGATCGTTTGTGACGATGGAGTTTGCGGACGGAACCGCAGACGGTACCAACGTGTAAATGCAGATTCGCGTGATAATTTCGCGAGTAGAACCCAATAGAGGGTGGTACGGTCGCAGAAGTTTTCGAGGAAATAGCGAAGTGATTGTAGTAGTACACGATAATAGCCCGCGTGTTAGATAACGTGTGTTAAAATGATAGAAGATATCCATTTCGTTGTTCAGTAATGTAAGCATTATAACGTGTACGTACATAAATAGTTAATAAAATGATAGTAATAATTAATAGTGTCAACGAAAAATATAACATCGAGGATAAATGCAAGATTTCCAAGCAAACAAAAAATAAATTAGATAAATGTGCCAATGTGCGTGTACGTGTATATATCACCGTCACCAATGCGTTAATGTGTCATCGCAATCCACCATCACCGTAGTTAGAGAGAGTCGTCGTCACCACCACCGAGTTATCAGCAGCCGTGGACGAGTACGGCCCGTCGCGTCGTCGTTGTCCCAATGAGAAACATGAAAAATAAAACAGATAAAAAAGCTTGTTAGTTATGTCGTGAGCAGTCACGTACATACGAGATGCGGAATATGCAAATTCTTCAATATTTCCTAACGCCGGCAGGAGGAATTGCGCACGGAGGAGCGAAGTCGATAATTCACGCGGCGACGAAGGAATAACATCTGTCTGACCCAATATTGGTCGTTTCTCCTGCAAGGAGGCATTCGTGGTAACGCGGCGGTATAAGCGTAGAATACGCTTCCCAATTTTATTGAGTAAATTTGCAGAACCGAAGAATATCGAAATCATTTTGATTACTCGGATATGCTCGCAATTATTGTGTATTAGAGCACTGGCGCTCTCTTTCGCAAATATTAAATACTTCCGAATATTTCGTATAAGACGTAATGTTTCTACGGTATTATCTTTCAAGCATGTAATATTTTATCTTGTATTCTTTCGTATTATTAACTACACTCGTTATTTTACTGACAATAAAATTAAATCTTTAATTTCAAGATTAAGTCATTCAAGCAAGAAATGATAAAGTGTGTTGATTATAAATATTATATAATTATCCAAAAACATTTAATATAAACTCTATAGAAACTAAGTATAAATTACTAGAAAATAAAATTATTATCACTATCTAAAATATTAAAACAATTATCTTATGTATAAAAATGACTATATTTCTGGATCTATTATAATTCGTGTAAACCATAAAAAAATAAAACATTTATAGTTTTTAAAAAAGGATAATTGTTGTACCATAAAATATACTTGAATTATATGTTAATCTAATGCCACAGGTATGTACTGTATAACCTGGCGACATCGTGTAATTCGTTACCTTTTCCATCGACAAGGTTCACAATAATGTCGCGACATACCAACGTTGAGAAGCAGAGTGCTTCTCGACATAGTCGGTACATTGTCTTATAGTAACGACCATCTTCGTCGCAGCGTCTAGATTATATGCATAAAGCCGAGCACAAAGAGTAATGCATACAAACGATTGTTGCACCGGCAATAACAAACCTAGGTCCGCTATTCCGTGGCCCCCTCCGCGCACGTCCGTAAATCAACGACTGCGAGCATGCAAACTGTAAAGCGCTGAACTGCATGGCACTAGCAGCTACTTGGGATCTTCGAGGGACCGACGTAACTCGACTACGTGATTAGAATGACCAAACAATTCGATATGCCCCTTGATCTTCGAAAGTGAAGAATGCACGTGCACAATTCACAGGCAAAGAATGTGTGAAGTTTCGCGTATTGCAATTCGATTAGATTTAATTGAGTAAGTTCTCCGTGATCTCTTTCTCTATTTCTCTATCTCTCTAAGCCTCTCTCCCTCTCTATTTTTCTCCCATTCCTCTCGTGTATATATGCTAAATGCCGACGCTATCTTTATTTCCTGTCTATTAAAATGATTATACTTTGTCGGGCCACTTGTTCCAGTCGCAAAAAGAACACAAAGAGACTTTGAGAAAGTTCGAGTACCTAATACGAGAAAATATTAAAGTAATTTTGTAACAGCTGTTCTTTACAACATTTATTTATAATATTCACATTATTCATTTTAATTATTTAGACTTTTATTCAATAAAAATAATACATTATTTTGTATCAAAAACACAAAGACCTGAAAAAGCTCTTTCATTTTATCCGCTTTTGAAAATACACAGTCACACGTTTTGCACATTTCGTGTATTTGAATTTATTCGCTTAAAAATGAAATTCTACAATTATTATCACTAATATATAGCGATGCTCATTGTAGTTATAACAAAACGAAAGATCTCGTTGTCAGTATATTCTTTCTAAAAAATAGAGAATATTATTTCCGGATACTATTTCCGTAGTCACTCGTTATCCTAATACACTCAATCAACGTCTATTCATTGCTGCGTGTGTGCACGTTGCGGTAGGTGACTATAAAAAAAGTTTATGAAAATTCTACGCGAAACATGCTCTTATTACCGAAACTAGGTTAACGACAGTCTCGAACAACACCGTATTCTGATTTATCTTCTATAACTATTATGAGAGCTCGTACGGAAATTAAACGCGGGATATCGCGGATTAATCAAGCTTAATGACATTTGCATATTGCTACTGCGCTTTAGATATAAATAATGAATACGCATGCAAAGTTATTAACATTATTAAAAATATTGCAAACACATATTTCCAATTAAGCGCACAAGATTCATTGGTAAAAAATAGCATATATATCGTAAAAAACAGAATTATATATATATATTATTTAAAAAAAGAAATATATTGTGTCGTATTATAATGCAAATTCATGATATTCAGCTGTTATGTATCTTGAATATAATATGTGCACCTAATTTTGTATAATATAATAATCATGTCATAATACTAACGTAATATAATAATCTGTCTAGCTAGTCCCACTTGATCAAAATTTAACGAATAAATTATAAATAATAACACGCTATATTTGTGCGCTCTCCAAATCCATACACAGTAAAAAATTGTGTGTTAATTTAACACATTTCACATGTCCCAAACGGTCCACCCAAATTTTTGTGTTATTTTAACACAAGACGAATATGTCAAAAAGTATAACACAAATATTAACACTAAGAAATGTTTAATATCAATTTAACACAAAATATTCAAACAACATAACCATTGCACATAATGTTAAATTAACACTTAGATATGTTAAAAATTCAACACAAATTTTTAACAACTATTTTGAGTAGACCGATTGGAACATAAATACACAATGTGTTAAAATCTTTTTTACTATGTAAGAAAAAAATTTTGCGCTTGTTTCGTTCAATCAATTATTATTTTTAATGGGAGAGGAACTTTGTGACTATAGGCTGCCAGAGAGCCACCCCACGCACGTGTTAATCACAAGTGATTCCGTAAAACAAATATACAAGATTTATGCGTTAATTGTGCTCTCATATTTGAGTAATTTTGATGTTTGCGCATCTCTCTCTGGATACAAATAGTAATATTCTTTTATAACTCGTTAAAAGTTAAAAATTTTGGATTACTTAACTATGCATAATACAAATTATGCGTTATTATCTTAAGATAATTTTAATTTTTGCGCTGCACCCCTTAAGGAACTTTTCTCTCACGATGGATAAAGACAACCATGCCTAATTAATCTCAAATTGTAAAACTGAATAAATTAAATATATTTACGATTTACGCGCTATTATTTTCAGGTAATTTCGATTTTTGCACTGCATTCCTTAAGGGACTTACACAACAACACAATGTCTCTATTCCATAAAATTTCTTTTAATTATAAATAATATACGAAATCTTAATAATAATAAATTAATTAATAAGTTTAGGCAAACTGCATAGCCGTAATCATTTATAATGTCTCCTACCTATTACTTATTGTATTATCAAAGTTATTTAAGAATAGTGCGCCCGGAGGAAAAGATTTCACGAAAAGAGTTCGTGATTTATATATGCATTATATCGAAGAAAAGAAATATAATTACCATTTTGTGCTATTTATAAAAAACTTACAGTAAAGATATTTCATTTTTTATACAAATGTTTTAATGTACTAAAAAGTGCTAAAAAGTAGCAGCTGTACTTTAAGACGGTCCTTTTTCTTGAATGTTCTTTCTCAGAGCGTTCGATTTTGCTCTCGTTCTGTCTCCCACTTACAGGAACGTTGTGCTCACACTTTTATGGCGACAAGCTGTAAAATCACTCTGTAAAATAACGGCTACGGAAGTAAATTGTTGTTCTGGTAACGGATGAACATGGAAGCGGAAGTAGGACTGTGAATTCGAATGTTTATTCAGTTGCAACCTTACGAGCGCGACTTCCGCGGAGAACACATTATTTAAAAGGACCATTTATCGGGTAGATCGTATATCCTGTATCGAATCGAAAAGGCGAGAGGACAAAAGCTGGAAAACAGCTTGTAAATTCGCAGCTTGACGTGAATGGCACGTCCGTTCTCACTTTTGGCGCGTCGTTTTACTATATATATATATATATATATATATATATATATATATATAATATAATTCTCATTCCTTTTCGAATCCAAGTATTATTACTACACAATGTACCTCGTTTAAAGATATAATCAATACAGTTATATTACAAACTGCAACGTATAATTGCAATATATTGTCTAAACAATTTCGAATTGAATTTAAACGTAATATAGATAACGAAACTATTCTATTTCACTCGATGCACCCGAAAACGGGTTCAGTATCATATCTCTCATTGTAAATAGAAAAGTCTTGATTCCCGATAAGTTGTAATTTTAACTGCAACTGTGTAGAAAATAACACAATATTTCACGATGAAAGATTAACCCAAATCGAACGCTGGCGTAGATATATTTCGACTTAATTCGTCCGGCTAATCCAAAGTTTAAGGTTCCTCGAAACAAAGCTTACCAGAGGATTAAAGTATCGTTGATCCGAACGGATACCATGAAGCAATGTAAACATGCTGAAGTCCAGCAAGGTAGTTTGAGAATAATGACCGTACTATTATAGTTTCAAAACAATCGCGTACAATTATATAGTAACTACGATAAAAATCTCATCAAACTATATAATAAAATGTATTAAAAACTAATTTACTGTCACTGAGAAAAACAAAAAATTCCTTTATATATTTCTTCTCACATGTCTCTATATCTTTTAAAATTATTAATAATGCAAATAATCTAATTAAATAATATGTATAAATATTAATATAATAAAAGCATAGTATTAATTCATATTGTCAAGCTATATGTGTGACTATCAAGATAAAAATTATTAAAGTGTAATATTTTTTAAGAAAACAACGTGACACACAAAACTTATCATTATTAATTACAAACGGTATTTCTATTACGCAGGAATATCTCTCGTTTTACTGTTCCGTTGTAATCATTATTACAATAACGTCTATTGGATTTTGATTGCTGTGCTAATTAAATTCTCCTAACTTTCACGACATACGCCAACGGTTACGCGTTTTGTGCAGTTACTACTCACTCAGAACTTCCCTTGAATCTAATTGTACATTAATGTGCGTTTATGAAACTGCATGAAATATAACATTTATGACGTTTAAGATTAATTTAACATGAAAATAACCAAGAACCATAACCTTCGATATCCACATGTACTGCAAACAGTGCAAACACTTGCTTGCAACGGTTAATTATACCATGCTAATGTTAAACGTGCAATAATTTTACAAGTTATTTTTACAAATATATTCATTGTAAAATAATAGCTCATATAAATATAATTTTGTCGGTTATACAGACGGCTCCAGCATCACCTTAAATTTAATTTAATTCGAATACCTACAATTTAATTAGTTACCTAAAAAAAATCATTAAATATTTTACTGTTAATATTATTATTGCGTAATAAAAAATAATAGAATTTTAACATATATAAAACTTCAAAAAATATGTAAATTCAATCGTGCTTATTCTGTTTATATAAATCATAAAATCATCAAAAAAATATAATATATGTATATGTATAAAATATGTATCAAAAATATTTCAACGTTTAATATAAAAAGTTCATGTATAAAGAATTACTTTAGTACACATAAATCTAAACTGAACTGCCAGCCATAACCATATCAATAAGTAGAGATTATAAGAGAGCCAATTGCCGGTTGAGATTTGTAGCTAGATTCGATCAATGTCCGTACTGATGGTTCCATCGTGACGAAAACCAGAAGACGTGCCGTGCCGTCCGAGTTGCTTACGAGGCAGCTTGTACAAAACTCGCCTCGTATTGTGAAACGTTCGTTCTGTGGAACAACTAAAATCTGGAAACGATGCCAACTTTTCAGAACTCAACCAGCTAGAGCATTGTATACTCATTTCCTCTTTCTCTCTCTCTCTCTCTCTCTCTCTCTCTCTCTCTCTCTCTCTCTCTCTCTTTCTTTATTTCTTTCTCTCCCTCTTGCTATCATTATACGAGTGCGGCCACTCCGACTTTTAACTTTTTGTGCTTTTCACATTAAACGACATCCACAAGTGACTTTACGAAAAACTGTGTGACGAGTATGGAAAACAAGTCGCATTTTAGAATACAAATCAAAAGAATACAGATCAAATCTGAAGAAATCAAACTAACGTTGTATTATTTAGATTTCACACGTGCGCGATTGCAACGTTTTTTTCACGCGCAAGTAATTAAAGTATTTCAGTCATATTCGGGAAACCAAAGATACAAAAAAAACAGTTTTAATAATTTTACTTATATAGTAAAAACTAACAGAGAGTCTTGACAGTATTTTTTACACAATTACAGGAAAATGTATAATTATATATTATGCTAAATAACTGTGCATTAGGGGAATAACGGGGGGTAGCCCCGGACATTATTGAAATTCAAGTATACCGCGTATCTAATAGCCATTGTTAAACATTCTGCGTATGTCGAGATACGCAGAATAAGGGCATATTAGAGTCCGGGGCTACCCCCCGTTCCCCTATATGCTGCGTGCTGCGTGCGTTCAATATATATTATACCTATAAGTATGTATAACTTATTACTGAGTTTCCTCATTATTCTGCGCAATAGGTTATTTAAAAGATTAGTAAAAAATTGTGAACCTCGAACTTTGTAAACCTTATTCCAACTGAAATCCATATATATACGTTATAACGTACGTTGTATAAATCTAAACTTTTCTCTCTCTCTCTGCGGCTAAAAATAAATTTAGGTTGTAAAAACTAATATAATAAAATCCTTTGACTTCGCTAAAAATTTAATTCCTTTCTACGCGTCCAGGATAAAAATGTAGAGCGTGTGTTACAATTTTGTATGGTCAAACACATTTTGAGATATTTCATCATTTTTTTCTTTAATAATAAATTCTGTGAAGTTCTGTATAAACATCTGATATCGCTATTATAGAAACGGATAATTAAAATTTCAGCAATAAATTAATATTTTATTTTGTTCGTGTAACAACAAAGCAAAAAAAATTTATAAATAAATTTGGCCGGCGTGTTTTACGTACTCCGTATGAGAGGTATTTAAAATAGAGATGACGCATTACCTACCGGATTCGAAATGCTAGAGAGAATGTACGTGCATACGATTACTGATTATTGTCTACGCATTGTCAGGAATTAATGAATATTCTCGGCGCCTACGGCATTCTCGATACGTGCTCATGTATTCCTGTCCATCTTCTGGCTTTTCAATAGACAACTGTGTTTACATCGCAATTAACGCATATCTGCAACGTGATACACCGTTGAATGACACTAATAGAAAAATAGTAAACTGAATCACGCGCGCGCAAATTTATGAACTAATTGAAAAAGACCTTTATATATAAACGCACTTTATCGACAGCGTGAGTTTTAAGCTGATACGTCGGGACAACGCGCGTATAAATTGTTATTGATCATTATCTGTATAGTCGAGGTTAATGGATATTTTCCAGCCTGCATAATAACGCATCGAGGAATATGAGTGCTCTGCGCTCGGATATCGTGCCATTAATAATTTAATTTCCCTTATTATATATTGCATATAATATTATTCCGGGAAGCTGACATGCAAGTTTTAAATATTAATTGATTGTGTGCAATAAAAAATTAATCGTACACTTTTTTTATAGAAAAATCCATCATATTTACAAAATATTAAGTACGTGAAAAAGTAACTCTAGATAAATCTCAAGTTTTACAATATTAGAAAACTCTTTTAAAAAACGCTCGGCGTTTATTCAATTACGTAATAAGTATTTCATTCGTAGAAAATAAATTCGTAAGTTGTTAATTTTAAGGATATCATCTACTCTTAGCGTAATAAGTAATTAAACTAATTATATTGCAAAAGCAGGATTTCATTAGCATTCTAATATATTATAAACAAAAAAATGAGGATTCAATTATTTTAGGTCATACACTCAATAAAAAGTCATAGCAGTAAAATAAACATCTAAAAAGCCGAAAAAATCTCAAATAATTTTCTCTTTTTTCTTATTCACTTACTTGCAGAAAAATTATTGCTTCAAATCCTTATAATTATTGATACATCAACATGTATTTAGCGTTCGGATATTTCGAATACTAGGACAGAATGTTGCCGAACCGAGGTCTATTATGTATACCAACATATGTATGTAAAATCAACCATCATCCATTTATTCAATTAATCTGCAGCTGAACCAGTTATTGATATATTTTACCAGATTCTAATCGCGCCGGATTATACATTGAATATGACCCATTATTCACATATCTGTCTGAAGATTAATTAATTGGTGTGCAATTGCTGGCACAGCCATTCTCTCGTCAGCAGCAGACCGTATTTAAAATTGATAGACTCGACGGACTCGAACTGTCGGCGCGCAAATTGTTATCGCATATTATCCGGATAACGATATTTTTCCTAACGAGTTTAATCAGGTCTCCACCGCATCGGGTGCGTGTGCGACCGTTATATATTAATCGCGCCTGAGCGCCAGCAAAAAGCAGTATTCTATTTTTATTGGCAACCGCGACGCGAAGCGTCGATCAGCGAACTCGTTTCCTTCGTCATTTCACGCGTTGGCGGCACGGAAGTAATTTCTCTCGACGTTCGCGTCAATGATTTCCCCTCGCGCGTGGCTCAATTTTCCTGCACGTGAGAGAAAGCATGCCGTCCGGATGGATTAAACATCAGAGGAACGAGCATTGCACTAGGTTTCATCGCGTCCAGAATGCGAGGCATGTCAAAAAAACGCAATGCGCAACAATGCGGAACGCTGTCGTGCAAAAATGCGTCGAAAATCATCGTCGAATCTTCCGAATTATACTTTGTATTTTCCGGTAACTTAAAGGGCAAACTCGTATTTAGCAGATCGATACCTTTTTTATGATGCATTTTCAGACTATTAAGAATATAACATATATAATTAAACTTTCAAGAGATAAAGAAATTACAAAAAATGTGCAAAGTGCAAAGTGAGATATATTAGATTCATTGATCAAGAAAAGACCATTCCACAGAGAAAATAGAAAACAATCCTACACACAACGAAACTGTTGTAAAGTTAGTCTAACACTTGCAAGTTAGATTATTTTAAAGTTATAATGTATATACTTTAATTAATACATATGCTTAGAGTTAAATATATTCATTGTATGGAGGCTTTTCGAAAGTATATATAGCAGTAAATAAATGTACGTTCTTTTAAGTCTACTGAACGATTTATTTCTATTCTGTCAGTGTTATATTTTCAAAACCTACTCTTTCAAAAATATGGTATCATATTATGCTATAATAAACAGTAAATAAATACACCGAAATGGTTACTGAAGTAAATAAATGTATAATTACATTATAATATATTTATGTATTTAATAACTATATTATTTCATTTTAGTATTTTTATTCACAATACAGTGTACAAATTTATAAAAAGATTGTATATAAAAATATATTAATATATATATATATATATATAATAAATATTATATAAATCACCAAAACAAGAGTAATTAATGGTATATTTTTAACTAATTATATCTAAATCAGAGAAAAAAGAATAAGAGGTTATATTTTGCAGAATCCATCAACGACATATAAAAATTTCCATTTCTTTTTATTTTGTTTAGTTGGAAATCGCGCACTTATTCATCTCAACAACATATTACCAAAGTAATACGCGTCTGCGACTACATTAGACACATTTCGCTAAAAGCATATCGAAAAAGGTAAACATATTTTATATAGACATACACACAAAGAAAATGCTTACAGCTTTGTCAAAATCCTTTCGCTTCTTTAAAAGAAGAAAATATCAAAGAACATTTGTTATATGTATATAACCCTTGTAACACCTCATAATGTTAAGAAAATAGAAGATAATAATCTTTGAACTACGCTTCATATATAATATATGGACATCATACATATGAAAATTTAAATTACATATACCTATACATATATAGATCGACATTACCACTAAAACCTCCAATTTTATGACTCCAAGATAAAGAGAGAAAAATATAAAGAAAAAATGTGAGAGACACGTTATTCATATTTACATGTATTTTTGCAGTAGATAAGAGTGTATATCTTTGCGCGGAAAAATGCACATCAGCCATGACACTATAAAGAAAAGCTCTTGCTCCGTAGCCTGTAGGAATCTTTCTACTCTATCTAGTACAAAAAGTGTAAGAATCGGCACGACCAATGTGGCGTTGACATTTTCGATTTGAAATAACATTCTCACGATGGAACGCGGCTTTCTGAGTATTACGATGCACAGTATTTCTCAGCGACAAGAAGAAACGATTCACGCGAAGAAAGTCCGCTGCAGAAGGCACTTCCCGTCCACTTACAAAGAGAAATACGCCTCGATGTAAGAGCGTCGTTTTACTTTCTGGTCGGTAAGGACAAGACTGTAAAAAGGTAGGTTTGTACTTTTTGACGCGTTCTGAGTGGACTCGTGCAAGCTGTTCCAAGTCTTTCATTTACTTTGCATGCGTTTTTCTAATACCCCTCTTAGCGACGATCAATATACGATCAATTATTCGCCGGGAATAAAAAGGCTTTTAAGAGCTTCTCGGGAGAGTCGAAAATAAAATGAACTTTCAGCTTGTCAATGACTCCATGTACTTAGGCGTTTTTTTTTTTATCATATAAGCTCATTAAAATGTGCGCGGACATGGCGCGCACAAATGCCGTGGATATCGCCTGCCTGCGCTATTTCCGTTCCTCGTGGTATGTAAAAAGCGTCTAACGAAGCCTGCAAAGTCATTAATAATGATTTCGAGGTACGGGGCCTGAGATAATATTATCACAAGTGTAAGATGCTTGATCTGAAATAAATTCATTGCAATAAGATGAAATTTTTGGAACAAATATTAAAATGTAAGAAATTCTTAACTCTGGTTGAGACAAAAAAAACATAAATCAAGATTTCTGTATTAATTCCGTAATAATAATTCAATAATGATCGATCTATCGAGCACATATTGTCCAAACCTAATATAATATTTATATATATTTATTATGCGTGCAATGAACGATAACTATTGTTATTTGGATATAAATATGTATAATTATGCATTACAGCTTATCGCGATACAAATGTACCGTTAAATTATTAATAATTTTATAATAATTTTAGATAATATGTTACATTATTCATATGCGTAAATTTTATTCAAAGAAATTTTCTGCCTAAAATCTAAGTGTTTGTAAAGTTTTAAACCGTTAACTAGAAGATTAACCAACATTACTTAAATAGGAGTTACCACACAAACTATGTATAATAACCTGATCCAGTAACACCCGTTAATTTCCGCATTACATCGAGTTTGTACACCGAAATTCTTCAGCGGTTTACCGTTTCCAAGACAATGCGAAAAAATAAAAAACTTGAAAAAGTAGGGTCTTTTTACTTAGCCCTTTGATCCTTTAGCGCTATCGTCCAGTCGCGACTATTCTTTAACACATCTTCAATGGCGCCAGTTCATGCTTTCGGATGAGCTTGCAATTTGTCGGAAGTCAAAGTCGAATTGTTTCGAATCGCGCGGTGTGTACGTACGTAGTTAGTTTTCCTGCCGCACTCGAAACAAAGTGCCGCCCCGATTGTTAAAGCGAGAGGCACTATACCGGTCGTTTTCATGGAAACTACAGCGCTCGCTGTATTTACGACGAAGTGGCTTCGTATGCCATCTATTCGGGTCGCCTGGTACATTAAAAGCTCAAACTCTGTAGAATAGAATAAAAAGAAAAGAAAAGAGAAGTCAAAGTGACGGAAAGTGGAGAAAACCAACGAGAGAATGGACGCAAAGTCGGACATCTCGCGATAACAAACTCGCGAAAATTTACATAGCGGATAGGGTGAAAAATTTGCGTTACGCAGAGATGCAAGAACCAATTGTGTTCTCAATCGTGTTGGAACGTTTTCCATCTTTTTACTCGTTGTGTATAGGTATATCCTACGAATACTCGTTGCCTTATGAATATTGATGTATTAATTATGTATAATAAACATTTGATTTCTTTAATTCTTCAGTCTTTTCTTTCTCTTATTAATACCTTTGCTCTCTTATACATTTTCTCTGATTCAATTAAACAAATTCAAAGCTAACCGTCACAAAAGATGAAAGAAAGGAGAAAAATGTGAAAAGAGAGAATAAAATCAATATTAAAAGTGAAAATATTCGAAATTCCACACTATGTAGCCAACCTTAAGCACATGATTTTTCACAGTACTGCAAGTCAGATAAAAAGGGGGCTAATCACGTCATTCTCTCTTTTCCGAACAATTGCAGTAATTCTAATTACGCACGATCCATCAGGTTCTTTGTCAGACCAACTAACTGTAATAGTTTGCATGGTCGGTGGAGAACGTAACCAACCCTGGAAAACGGAAATGGGGATGTTGAAAAACTGCAAACTCAGATCGTGGAGAGTAAACGGAAAAGGTTATTTTTCTCCGGCACGCGCGATTACTTTCGCGAAAATACGACCGCATCGCGTTTTCTGCATTTCACGCATTGATCTATTACTTCTTGGCACACTAATATCAAATTTTAATGTTACCATTATAAAAGATAATTTAGTTAAATTTTAAAATAAAAGTAATAAAATAATTAATTAATACAATAATTATTCCGTTATAAAAACCATATAGAAACATATACTGGGTGTGCATGTTTCATTAGTTTTCAATAATAAAATTTACCACAAATAATAACTAATGAAATTATTTCAGACAATTTTTAATTATATAAGTGACATAAAATCATTGACTGATTTACATAATTTAATTACTCCCATATTTTGTGAAATAATAAAATATTGTCAATATTATAATTAAATCAAAATCGAATATTTATTAAGTAATAAATAATAGCTCATTTATTAAAAATCCAGTTTTCAGTAAACCTTAAGGGTTTCCTGCACTCAAACCGCGCGGTGATTTGGGTATTAATCTAGCTTAAGCAATATTATATACGATCACGTTAATCAAACTTCCAACACGGCGACGTGAAACGTTTACTGTACTTAGTTTACTTTAGTTTATCGTAGATCGAAGGGGCCCTAAAATATTCATGCGACGGCGCCGCGGCGCATCGAGCAACCACGACACTAAAATGTCGAGAGAACTCAAAATGGTAAAAGCTTTGATCAGGCTTACGTCGTGCACCGTAGAAAGCTTTTAGAAATTAGCAAATCCCTTTTGAAGCTTTATCTTTGAGAAGAGTTCACAAAAGACTGTGTTAAAACGCATGGCTCTATAAAAATTACTGATGAAATAACCGAAAGCAAATTTGGCTTCAAATTCGAATAACAGATCTAATCGATAATTATCATGTTTTTTTGATACATTCGTGGGACACTGGTGAATTATTTACTTGTGAGGTGAAGTATTTACGAGATGAAAGTCTAAACATGTTGTAAAACAATAAAGAATAAATTTGTATCTCATTATTTGCGTGTTTTATTGGCTGCACATAAAAAAATGAATTATAACGCGATGGTAACAGTTTGCTGTCAGAGATGCCATCGTGATTTGATCGTAATACGTGACGTAGGAGAAATCGAGAACGAACAACATACAATATTTGCTTACTCGACTTTCTGGCGGGTCGCCGCGGGCTCGGCTTCCGGACTGGAGCGCCGCATGCGCTCGACTTAATGGCAGCAAACCAACCCAGAAGCGCTCACATCCGGAACGATGCGCGGAAATTTTCGCGAGCCTCGGAAACGATCCGAGAGATCGCTATCGGCGTTCGATTACTACGCCACGAAATTTTCAGCGCAGCGTCGTCTCGGCTGGCCGCGTTCTAGGCTGGATCTTTTTACCTTACCCATTTTTACACGTAGGAATAGATCGGCGAAGTGCTCGATTTCCAGCCGATAGAAACTGAATTATCCGCGTGCTCTTGAATTCGGATCGATCGCGCGAAAGAATCGATCGTTTTGTACCGTGCACGAACAATTTACGATTCTCCCCCGTCATTGAAATCGCGCATAGAACGTGAATCGACTCGCGAACGAAGAGGCCGACAACGCCGAACGTTTTACTGCCTGCAATGTAAAACGAAATCGAATATCTGGCAAACTCCGCCGGTTATTTTTCATACAACGTAAATATCGATTAATGCAATATTATGGTATCTCCATACATATCTTCCATATCAACAAAAATATCAAACAGTTAAATATATGTTTCGTTGTAACATTTATAATAATATTAAAGAATGATAGTTATTGCATTTCATATAGAATATTATTATAGGTTGACATTATTAATACATTTATTTATTTGTACATGTTTCATTCCACATGCAAGTTGCAAACAATTGATTTTGTGTACAAACATAATTGCCTTCGTTTTCAATAAAAAGCATAATGAAAAGCATGCATATGTCTAAGAAAACGCCGCGATGCTTATTTTTACGTTCTCTGAGGAGTATCATTTACGACGAAACTAAACAACTTGCGTCGTTGCGACTTGAATCGTTAATATTTAATACACAGGCGTATAACCGCGATTTATACTTTCTGAAGATCTCTCGAATATAATTAACGTCGCCCTAGTCGGTCGAGTTACGTCGAATATTATATCCGGTTAAATATTATGCATCCGGGTTTATACCCGAGACGTTTGATGCGGTCGTCAACGAAGAATAACTCTCCGCGCGGCACTAAGTAACGAGATTATCTATACCTCGTTGTATTTTACGCTAAAACTGGTGTAAGATGTGCTAGCGTGAGGGGTTATACCAAGACGGTGTTATACTAAAGCGTTATATGAGGGATTGCATCAGGGTGACGTTAACGCGCACAGCGGACAGAATAGTCGATAGCACGTCTCAACGCTTGTCTTTGCGGATAAATTTAAGTTGGATATAAGATGCAACGACAAAGGGTTGTTGCATTTTACGGAACGCTGAAATGTCGAGTAATTGAAAGAGAAATGCAGAATGATGAACGTGCAAACACAAAAAATCTATGTATTGCGAATTCCAGAGAAATATATAGTGGAAAAAGCGACAGTCTTTATCTCGAAATGTTCATTTTTTTATAAATTTTATTTATAAATGTATTAAAAAATTTTCATTTAGTTTTTCTTTAATAGATTTTGTTTATTTTATTGGAATTTTATGTGTACAAACACTGTAATCCCTTGCATGTTTATATTGTAAATTTATTTTGTTTCAGTTAGAGTTATGGGATATAAGTTTTTTTTACTATTTTTTTTATTCAAATGTGTGAATCATATGTACATCAAACGTAATTCAAATAAATTCTTCTTTCATTTAAGTAATATTACTTATTGGATGTACTTATTTTATGACGTTCTATATTAATATTGTTGAAACTCTTAGAACTTTTACTTTGATAATATTTATCTTTGTTCGCTATTTTAAACGTTTCTTGCAACTATATATACGCAGCGATTTTATACTTCCGATATACAATATTACGTTATCATGCTATAGTTATTAACGCAATTATTATTCCTCCTCTTCACAAGGAAGAAATACTACGTGGACAAAAGTTGAAGTCATCAAGAGACACGGTAGTGTCTCGCGCCAAGTACACGCGGAGCGAGACCGACCGTGACTCTTTTACGCGACGCGACGGGTTGCGAGTACCCGAGATGTTGAGATCTCGATAACGAGTGAACGGATCAAGTTCTAAGTAGGCTTGATCGATAGCTTGGGGTCCAATTAGGGGGGGGTTTCTCTCATAATATTCCGCTACGTGCCCTACGAGCGGAGATATTGCGACGCAAAGTCCAAATGTGAAAATTTATTTTTAAGATACTACTAACGCCGACGTCTGATATGATGACGTCATAATCAGAAACGTTACTTTCACTTTTTCGACGCTGGCGGCGCAGGTATCGCTAGTTTCGATATCGCGCGCGTATTTCGAAATTAGGTCGATAGACTTATCGGTCAGAAGGAAGATTTCTATTTAGGTAAATTAGGTATATATATAAATAATATATATTGAGTTAACGGAAAAGAAGATTCTCTACGCTTGGCAGAAAATGCCGCTAGGGAATTTTTAAGTCGATTCTTATGAATTAAGCTTGAATGCGATGTCTAGGTATCCCAGGTTGCCGATGACGAGGTCCAGATAGTGCGCTTCATAGTTTTTGGTGTCCAGGTGTAATCGTACGTTGAATTCGATGTCTAGGTGTCCCAGGTTGCCAATGACGAGGTCCACATAGTGCGCTTCGTAGTTTTTGGTGTCCAGGTGTAATAATACGTTGAATGTGATGGCTAGGTGTTTGTGGTTGCCGATGATGATGTCTAGATAGTGAGTTCCGTAGTTTTCGGTGTCTACGTGTATTTATACCTTGAATTCGATGTTTAGGTGTCCCAGGTTGCTGATGACGAGTTCCAGATATCGCGCTCCGTAGTTTTCGGTGTCTAGGTGTAATAATACTTCGAATTCAATGTTTACGTGTCCCAGGTTGCCGATGACGAGATCCAGATAGTGCGCTTCATAGTTTTCGGGGTCCAGGTGTAATCGTACGTTGAATTCGATGTATAGGTGTCCCAGGTTGCTGATGACGAGTTCCAGATATCGCGCTCCGTAGTTTTCGGTGTCTAGGTGTAATAATACTTCGAATTCGATGTTCACGTGTCCCAGGTTGCCGATGACGAGATCCAGATAGTGCGCTTCATAGTTTTTGGTGTCCAGGTGTAATCGTACGTTGAATTCGATGTCTAGGTGTCCCAGGTTGCCGATGACAAGGTCTACATAGTGCGCTTCGTAGTTTTCGGTGTCCAGGTGTAATAATACGTTGAATGCGATGTCTAGGTGTTCCAGGTTGCCGATGATGAAATTTAGATAGTGAGTTCCGTAGTTTTAGGTGTCTACGTGTATTTATACCTTGAATTCTATGTTTAGGTGTCCCAGGTTGCTGATGACGAGGTCCAGATATCGCGCTCCGTAGTTTTCGGTGTCTAGGTGTAATAATACTTCGAATTCGATGTTTACGTGTCCCAGGTTGCCGATGACGAGATCCAGATAGTGCGCTTCATAGTTTTCGGGGTCCAGGTGTAATCGTACGTTGAATTCGATGTATAGGTGTCCCAGGTTGCCGATGACAAGGTCCACATAGTGCGCTCCGTAGTTTTCGGTGTCTACGTGTATTAATACCTTGGATTCGATGTCCACGTGTCCCAGGTTGCCGATGACGGGATCCAGATAGTGCGCTTCATAGTTTTCGGTGTCCAGGTGTAATCGTACGTTGAATTCGATGTCTAGGTGTCCCAGGTTGCCGATGACAAGGTCCACATAGTGCGCTCCGTAGTTTTCGGTGTCTACGTGTATTAATACCTTGAATTCGATGTCCACGTGTCCCAGGTTGCCGATGACGGGACTCAGATAGTGCGCTTCATAGTTTTCGGTGTCCAGGTGTAATCGTACGTTGAATTCGATGTCTAGGTGTCCCAGGTTGCCGATGACAAGGTCTACATAGTGCGCTTCGTAGTTTTCGGTGTCCAGGTGTAATAATACGTTGAATGCGATGTCTAGGTGTTCCAGGTTGCCGATGATGAAATTTAGATAGTGAGTTCCGTAGTTTTAGGTGTCTACGTGTATTTATACCTTGAATTCTATGTTTAGGTGTCCCAGGTTGCTGATGACGAGGTCCAGATATCGCGCTCCGTAGTTTTCGGTGTCTAGGTGTAATAATACTTCGAATTCGATGTTTACGTGTCCCAGGTTGCCGATGACGAGATCCAGATAGTGCGCTTCATAGTTTTCGGGGTCCAGGTGTAATCGTACGTTGAATTCGATGTATAGGTGTCCCAGGTTGCCGATGACAAGGTCCACATAGTGCGCTCCGTAGTTTTCGGTGTCTACGTGTATTAATACCTTGGATTCGATGTCCACGTGTCCCAGGTTGCCGATGACGGGATCCAGATAGTGCGCTTCATAGTTTGCGGTGTCCAGGTGTAATCGTGCGTTGAATTCGATGTATAGGTGTCCCAGGTTGCCAATGACGAGGTCCACATAGTGCGCTTTGTAGTTTTCGGTGTCTACGTGTATTAATACCTTGAATTCGATGTTTAGGTGTCCCAGGTTGCTGATGACGAGGTCCAGATAGCGCGCTCGGTAGTTTTTGGTGTCTAGGTGTAATAATACCTCGAATTCGATGTCTACGTGTTCCAGGTTGCCGATGACGAGGTCCACATAATGCGCTTCATAGTTTTTGGTGTCTAGGTGTATTAATAACTTTAAATCTGAATGGGTGCGTTCAGCCGATACTCCGCTAGCCTAGTAATTGTGAGCAGTCGCTCGTTTTCGCTCGTTTCCTTTCCTTTTAATCCATTAGGTCAAAAGAAGGGAAACGAGCGAAAACGAGCGTCTGCTCACGATTGCTAGGCTAGCGGAGTATCGGCTGAACGCACCCAATGTAGGACACGTAGATATCGAATTCGAGGTATTAATACATGTAGACACTGAAAACTACGAAGCGCACTATGTGGACCTCGTCATCGGCAACTTGGAACACGTGGCCATCGAATTCAAGGTATTAATACACCTGTACACCGAAAACTATAGAGCGCACTATGTGGACCTCGTCATCGGCAACCTGGGACACCTAGACATTGAATTCAAGCTTGATTCATAAGAATCGACTTAAAATTTCCCTAGCGGCAGAATTAGAATTATGTCATGACATAATAAAAATCGCTAAATTAAAATTATGTTTATAGACATAATAAAAATTGGACAAAAATTATGTCTAGACATAATAAAAATTGGATGAATTAAAATTATGTCTGACGTAAAAATAATTATCAAAAATATCGATACCTGAAGATATCGGTACATATACAGTTGCGAACAACATTCAGTAAGACACGCAAATAAAAATAAATAAAGAATTTTACAGTTAACGACTTATTAACATTAATCATGTTTTATTGCGATTATGTTTTATGTTGAAATTGAAAAATATATACAAGGTGTACAACTAAAAGGGTTACAGATTATTATTTAAAAAAAAACTAAGCAAAATATTAAATTGTTGTTTTCTTTAGAAATAATAGTCGGTAACACTTTTAGCTTCATACCTTGTATTACATACTGTTTATAAAATTATAAGATATATTGTTTATAAGATTAAGATGCGTAACACTACAAAAAGGCGTGATATCCGTACAAAATTACCTTTTTTAAAAAAAGGTAACAAAAAGCGCCAAGTACACGCATAGTAGTGTATATGTATTATGTTGTTACCCTGTTATGTTGTTACCTCGAAAAAAACAAAGTGGTAGTATTATACCTCCAAATAGCTTTATCTTGTACATACTGTTTATAAAATGCGTAATATACTACAAAAAGGCGTGATATCCGCACAAAATTACCTTTTTTAAAAAAAGGTAAAAAAAGGCGCCAAGTACACGTATAGTAGTGTATATGTTGTTACCTAAAAAAAAATGAAAGTGGTAGTATTATACCTCGAAAAAACCTTAGTAACAAGTGGTAGATTTTTATATCTCGAAAAATCTCGAAAAAATCTAAGCAGTAGTATCTTTATTTCCCAAAAATTATAACCCAAGTGATACACGTCACAAAATTATGTTACCTTATCAAAAAGAAGGGTCGCGCTTCAAGTGATCTATTACAATTACAAAAAAGAAATGATATCTCTTTAAATTAGAGCGCCAATTACAGAGAGAACATGTATATTGCCTCAAAAAAATAATTGTTGCACTACTTTGAAAAACCTTTACATTGTGTCAATTAGAAAAGAATGTATAATAACAATTTTATAAGATTAAAAAATTTTATTTAAATTTAACAAGGGAATACAAGATATTTAAATACAAAGTTATTTACATGTGTATTTTTTAATGGCCACAAAGAATTACAGAAGTAACAGTACAAAATAAAAATATTTTATTAAAATACATAAATTTTTCTTGTAAAAAAACTTGGCGCTGCTAGACCTCGAAATTTTAAATAAATAAATAAACTTATTCTATACTTAATTATAAGCCGCATTATCCGCCGTCCGCGTAGTCACGCACACCCATATCACTCACTCCCACATCCACGCTGATAATCATTTAATATTACTCCCATTGTATTCTTTTCTGAATTATTTTTATTTATTGTTGTCCTTATTTATTTAAAAGGTCTAGCAGCGCCAAGTTTTTTTACAAGAAAAATTTATGTATTTTAATAAAATATTTTTATTTTGTACTGTTACTTCTGTAATTCTTTGTGGCCATTAAAAAATACACATGTAAATAACTTTGTATTTAAATATCTAGTATTCCCTTGTTAAATTTAAATAAAATTTTTTAATCTTATAAAATTGTTATTATACATTCTTTTCTAATTGACACAATGTAAAGGTTTTTCAAAGTAGTGCAACAATTATTTTTTTGAGGCAATATACATGTTCTCTCTGTAATTGGCGCTCTAATTTAAAGAGATATCATTTCTTTTTTGTAATTGTAATAGATCACTTGAAGCGCGACCCTTCTTTTTGATAAGGTAACATAATTTTGTGACGTGTATCACTTGGGTTATAATTTTTGGGAAATAAAGATACTACTGCTTAGATTTTTTCGAGATTTTTCGAGATATATTTAACAAGTATTTACTAAGTGTAATAAAGCGAATGAGGAAGTTCGAGAACAAACAAAAAGTAGTGTCTGAATGGAGAAAACTCCTTCTTGAGCCGCGAGCCGAGTATATACATAAATTCATGTTCCATTTTTTCCCTCTTTTTGTCGGTAATTTCGGAGGTAAGAAATTACAGCCTTCGACTTCTATCACCGCCTGTACGCGCTGCTCAGAAACCGACCTCGTTACTTAGCCGTTTCTACGACATAAGGCAATGAATTTTTATATAAGAAGTATTCTTCGCGTCGTGTTTCGTTCCAAAGATTATTTTGTATATATGACGGAAAGAAAAACATTGTTACAAAAAGATATCTCCCATTATGTGACGTGCGTACGCATAAATCTCACGTGCCTTCATTTAATCTCGATGGCAGAAAAGTGCCCGATTTTATAATTTATCCGTATGGTTCAACGATCTATCGAGTAAAAAAATATATGACCCAACCTAACAAATTTAGTGTCACTCCGCATTACGCAAATTGATTTAAAATTCTGTCCAATTTTTTGATAAAAACTATCGTACTTACATACCACACATATATACACAGCTATCACAATTTTTTTGTGTCTAAGTTAAATGTCATTTATCATTGACGAGTTAAAAATAGCGTAAAGAAAGTTGTACTAAAGCGTGGAAAAGAAAGAAAGTATTATGATTATTTGACGCTTTAAATGGAGGTAATTCCCGGTTGTAATGGGAGCCGATGGTATCTGGGAGACTCGCCGTTTTCCAAAGTCTCCTAAGACAACGGTACCCTTAATTAACAAACATAATAGCTTAATTTGGTCTACAGCCCTTAATGCCTTATCAAGCGAGGTTACTGGTACTGATTAAACAGATTCCAACGCTCGCGCTGCTATACCACCATGAGACGAAGGAAATTAATTTCTACCGCACCTGTTCAAGGTGTTTGATGTGCCGAGAGAGAGAGAGAGAGAGAGAGAGAGAGAGAGAGAGAGAGAGAGAGAATTATATTTCACAATGTAACGAAATAATACTTGACCAGTCATTACTTAATGTTGCAGCTTGTATTACGATGTATAAAACAATAGTTTCTTCCATAATTGCATTATAGTAAAGCGTATAGCATCACATTACATAGAATATATTATTTAAAGATTCAACGTAATGTCTGTAATATTATCACTTCAATTTTAACACGTTCGAAAAGTTAAAAAGTAGAGGTATGCCCTTTACATGTGCCGAATTCACTAACTTTTGAGAGGTTAATTTTCCTGTTTTGTATGTAAAACATTATGCAAGTTATTTAAGTTGCTTGCGCGTAAAAGAAGCTACATATATTTAGGGAAGAATGATGATGCTCGTTTATCTCGGTGACGTTAGTGGACGTTAAATAAATTTCGAGTCAGTCGTCCGCGTCGCTACAGTAAAAGGTGAACATGAATTACATCTGTTTTAGGATTCCAGCTCTCAGGAAAGACCTTGGAAAAGACACAAAAAAGACGCAGCAGGAGCATGAAAACCCAACGAAAGGCGTACTCGTTACAGAGATTTAATTAAATTGTTTCAAAGGTGGCGTGTTTAAAAGAATCTTCGTATGATCTTTCGAACTAATTAATTAACCTCCGGGATCAACGGAGCTCGCGGTTCTCTGATCTCTGCTATTAAGAACATGAAAGGATATAATGATTCATGATCCTCTCTGATGCTGTTCTTATGCGATCGTAAATGATAAGCCGCAGCACCCTTCCGGGACACTTAATTACGTGACCATCCGAGAACTTTACGTGACTCGCCTACAAAGTGGCTACCAATCCAAATGCAATTTAAACTAGATCGTGTAATTCTTCATCAAACTTTCAATTAAACTTTAATTTAATATAAGTAATTTTGAATACGACATTACCTGTCACGATCTCCATTTAAATTCTTGTGTTGTATTAAAAAATCATTTAATATCAAATACCTATTTATAGGTAAGTTATTTAGACGAAATATTATAGTAATAAGTCGTTAATTTATATCTCAAAAACTGCTGATTGATTATTTGATATAAAATTACTTATTTTTCTTTTTTTATCTTTAAATATATGTATAAAATATATACTATAATAGTTTCACGCGATTAATACTTTAAGTAATAATAAATAGTTTTTACATTAAGTGCTTTTATAAATAATTTTTGAAAGGGAGAAAATTACGGCTATTATATTGTTATTTCATTCAAGATTCATTTAGTATCAAACGCTTTTCCACACTTTTCCGTACAATGCTGGCGTAAAATAACAGCGATTAATTAATATAAATTATTCGTTAAAAAATGTAATAGTAATTTGATTGATTAAGCGCGCATCGAGTTCGCCATTAACATTCTAGAATAATTGAAATTCCCCATTTAATCCATGATTTTTACACACCATTTCAAAATGCGAAATTTCGTGGTTTATGCGCGCGTGTTTCAAAGTCGGCTGTGCGGTAAAGGCATATACTTAACCTACCTATACGATCGCATTTACGAGATTAAACGACTCTTGCAAGATAATCTCATTCCCCTGAATGCTGCGTGCCTAGGTCAAGAGTCACAAGAGGCGCGTCTCGTACAATGTAGTTCAGGATTTTCGCGTGTCGTAAATCGCTTCGATAAACACCATCCCTTTGACGCTTTATACATTCACAATTTTATGGTATTCTATCCCTCATAGAATTATATTCGCAGTTATAAATAATTATCATTACTTTTGATGTATTAATAAATACATCAAGAAATAATTTATTAAAGCAACATATATATATATATATATATATATATATATATATATATATTCATCGTAAAACTTTTCAATAAAGAAAATAATGATATAGTAGGTACACGGAGTGTAATTATTCAATTTCAAATACACAAGATGTATTTTTATTGTCATTTCATGTTTTAAGATTTAGAAAGGTACAAAAAAATACATGAAACGACAATAAAAATTGTTCTTTAAGTTAAACTCTACAATGAGAATACTACTCAAAGATAATAATATTATCTTTTGGCAATTAAAAAAACTTCCGCTGATGGAGATGAATAATAAATCTGACGAAGAATATACTCCATTTTTTACGCCATATTCCAAGTGTTTAAGTTATCTGTAGATAAGAGATTTCTTGTGTAACAATCCATTATATCGAATGCTAAAGAGTAAATTTTAGTCTCCAACCTTAATCGTTTTCCCATGTTACCGCGCGACATTACTCCGGAACAAATCGCGGCTACTTTCGTAAAGCGAGTTCATGGAACAGAAATAACTCTTTACTAGTTAAAAATGCCACTATTTTCAACCTCCACTTTTCCGTGCGGCTGCTGATCTTCATACGAACGGCGGGGCAAAAGGAATAATGAATAAACGGAAAAAGATCAAGAATACGCCGGTCGTAAGTCATCGTACCGATGAGACCTTGGATCTTCTCCAGGTGGGCGGGGAGACACATATACCCGACGGTAAAAAGAATAATAATACGATAAGCGAAACGAGCGTCGCGGAGGGACGATTTTTCATCGTGAGATTAAATAGATTAGGTGTCTCGGTGTCACACGTCTCTGGGAATTTATGTTCCCGGCGATCGCGATGGCCAGCGATCGCCGATGTAGTTGCGCCGCCGCTGTCAGTCAGTACACCCCTCGTTCAGCGTTTCCATTACAAAACGTCGGGATGCTTAGTCCGCACGACAATGGAAGCTAATATATCTGGCGCCAAGATCAGTCGCCTATCTTCCGAGTTTATCCAGAGAAAAACGGAATTAATTTCGTTTCTACAATTTCGCAAACTCGGGGAAATTGCCTGACAAAAATAGACAACCCATTAACCATAGACATACACTTTTGAGATACCTACATAAAACGTGTATAAAATATCAAAAGCTTGTATATATAAATATTATTAAGTCTCCTTTAATTTGTTTTATTTAAAAAGTGAACAGTGTAATTTAAATCAAAATAGAAATGTATCGTTGATAACCATTATTCCGTCTTGTCATGCGTCTTCAGTTTATTTGAACGTATAATGATACACTCTGATCATAAAAAAGTATTGTAAATTAACAAATATATGAATGCGTAAAATATTCACCTTATATCCGCTAAAACGACAGTGAAAACTTCACGCTTTAACGCGACACCATTTGTCAAAAGTGATTTCGTGCAATCGGTCGGGACAATATTGAGTTTCTTAATACTAAATGTTCGACGAATGTTCGCAGCTGACATCGAGAGATCCTCGACAGCGCGGGCTCATCGCTCTCAAAGGAAACGGTAATCGCGGTCTACGTCGTCATATTGTTCGTTCAAGACTGCGCTTGTCTAATTATTATCAGTTCCAGGACACATGGCTTATCCAGAAACTCTAGGAACACGCGACGTGTAAGTTCATAGGAGATCTATGTGTGCCGTTGCTCTTACCCTCAACGACTGGTGCACTAGTCACGCGCACTCGTCCCTCCGCGTCGTTTCACCCTAACCTGCCGCACCATCGTCTCTCTATAGCGCCACGAGACCAACTCCACCAGGACATTTCTCGTATCACGCTGCACCACGTATAATATGCGGCTGTATGCATGGCACCGTGTCATACGGCGCACGTCTGATATCCCTCTCCGGCGCAAATTACCGCCTCGCCGCCGTCGGCAAGGAATTGCCAGCAAATTTGTCGTACCGGCTTTATCAAATAAACCCCCGAGTATATGTGATTATTTCTTTGTGAAATGTGTATCCCGTACCGTACCGTGCGTCCGCCGTTGAAACGTTAACTCATTCTTAAACAGCGTCAATTTATTTTGCGACCCGACAAACACGATGCGTTAGGTCCCGCTATCTTCGAATAACCTAAAGACGAAGGTATCAAGAGATAATAGTATGAATTTCTGACGTAATACTGATGTATGGTAAGGATGACGTAACATATGAAAGTAATTTTCCGGCGAGGGATGAAAATCCTCCGGAGAGCATTGTCCCGAAAACACAATTTTGTTCCTACTTTAGAAAAGGAAGTGGCACTCACACGTACACACACTCACAAGATAGATGCTCACTGAAGATGCTCAAAAAGTTTCTTCCATTTCCTTCGAGATGGAAACAACTTGGGATAAAGTTACTGCTTATATTAATAATGTATACATTTACTAACGAACTTTAAAATCTTATAAATATGATTTATAATAATCGTAGTTATAATCGTAGTTATTACATATTATGTAATATTATGTAAAATTCCTGCGTACATGAATAACTGTGGAAAAATATAGCAATTTTATTAATATCTGGAACGATGTCCGACCATTGCAGTTCAGTGAAAGTATCAGCTCATAGAATATGCCCGATATATATATGATAGAATAAAGGTTTATTATAAACTTGACCCACGTCATTTTTAACGTACGTGTTTCTGTGTAATTAACAATTTGTAGTTTACTCTATATACTAATCCGTATATTTTATATAAAAAAAATATCAGAGACCTTATAAGCTTTGTTAAAACCTCTAACGTTTCTCGCGAAAAACGTTGAGTTTATTTCTATATATAGAGTATATTTCTAATATTTTTATGACCTAATTTATTTGCGTTTTAAAGCCTAGAGGGGTTTCATCGATCAGTCGTGTCACCTTAATGCAACTGTGACATTCGTAGTCGCTATAATAAGTTTAAGGTGCTCTTGCAATTTCTTCACCTGTCCAAAACTAACAAGCTTTGTTACCATCGAATACTAGAGAGTCAAAAATATAAAGCAAAGTATTTATGCGCTTATATATATATATATATATATATATGCTTTTGTAAAATTTGGTAAAACAAACAAATGCCTGTACGTATATATAATATGCGAAATGAGTTAAAAGCGTTCATGTATAATATGCATATAATATAACGTACAAAAATCGTAAAAAAAATAATAAAAAGTTAATATTTTAAATTAATAATCTTAAACTATCTGACATACAAAAAACTTGCTTTCTTCATTACTATGTATACACCTTGTTTGCATCATCTCTGAATTAATTCGTTAAAATAAATAAGAAGTATTTACTTGGCTTAACAAGAAGTACTATAATCGTTGTGTATTTTTACTGTATTTATTGTCTCGCAGGTGTGCCAGCGACTGGTAGCACTACGAACAGAAGCATCATCGTTTTCAGTTCGATACACAATTGAGAAGTTCGTAACACTTCATTGCGCGAGCTTAAAAATTGAAACAAAAATCCGAATGCCGTTCGAGATAATGTGAAGATACAGTTTCGCGTGCCAGAGTTTACTCAATGGATGCACCGTTATCGAAACGACGTTCGATAAAAATTTGCGTCGATTGCAACCGGCTGACTTCGCGCGTGCCCATAAAACTCTCGTTTATAGATAACATTTACATTCATGATCGGAAAATTCTATAAAGCGTATCGGGTAATGGAAATTGCAGCAGATTACGCTCGTTCGCTTCGCTAAAAATGTAGTAGACAGTGAATTCTTTCAACTTTTCGAGAGCACACGAACTATAGGTACCGGAAAAAGAATAAGCTGTCCAAATTTACTATCAGTTTCAAAACAAGCAATAAAAATTGCGCGTCATACTTCTCGGGATTTATTACAATAAAGAAGCATGGTAGCATAATCAAACGCGACAATATTAAAACAGGTAGATACTTGCTTGTGACTTTATTGCTTTTCCGTGAACAATATTCCGACTAAGTTTACGCGTTCTTTAAAAAGTATATAAAAATGCAATAATAGTAATTGAATTATACAATTATACACACACACACACACACACACAGTCATTTTATAAAATAAATAAATTATGTTCTAAATTTATATTTTTCAACTAAATGCGTTTTTCACATCTATATCGGTTGATAAAAAATTTATTGAGAGTTTTAAGGCTGAAGAATTTTCGTTAAATCCAGAGTCTTTGAATCAAGATGGCACCAGCCCTCGAGGGAAAGAATCTAAGTTAGATTATTTTGAAAAAAGGATGGTACAGGAAATTCTCCCGAGAGTTTATTCTCGTCAGTAAAGTAATTATTTCGCACAAATCAATATACGCGCCGTATTTCTCTACAATGGTAACTTGACGAAAAAAAATAAAAAAGTAATTGACCTAAATAAAGTTATAAAGACCATTTCACAATAATTGTATACATATGTAACAATATTCGAATACATTAACAGAATTTCGATCTTGCAGGCATGCAGAGTTACCCAAAAATAGCATAACAATAAGACGTGCACAGCTATCAAATGAGCCAGAAAGCAAGGATGTTTTCGCACGACCACGTGCAGCCAGTAGTGGATCAAGATTCTTTGGATTCTCCTCTGTCTCTTCTGGCTCTTCGTATTAAATATTTAAAAAAATTTTCTAAATATAGTGCACTTTAAAAATAGCTGTGTTATTAATTTCTGAATGGTATTTGAATTGATCTTTACATATTTTATTTCAATAAAAATATTTTACTTCACAAAAAATTCCATTATATCTTTAAGTATTTAATAATTACTATAATTAATTAAAAGAAGAGAATTTCTGTTTTAAAAAAATGTTATAGAAGTAAAAAATGAAGAGAGAATGTTTCAATCATATGTTATAAATAAGATTATGAATAGTCATTTAATCAAGTCCAATATAAAATAGATAAAACAATATCAAATCATACTTTTATGAAATATTTAGAAAAATTTACTAGTAGAATAATTTTGTACTTGAACATAAACAATAATTATTAATTATTATCTATACATGCACAGCGCAGCAAAATTAATCAATAGTTAAATAGATATAATAAGAACCGTAGAAGATATTTCTAGAAAATAAGTAACACATATACACACGCAAACAGTACCATGAATGTCACTACATTATTAAACGACGGGAATTACTTTGAAGTTTAATTCATAGTGCAAAGACTTCAGATAGTCCGCTTATTACTACCCCCATAATACGATACTGAGTGCAGTACGCCGAAGATTATTTCTGTGCGACTAAAAACGACTTCGAAGACTGTAACAGAGAGAGGATAGGTAGTAAAAGAGGAGACTCGAGAGATGGTATGGGGGAATGCAGAGAAGAACACTGTGCAACGCCATGCTGGAACGTCGAAGATGCGAAGTACCAGGTGGTACGTTGCTCCTTTTCCTCCTGCTCTTTGATTTTTACACGTTTCCAGTTAGAGTAGAACGAGGAGAGGCAGGCAGGCAGGGAGGATTTTCCGTGCTCGGCGCTCGGTTCCACCTTTGACTCTTTAAGCTATTCCTTGTAATACGGCTTAGCCTAGCGGCACGATAGCATGATGGCACGATTGAAATTTTTTACAAAAATACATTTTTTCATATAAAATAAAAACGATAACGCGTTAACGTTGCCGATAAAATTGTTCCTTTGACTTTGCGCAGCGATATTTCGCATAAGTGAATATTGTGAGCTTTATAAGTCTCATCTCTATGTGAGAAAACGATCATAAAATAACAACATAAGTTATTTTGCAAGATATACTAATATTGATCATTTTTAACCATGTACAATATATTCATTTGTTATTTAAAAATTATTTTTCAAACAATTTTTAATTTTAAAAATAAAAAAATTGGTTATTAAAACATTTTCCGTTATGTAATAATAACTAACTTATTTTTTGCTCGCCAAAACAAATTAATTAAAGATTGTTTCCATAGCAAAAAGCACAAAGTTTGAAATAAACTGTGCTTTGTTACACAATACAACGTATGAGACACATCATATATATATATTTGGCTGGTAAATATTTTAACTTTATTAAATACTTCACCTTTACGGTACGTTTAAGCCCATGCAAATAGTGTAGCTCATACTATTACAAGTATTACTATTTTAATTTTAGAAAAGTGCTGCGTGGATTGTTTGTTAAGTATTTACGTTTCATGAAGCATAATATGCGCATTTTAACCATTTTATAAATCTACGAAAGAAAGATGTTTCATTAATATAAAAATCCCAAGAAAGACCCATGTCCTAAAATGCAACAATCAAAGCATTAACAATCTTATAAACTAACAATTACTGTAAAATAACAAAATTTTTATTTTAAGTACTTGATATTATTTCAGTTGCTTTTACGAGATTGTATATAATTCCATAAAATTCAACAAAACTCAAAAACTATATTATCTTTTGACAACAATTCCGTTGTGTAATTTCAAGACGCACATAATGCAACACATATGTTTTGTGTGATTAGATTAATTGTCAATTAACGGCTGCGATAAAGAACATTTTCACGATGCATATTTTATTAATCTCATATAGTTTGCGTCATTATTGTGTTCATAAATACTGTACATGTATTGAAAGTAGGGTACGACCTGATTAAAGGAAGCTAACGTAGCGTGTTCGTATGTTATCGTGCGTGTAAACTGGTTAAAACGGAAAAAGAATCATTGCTAATATAAAAAGACTTAAAGCATTTTAAATACTATTATATAAAATGGAATTATAAAATGGTATTTTTTAAATCAGTTTTACTCATGTCATCAATAATATTTCAATAATTTCTATAACCTGCACATTGCCACTGACAAGTGATTATCGATACTTATGTCATCCATAATATTTCAATAATTTCTATAACGTGCGCATTGCCACTGACAAGTGATTATCACCGGAACGGATTAAAACTGAATAGAAAAGTCCCGTACCGTTTTGCGATTATGACAATAAGTAAACTTTTGTATATTTTCATACAAACGTGTGTTATTTTTTAAAATTATATATAAGATAGATACAAGTTTAAAAAACTACATAAAACAATTATAAAACATTTACATAAGTACCATAATTTAAATGTCACAAGATTAATAAAAACATATAAAGCTTTTCTGCAAAGTACGAATAAATCCAGTTACATAAAACGGCCATAAAAAAAATTCTAGTTACTCCTGCTCTCTTTCACGAAATATTGGAACGAGATTTGGACTGATTTATTGAATAAATTTTCACGAGAACAATTTTAAAAAATAAATTCGTATTCAACATAGAAGCGTACGTCGAATAATCTTTCTTATTCTAATACTTCCGGCGACGTCCGATGATATGGGTTTTCTGATCACAGCGTGAAAGTATTTTTCTTCCTTGAGAGAAGGAACTTAATCATGTCGGGTCGTGCGAGAACACTGTATGAAACTGCCGGAGTACTTTCGGGATGCCGGCCGTGCGGCAAATAATTTTCAGAATAATAAAGAGTTACAGCGACACTCTAATGTAACTTTCCAGATGATAATACGTGAGATAGTTCTTTTCATAAGAGCACAAGTCTTTCATGCAGTCATGCAACTGCCATAATGAAAATTAAGTGATTTCAAAGTTCAACGTTACGTATTACATATTATATTATACATTTTTATGTATTTAGCAGATGAGAAACGCTAAGTGAAACAACGCTATCATTTTTTCAGCTTAAAAAAATTCGTATAAAAGTCTCTTATTCCAATAATTCTTAAAATCTTGCAGAGAAAAATGGAAAATGTATTATATCATTGTAAATTTTGATTTTTAATACACCCCTTATATCATTATTATTCCTTTCCTTATTTCAAGTAATAAATTTAAATTTAATGCTTTTCATTACGCAAGCAATGCAATTTATCGATGTTCCATATTGTTTCTCATCTATATCGAAAAACTGATTCTGGACTAACTAATAAGCTTGTTCGGGTTCCCTTATCCTGAATTAATTTGCATTTGCCTGGTTTCACTTTTACCTTATTTGTAGCAAATACAAATTGTAGGAATAGTGCGTTTGATTCAAGTTGAATTCAATCAAATCTACATCTAAAAAAGATATAAAAAAGAAGATACATTAATAAGAAGAAATAGGGCACACAACGCGATACATAAAAAATTGAAATAAATAGAATTCTATGGCCAATAAGCAATATCAATATAGTCTCATGTAATCGATTTTAGATTTAGTCTGATAAAACTACTTGAAAAAGATGCTTCTGATATCGTAACTTGTAAGAAGACCGATTGGTAGTCACATGACTTATGAACTCACATGAGCCAGTCGCGACAGAAAGCCGCAGGATAAGATTAATACGATCCCGCTGAGTTTTTCGACTAGCGGCTTACGGCGCAGGATATTCTGAACGTCCCGATTCGCTTCAGATTTTTCGCTTTCTTTTCTTTGGCTTTTGCGAGGAAAGTTTCTTTTGACCAAATTCGATAAAGTAAATCGCCATTGGCGGGTCCCGCAAGTCCGGGGAGGAGAGGGATGAGTTTTCGGACAATGACCCGGTAATATTTCTCAATGTACGCTATACACAAGTTGTTCTAAAATTGAGAAAGCGAGACGCAGAAGCAATCGAAATAATTGCAATTATACGTAAATTATAACAGTTCAATATCGTTCAATTTATGATATAGACCAAGATCTTTTAATAATTATATATATCAATTGAATAAATTATTATCTCAATCATTTCTATAATTTATACTTTCAATAAGTATTGAGTTTAAAAAAAATATTTTACAGTGTTCCAGTTATCCGGATTGGCTTTTATATAAAAAATGAATTCATAAATTTTGTGATATTTTATATTTAAATATTTTCAATTTAAATATAGATTGTGCATGCACAAATCAATGGAATTTTCAGTTATATCCGTTTTTTATTCAATTTGACCGCGTTAATATATAATTAATGGCACCTAGTAAGATAAATTTTGCATATAACTAACACAAAGGAAATCTACGGCTTGATATTCAACATATTGAGTACGAAATACGAGCCGTATATTTATCGGAGAATTTATCGCCGCTCGGTGGGTGGGAAGTGCGGTGATCGAACTCGTGTAAAAGTTATTGCACCACGAAAGTCATCGATGTGCATCAACGGTGATATCCGCTGATTTATACCGACTACTGCAGAATGTAGTTTTTCGGCAACAACCAAAATAGGTTATAGAGCGAATAATGCCGCTTCGCGGATGATATCGGTAGAAAACAAATAAACTGTAGCGACACGCATTTGCGAATTATGGACGCCACGCGCCGCACCGGTGTATGGTTCATTAATCTCGGTTGTCAACAATTTCACGATCTATTAGCCTACGTCAAGCAGAAAAGCTTTCTAAACGACTGTTGTATCCGCGACTCGCGAGCTTATTTTTCACGTTCCATTATTCATTAATGATGTATAGAGAGACGTATCGCGAGTGTAATACATAATATCGCGGCGGTCAACATGTTAGATAACATTTACATGAATTGTGGCGTGCCAGTAAAGGTATTTTGTCACCGTTACACTTTTGTCACCGTTGTATTTACACATTGCATCACAACAGAAATCTCGCATCCATGCGCAACAACAACTCGTCGTACATTTTCCGATGATTAAATGCGTTAATCCGGATAGGTCAGTAACGATACAAAATACTTTAAATATCACGTTGGCTACATTAAGCTCTTAATATAGCTAATAAAATATGCATTATAGTTTTAATAATCTGTTCCTGTCTTGTATGTTCGTCTAATGCAAAATGCATTAATTATTTGCTATTTTTGAATAAAATCAAAATCTAAAACTGATAATTAACGGAAGTTGAGTCGCGTTCTCGAATTAACGCTAGAACGACAGCAATTTTTCAAATACTTTATAATAAATTTAAAAAAAAACTGTTTATGAACTTTATATAAACTTTTAATTAATATTAATTAATATTAATGATAGAAAGTATGAGAGATTCAAAGTTCTAGTTCAGAACTGAATTCTTAACTTTCTTAACATACGATTGAAACTTATACATTCAATACAGCAATCAGAACTTTTAACTAAAGTAAAAATTCGAAACTTTGATTTAATTTACACAATACACAGATCAATTTAGATCACAATCTTGTGTGTCACAATAAGCAAATATTATTCCTCCATTCGCTCCAATCCCGGTACGAAAATTCTAATGGCCGAAATAAAAACATCTTGGTGAGCATGTAATATAGCGAAGCCATGTACGAACGAAGGAATTTGATAAATGGCACACATAATCCCGGTACATACCATCACGAAGTACGTCGGTGAGAGTTACTTTTGAACACAATGAATTCATCAACGATAGCTTCTCAACTTTCGTGACTTGCGAATACTTAACAAGAAGAAATGTAAAAGGAGAAACCTTATAATATTCATAGTTTGAGGTTTGAGTGAATAAACATTCTGAACACCGCCATCTTCGTAACTAAATAAAATATTTGCGGTTTGGATGTTAAAATATTTCTAGAACTATACAAAAATTATAACGTCGAAACAGCGAGCGAGCAGCATGTGAGATGTGTAATTTTTTCCTCAACTTTCTCTTAAAACTTTCCAGCGTATATGTATTTGTTACGTCGTTACATTCAAGTTAAAATTGATGAGATAAAACGTAAAAAATAAAAGTGGACATAGAGAATGAGATTATAGATTGTCGACAAGGCACCTCATTAATCTCTTCGCGGTGTTTGCAATTGTTGAAAAATCGCCTGTTCGCAAATTTAACGATGCATTTTTAATCGCGTTTGCCTGCGGAACAAAAATTTATCCCGACGAGACAAAACTTTTTTTATTTGTACTCATACGTGCTTGCACCTGCGAGTAGACGCGTGAATAAAAACGGCGTACAATTCTACCTTTTTTTGTTTCATTTGTGAATTGTCATCCACGTGACACGTGACACCAATACAAATTTAATTGGCGCTACAAAGAAAAAACCCGGTCACGGGGCCGCGAGGAAAAACACGGGCGATACATTAGGGGATCGAGCCAGAAACGTATATGTATGACGCACACGGAGAAAAGATACTTGCACGGATAATGCGACGTGTGTCGAAAAGGTCGAAAACAATAGCGTCCAGAAACGAATGTTTCCCTCCTGACCGACAGATAATGGGAAAAGTCAGATCCGCGGAGACGCTGATGCTGGCGTCAACGCTATAACTGAGCATATTATATATTTGTTAGACCGTTTTTGTTGAAACATTTCTCAGTCTGAATGCGTACATTCTCGCGAAACTCTACTCGGAATATCCTAATATTTAATATTTTAATATATCGTAATTTTCTACCGATATCCTCTCTTTTCTCTCTGTTAAATTTTAAATTTTATATTAACTCATTAAACTACCGTTTTCTTAGGTCAAATATTGTCCGACTCGTGAATTATATAATTGCTTTAATTACTGCGAAAAATTTACATGGACGTTCATGTAAGATAACCAGATAATTTGTTCTCTCTTTCTACTTTCTACTCTGGTTTAATAAAAATTGAATTTTCCTCTAAAGCTCCGCATGAAACGTTCCAATACAAAACTTTATCAGAATTACTTCCCGTACCTTCATGCGGATAAATTAATAAAGAGATGGATTCGTCGACAATGATATATAGATTACGTCGAAAATTTATTGCTTTTACACGTATCATCGGAGTAATTCCATAATCTTCTGGTTATCCCTACGCAAAGCTCGAATTTCAAAGCTCGGTATTTAAATTCCGGATTGTACCAAATAACGTACATGCATGTGAGTCGTTCCATCCACCGGAAGTAGGAAACGATCGACCATAAATACCCATTGGCCATCGGCAGCGTGCCGTCTATCGACTGGACTCGGACGTATCGATAATCGAACATGAAAGCCACGTGATGACAAATGCGTTTATCAGAGACGGCTGCTGCGCGTTGCAGCTCGGCAATACTGTAAATAATTCGCAGACTATGATTCCAGCCACATATTGTCCCATGCATGTTACGATCCGGGACATTAATGATCCGACGACTAAGGAAATTAGTGTGACGTTCAATCCGCTGGATTCCTTCCAGTGATAATGCGCGGGGAATCAATACGTTGTCACACACGCCTTATCGAGACTCGCCAAGAACACGCTGGAGACATGGAACAGCAAACAATGTAATGCAACAATGCGTACATGCTGCACGTACTGTTCACTGTTCAGGAAAGCGGGATATTATGCATTATTTAGTAAGATCTATCTACGTTACTAAGAATTTTATTCGATCAATCTTCAAAACTTTATCATTAATCGTTAATGTGATCTTTTGCTGTTCAAATAATAATAAAGAGAAGAAAATTTAAATTTAAATGCGCCTTAAATTTTACTTTTCCCTGAAAAAAGAAACAAAAATTTTTAATATTCAATGATCTATGCTATTTTTATATATTTACTGGAATCTATATACAAATTTGAAATATATATAATATATTTACAAACCTTTTTTATATATATTAAAACATTCAATAATTCAGAATTATAAGTATGTTTCATATTATCTCTCCTTTTTTTATTACAGAAGGAAAAACACACAATTGTAATTATATAAAAATTATAATTAATAGTAGTTAATAAATCAGATCGTAATTAACTTTATATATTATATTTTTTATATTAATTCTATTTTTTATATTAATAATTTTATATTAATTTATATTATATTAATCCTACACAGTAGAATTAATTTGTAAATAACAAATAATTTCCTGAAAATATTTCGCCGAGTATATCCAATCGTCTACGACCGTTTCTTAATTCTATAGTTCTCCACGGCACCTATACCAACCAGATGCTGTTGAAATCTTACACGGAAATGAAAATTTATGCTGCCATAAGTCCGTCGCGATGGAACTCGATTCGAATCCCGTATCGGCGCGTAAATTTCATTTCCATCGAATTCCGCGCATAGTCGGCGGATCGGTTTCGAAGCGACCGTATTCCAAAATGGCTGCTTTGGGCTTCTTCAACTTTTCGCGAGATATTGTACGCATAACAAAAATATTAGATCCTTTATAAACTCTTATAAACTTTTATGATTCAGATTTTCCCAATTCAACAAATTTATTTCGACATGAAATATCTTCGTCTTAAAAAAAGGGGAAAAATCCCGAATATACATTTGAATTATTATACAATAAATCTTTCAAATTCATCAAGCAATATTTTATCGGTTAAAAATAAAAAGATTTCGCAAATCGAATTTCACATGCACAAAATTATTAATAGAAAATTCATCGTTTAATATAAAGCGGATTAAATTTTAGCATAATTTTAATTTGAGGTTTAACTGACATGAGAGATATATGGTGAAATTAAATTTTGGAAAGTTATAACAAATGAAACCTTGCTGAACATAAATTTGGATCGGCCCTAAAATATCATTCGACGCGTCCATAATACTTCGTATATCATGCACTTTATCCATGCGACGTAGACAAATGTATCCCAAGTTACGAAAGTACGATACATTTTATTCAAAGTGGACAGTTCTAACAATAAAACTGGATCTTTCTCATTGTGCATTATTCGAATGTGTCTGTTCGGTCAACAAACCGTACTTGAGAATCGATTATCCACAGGGGACAGTTACCTTAATCCGCGCAAAAAAAAAAGAGATGAGGACACGCTGGGAAACGGAGCAGAGGTAAAGGCAAAACGGACGGGCTCATCACAAGATGTAATCTTTCGTAATTAATCGCTATGTGCTCTCGCGCCTTGCGGTTTAACTGACGTAGAAAGAGAGAAGCGCGCGGATGCGGTAGGAGTGGCCATGTCTGAGTGCCTAAATCCGCTTAATTATCTGGCGTTCTCATTTGATTCCTGCCGGCTCCGCGCTCCTTTCTCTTTGTGCTCTAGCCAGCAGGAGAATTTAACGCCAAAGGGGGCCATTTCGGTCTCCGACGTATACGGCGCGGCGGCGGCGAGGAGATAGACGCGAGCGTAAATGCGACGATTTGTCTCACTCCTGAAACTTATGAAGCGATCTAGCTTTTAGGAAGATTTTGCAATGCTTCTTCCTGGGAACTTGGTGTGGTAGGGATATGTTTCTTGTTTCCGGATAAAGCTGATGCGAGCGTTACGGATATGAAGAAATGGATGATCCGTCCCATTTATTAACTCCCTACACTTCGACCTTTCATAATAATATAATTCTGACGTCGATAAATTTATTTAAGAGTAAAGAAATATTATTGTATATCAGATTTGTGCTTTTTTTTCACACGACGTGTCAGCAGTATCTACACAAATAATTCAAGTTAGCTGAATATTTTGGCGTATTTGCACCTGACCTACATTTCAACCAATATGTCTTTTCATTTATTATAGTTATTCGTGTAAAAAAAAAATTATAGAGCGCCCTGTGTATATTACGTTCTTTCAGATACAAATTCTTTTACCAATCTGATATAATTAAACTTTCTGTCGAAGTACCCTTTACGCTAGAGGTGCGATTAAAAAAGGGTTTATTAAATCGTTAAACAGAATCATATACCTATTCCGCTTTTAATTTCACATAGAACGGAATTTAACGAAATTTTAATTTAAGACTTTATTACAAAAAATATTTAATATTAGATATTAAAATATCATAGAAAAATATGATATTTAATATTAAATATTAAAATATCAGAAAAATATGATTCATGCAGCAAAATGTCTTAATAAAATTTTCTGTAAAATAAAAATCAACAGAGGATCGATCGAAACATTGCGGTAGGTAAGTAAAACGAAACTCGCAATGTCCTGGCATACAATTTCGAACGATGCTGCCTACTCAAATCGACTTAATTATATTTTGTTAGTAAAGCACGCAGCAGCCACATTTTGTCCTGATGACTATATTAAATAATAACCGCGTGACAGGGAACAGCAATCTACAATTCGAGGACTTATTCGACCAGTATGTCAAACGTGTACGTCAACATGACACGTACACGATGCGTTATTTCGTTGGCTCGGCCAAAATTATTAACGATCGGGAGCATGCAGTCATGTGCAACAAGGATAGTTCAAACTTTCGGACGTGAGAAACACTCGACGGTAATCTACCACACGTCTTCGACTCTCGCTGGACGACAACTATATAACTTGCGAAGCGCTGTATTTCAATTGCTGTATTGCAATTGCTGGTATACTGTACTCGAGAAGAATTTTGCCGCAAAATTTCAAATATCACTTATACAATCGTACTTTTATACGATTCTTCCTTTCGTCTTCGAAATATATGCTGCCTTCAATAAACCAGGCGGAACGTTATTCGGAAACCTATAGAATATCGAATCCACAACTTGCAAAGATAAAACATCAAAGAGGTGAATTGTGACGGTGCACGGGCCTTTTCCCGTCATTTCAAGCAATTGCCATCAGGGCGCAGTCTCCATATCTCTCCACAACCATCTTTCAATTCATTCCCTTCCTCCCTATCTTCGCTACAAGTTTGACGTTATATCTCTCAACTAATACATTGAGCGTACTGATATTACTGTAACGCAACGATCGAACCAAATTTCATTTCAGAAATTTTCGAAAAATTCAGAAGAAATTACTTACATCGAGAGATCTAATCATTCTTATCAATTTCGACGTTTCGAAATCAATGAAGGTGAAAATTATATGGATCACACAGATGAGCGAGTTTCATGTGAGCGTAACAGTATAGCTACGATATATTGCAGTAGCTAAATGTATATTCGTATAATTTCAATGTTGATGTTTGAGTTAATTGTTAATTGAACAATGAATAAAATGATAGTAACAATAAAATATTAATTTCAAACCATAAAAACAACGACAAATTCAATAGAGAGAAACTAGCCGCGGGACACACGAGTAATTAGTCAATTAAATTTCTAACAAGAATTCCAGATTATTCGAACACGCGAACGGCTCTGGTGCATATAAATGGTAGGAATCCATCAACCTCGTTCGACACCGATAAATAAAATCCGACTGCACTATCTGCATTCGATACGCATGAAAATAGTTTATTGATCGCGAGTGCCATGTGCTTGCCCATTTCGACAAACACGGCCAAACATCAGAGAAGCTATTTTTTTCACGGGAGATGTGAGTCATACAGAATTTTGATGCCGCCCGAGGGTACAGGTGCATGGTAACAGCGAGAAACACGCTTCGCACTACAGCGCGGTGTACGCGACGGGAGAAAGGGGTAGCGTGTTGCGAGAATAGCAGCGAGCGAAAATAGACAACGCGCGTTGAAATGCCGAAAGGCGAGGAATATAGCTGATGCAGTCCAAAACACTGACAAAGCTCCAAGCTCCGGGGAGCCGCGGACGATCAACCGCACGATATTAATGTCCCGCCAAAAAGAGGAGCGAGGTGCGTCGAGAGAGGGAAAGTTTAAACCGCGGCATCTCATTAATGCGAAGCAGAGACGCCAGGAATGTTTCTACGCCAGATTGCACCGCGTACAGTGCGATCTGCATTACAATATAGTAATTCGTCGATTGCACCTTGACGAATATTTGTAATGCAAAGGGAGAAAGCGGCATATGCGGTCAACGATTCTGTTGTAAGTATATATGCTATGCAATAAATGCAATTTACAGTAGGTACAACACGCTTTTCTTCGATGCGAAAGCGCGCGTGATATAATTGGCTTTTTTCTCCCTCACATCACCGATCAAAAGTTTCGTTTATATCGAGTGTAATATTAATTAATCAATTTCGTTATATTATTTGTACAATTTTTTTCTACCTATAACGCTGCACGTGTTAAGTCATCAAAAGACGGAATATTCGTAACTTTGTTCATCTTTGCGACACGTTTACGGTGGATTTTCGCAGTGCCAATGTGTGCAACAACGATTAATTAAATGTTGCATATTGCTACTACCTTGCGAATTTCTACGTCCCACAACGCTTTCATAATTTAATTATGTTTCAGAGAGATTTGATTGTGACGTTCACGCAGTTTAAGTACAGCCAATGTATTTGTCTCTTGAATTTCGACTATAATTTCTGATATTACGAAAGCAAAATATCAATAATATTTTTGTAATATTTCTAAAAGTTGCAATGTGTGATAAATAAAAGCAACTATTCAAAACTGTTAAAAAAATAATTAGTTATTGAATAAAAATAATCCATTTTATAGTCGTCACTCATCAATCAAATAGCATATAATGCGTTATTATATATCGTAATTTAATTATTTTCTATTATTTAAAAAAAAGGTAATAAAAACAATATTCGAAACAATCAAGAAATTTGATTAATAATAAAAAGCAACTTTATAACATTGCAAGAAAATGATATCATGTCGAAGTAAAAAGTTATTTTAGCGTAAGCATATTAATAGAATGTTCCATTTGTGGTACGAATGGAACACTACGAATTGACATAAATTAAATGTGAACTTTGTATCAACGTTCCTATTATTTCGTTTGAAATCCTAGATATTCATCGCATCGCGCGATGAAGATGGACGTGTCAGATATTCGTGGAACATAATCGATAACGCGAATCGTCTCCCCTCCTCGACAAATCAACGTCGACGACAGACCATTTTCGAATATCGCATTGTGATTTGTTTTTGCTTGTCCGACAAATTCTCGTCACGAAATTATTGCGCTCCTTTGTCTCCATTTCATTTTATCCTGTTTTATTATAATAAGTTCCATCAATCCGTACATCGCAGATTCTATATATAATGGAATGTAAATTGGAATAAAGACGATCATCCGTGTAGTTAGTCCAGCAGTTATATATTAATATAAAATGTATTTATAAAAATTAATCTTCCAATCTTCAATCAAACATAAAGTCTTTACAATTAATTAGAGAAAATGTCACTTGCGGTTGGGTTGGATCTTGGCAACCTGATTATAATATTTAATAACATAGCTCTTTGCTGAAACAGTGAATTCATACTTATATCGATAATCGATTTAACTTTTAATGCTAATAAGCATCATTTTTAAATCACTGTAAAGAATTTATTGCGAAAAATATCACCTCAACCAGGTTTCGGAAACCTAGACTTTCTTACAATCCGTGACGGGCGTCTTTATCAATTAGGTCACTGAGGCATGTGGTGATATTTATCGCAATAACTGATGGTAAATACTGAAGAGAACGTCTTATTTCAAGCGATCGATGTGAGTAAACAACAATAAATAATGCTTCAGTGATAAGTGTAAAGAGCTCCAGGCTCGAACCTTGGTTGGGGTAATATTTTTCACAATACATTCACTTTACAATGATTTAAGAAGGATGCTTATTAGCATCAAAAGTTAAATCGATTATCGACTTAAATATTTACTGTTGCAGCAAAAAGCTGTGTTTTAAAACCAACGAATAATCGGCAGTTTATTTTGAGTTGGGAAATGTATACAAAAATCGTACAGAAATATTATTATTAGAGTACCAAGATACAGCCCGATCGAAAATGACATCTTCTCTAAATTGTAAGATTCATATCATCGCGGCATCGGTTCTGTTTCACTTGTTATTATTCAAATTTTAATGGTAACAATTAGTGCGAATAGAGAGAAACCGATAATTTCACACAGCGGGTTTAAATGTCTATGCCGTAAACAAGTTATCATATTCTCATACATATTATTTGTATATAGCTGTGTGCGAATCCTTATAGCATTTAGCTATAAATTTAGCAAAATCATATCACATCGGACCTTGACGTATTAATCACAATAATCACTATACCTGTTAAATATTTTTTCTATCGTGTCATAAAACTTGTTATAAGGATGCACCTAGAATGCAAGCTGCGAATGACTCACATTCATCCCGATCAACGAAAACAATAATATCATCAGATAGCCCTGTCAATCAGCTGTCGAGAATCGCTAGTCTTGCCTTTAGTTTGCTTTAGCAGCGTGCAGGCATCCTACGCATCCGGAAGTTCAATCGAAACTCCATCAGTATCGATCGTAAGTTACAAGCAACATTCTCTGTTTGGCTAGTCGACATAGCCCCGCGTTATAGGATCCGAAAGATGGGATATCAAAGGTAGAGAAAATGAGTGGAAAGTAGAGAAAAGGGGAACAGTTGAGATCATTTCACGTGGATACCTAGAGAGCTTGATACCCTCTGAAATAATAAAGATTCCCAACAGAGCATGTTCCCGAGTAATCGCATAAATATTTGCGCTGGTCGACAAATAGAATACGCTCCTTCAAAAAAAACGAGAGACTGATTTCCAAACTTTTGTTCTTAAATCATCGGATATAAATCATCGGATAAAGTCACTTACGCATTTGGTTTATAAAAATATCCAAAATAGTTTACACTTTACCATAAAGAAAATGCGATATAAAATTTAAAAAACCTGAAGTATAACACGAGTTTTATATCTAGATAAAATTTTTATCAATCAGGTAACGTTACACCGCGATAAACCACTGGAGAATTTGAGCGTTGGACCTATCGCTCGGTTAAATTTATTTTACTAAGAGCTAATAGGTAAAATATTTCTATTGTTCCTTTTTTTTCCTTTACTCGAGGTGTACGTCCGTTCGACTCACTCGCATCGCTGATAAAAATTAGAGTCATGTCAAAAGAACAATCACGCCGTCGATGAAAACGAACACGCGCCTGACATGTCCTTTACACTTCGGGCGACGCGTGTCGCTCGTGGGACATACGTCATTCGCGGACCACTCGATTCGAAGATCGCGAAAGCCGTGTGACGTGACGTGACCTGACAGGAACAAGCGGGAATCGCATTAGCATGTCATGCTGCCATGTGCGCGCGTGTCTCTACGCAAGACTATACGTATCTTACCCGAGAAATGCGGCAGAATACGGAGCGGTTTCTAACGTCTCCGCGATGCGCAAGTGGAATCGATCAACGCGCAAATATATATATATATATGAGAATCGCGTGGAAGGAGGGCAAAGATCTCGCTGTATAATCGAATCTCGAGTTCTAATCAAATTCCGCACTTCAGAGTCAGAGGTCTTGAGCCATCGCCTAAATAAGAGCCCCTTTCCAGGTTAATTTTTGTGTACTCACTACTCCCCAGGTATGCGGGGAGAATATTTGTGCGCGCCCTACTCAACTGACGAAAGAGTATAGTTTGCAACTCTATCGGATAATATAATCAATAACATGCGCAACACTCTCGAAACTTCGTTCACAATGCTGACATGAAGTTCCTCCATTCAAAAGTACCTTCGAGCATAGATAAAAAAGCTTTTAGATTAATATTTAATTAATATCTATAAAAGATTATATATATATATATATATATATATATATATATATATATATATAATAAGTTACAATATGACTTTTAACTCACAATATGACTTTATGCGCCGCGCTCACAAAAAACTCGGTAACTATTAAATGTTTTCTTTATTAAAAGATGATATTAAAAATCTTTTTTGAAATGTTATAGAACGATACGCGAACAAAATTGCTGGAATTTTACGATGATCACAGGCGCGTGAATGAGCATGTTTCTAACGGATCTGCGGTTGCAAATCGCGCCGTTTTAACGCATGGTTAGTTTTCGGCACTGCAACTGTAACATAGTCCACCCACGTACGATCGCGAGCACGAGTGAGCATTCGGCGAAGATGGCGGATCACGTCCGCCGCGATAGTTCCTTTGCGGCTACGCGAGGTATTTGGCCGATGCGATATCGTCTTACTATTCCAAAGAAATAGATTGGTATTTTCTCAGAGCCGCTTTGACCAAAGGACTTTCCACACTAGATTTGATGACAAAATATTTTTATCTATGCTCTTGGTTTACGCTAACTTTTATATTCAACTCTGGTACAAGTACATAATTAACAAAAAAATTTAACGATTCAAAAACGTAAAAAACTTAAAATCTTACTTTAAGTAAAGTACAATATATAAACAGCCATACAGTTATGATATTTGTTAAATAAGATGCAACAAAGAGAATTACGATTTATATTTCTATGTATACCAAAAGAAGATATAAAACTAAATCAAGAATTTTTTTATATAATTATCAATGATCAGCGATATTATTAACAAAATGTTAAAAAAATAAACAATTAAATAAAATTGACACGAAAGCAAAATTAAATTGCAGGACGTCGCGCATTTTCTCTTCCTAGCTGTTTTATTATCGGAAAGTTTATGTTGCGTCACCTGCAGAGATCGAACATCGGAGATTAAAAACATTTACGACTTTTACGAAGTAATAGCGCTTCTTTTTATGTGCAATTTCTATATGTTTCGTTGACACTTTACAGATCAAAAATATAGTTTAGTGAAATATTGTTCACAGTCGTAACGGTTGTTACGTATCATCCACTAAACGTAAGCGTAAGAAAATCGATCAATCCCAATCAAGTATTTTCCCCTACTGGAGTTACGGACAACACAATATTTGATTTGGATTGGTCGATTTTCTTACGCTTACGTTTTACGTCTTTACGCGATTTTATGTGTGCATGAAGGCCTTCAGTGTTCTAAACCGTGCGTCCGAGCAAACGCGACTCAGAACGAGAACCCCCCGGCGTTGTCGTGTGTCCGTAAATCCTAAAGGCGACTCATCAGGACAACAGCCCCCAGGCATTGTCGTCAAACCGGTGATCTAGGGCAACAGTCCCGAGGCGTTATCCCGGTCCTACGCGGTTCCGAGCGTGGAACATTAAATAAAGGCGAGTACTTGCTTCAGCAGTAGATAGACTAAATTCGCGAACCGGAGTGACACTGACAATGTGAGTGCAAGACCTTCTGTACCAAAGTGAATTATAAAATAAAGATTATACGAAAAGACAGAGTACATGTGAATAACATCTGCGCTGACACAGAACAACGGTCGTAACGCGGTTAAATTCCACCATTAATAAAAATAAAATATTCGAGTCTATAAGGGATGTTCTACTATCTATATGCGATATCAAGTTCCTTGCACTTCATTTCATGCATATTATCGAATCAATTTAAAATAGAATTATCTTTGATAAAAATTTAGAAATATTAACTGTGTATTTCTAAGTAATTAATACAAGAATTTTCACAAAATAAATTTTAAATAAAATAAAAATAAATAATAAAATTTATTTTTTTATATATTATAGAAACAAATTTTATTTTAATATAATTTTAATTTAAGAATTATCAAGTAATTATATAAGTTATATAAAATTATATAATAAAAATTAATAATAACAGTGTAATAGAAAATTACTGGAAAAAATCCGTTAAATTAAGTTTTTATTAAAAGCTCTATGTCATATGTTAAGAAACCCATAAAAATTCGAAACAAAACGCTAAAAAAAAATAATATATATTTTTTAAATATAAATAATGAAATAACAAATTTACTTATTAAGAATTAAAAGTGTCTCGTAGAAACAAATAAAGTATCAAGAGAGAAACTGTCAATAATACTAAGTAAATTTTTAACTATCTCGTGAAAATGAAATGAGAGATCTGCTTATTCCAACAAATAAATACAATCTCTCACATTGAAAGTCCAACGAACGGTAACAGATGGCTCCGTAACTCGAGCATTAAGTTACGGTGAACTCTGAAGGGTGAGAGACACTTACTCCCCTCCGTTCAAAGAATTTATATAAGAGCTCTCCAGGGAAGGAAGAAGAAATAGAGAGAGAGAGAGAGAGAGAGAGAGAGAGAGAGAGAGAGAGAGAGAGAGAGAGAGAGAGAAATCGCGGCTCAGAAATTTACAAATACGAATATTTGAAATAATCATAAAAAGAAAATGAGATGGAAAAATTTGATAATATCTATCACAATAATAATTTCATTAATTAATCGAGATGCCATATCAAGCGTATATGAGAAAAAAAATGAACCATGTATAGTCATAATTAAGATATATAAAAAATTTTATATATCTTTCTGTTAGCAACAGCAATATACTTCTATAAAAAAATGTCTGTATATAATAACAATTAATGAAATAGTAAATTATTATTATAAATGAATTAATTAGAATACATAAAAAGCAAATACATCGAAACCATTTTACATAAACTATTTTTATTATTTGAAATATTTTAATAATTTTCGGATTATAAGAATTAATAATCAAATAGATTTCTTATAAACAATATGGTTTTTAAAGGAATACGATTTGATTTCTAAGGAATAAAATTCTCTCCGAAAAAAAAAGGAATTTTTAAATCGGAATAAATCCGCTTTTTATGATAAATTATTATTCGTGTTGCTGTAAATTTAAAACCCATCAACTTAAAATAATCTTCTTATTTCGCTTATGCTGCGCCAAAAATAAAACAAATCGAATAAAATGAATCAAAAGAACATAAAAATAAGCCTTAACAATTCATATAAATCACAGAAAATGAAGCAGATGGAAACAAATGAACTATTCGCCAAACATAGAACTGATAATTAATGAAAATGTCTGCAAAACATTTTACCGTCTTAAAATATTACTATGTCGAGTTCTTTGATCGCTTTTTAGTTACTTGACTTAATTACTACTATCTATATTGTTTTCTTACATTTTCCATTTAAGTGTATATACATACTTTTTTAAATTTTGAATCAAAATTCTAACAAGTTAAAAATAATACATTACACTAAAATATTCACTTAATGATGGCACTTTATTCAGACAATCGATCTATTTATTCGAATTCAAATGACTTAACTGCCCTACTTCGATATATTCAGCATTCCGTTTTTGTATGTTCAAAACTAGTAGACATCAGTTGCGGTCGCTGTCTACTAACGCGAACAACGGGTTTGAAGCTAGAAGGAATGAGCCCGTATCGAGATGGATAGGTTTCCTCCGAGAATAATAGCCGACCTCGTCAGAAGGAGTTATCCCCAAGATCGACGTTAAGCGCTGTTCGACCGTCTCAAGTATCGAAGCCACTTCTATCGTCCAGCACGCGCTAGTGACCCTGCGGTTGCACCAGAATTGCATCAAACTTCTCCCCGTTTCCCAGTTTCGCTCACTCTGTCCCACTCTCCCTCTTTCTCGCTCTCACGCAGATTGCCACATTCATCCATGCACACCTACGTCCCGCTGTAATTACGACGCCGGACTATTGAAGCTCTAATCACGAGGCGACAACTGTCCTCTCGCTGTCTCCGTTCCTCTCCTTCTCTGCCTCCCTTTCTCTCTCTTCCTCTTGGCCGCATATCCTTCCGCCGGATCTCCTTTTCCCTATTTCTCCCTTCGCTATCCCTTGACAACTACTTGGAACAGACGTGGACGACAAATGCAAGCTTCTCGAGCTTCGTCTCCCTTGAGCAGACATGTGTATGCGACTTGTCAGCGTCTTTGTGATTTGGAAGATCAAGCGAACCATTCATTAAGCGATTGAAATTGTCATTTAGAGAACGGTCGAACTTGTCATCGCATTGAATGAGCTTACAGATCTGTGAGACAAGCTTGCAACCAGTACGCTCGATCTATGCTACCGTGTAATCAAATCGCTAGTGCTCTGACTGGGTGAAAAGCGAAACTGAATGAAAGGTCGAGGTATTATAAATCACGCAAATTAGATATAAACGAATAGTATAAAATCTAGTCAATTTAATATACAAAAATAATATTATCAAAATTGATAACATTATACAAATATAATTTTTTTATTTATACTTTGTCTTTGGCGCTGACTAAGACACATTAAAGATTCCGCTCAGTGTAAAAAAGGTACATTGAAAGAATTATTTTTGTAAAATTTAATTTATAGAAAAATTTTAGGGACAAAATTATTTTAGAATATTTAGAAAGACAATAAACAGATTATTCTCGGCTCTTATTTCTTACGCTATTTACCTAAACCGCGAGTATGATTGATTGTCATCTTTCTGAGATCTGAATTGAGTTAAGAAAAATCACGATTTATAGTAGAAGGACCCATCAGGAACTATTTAATCAAACACGTCAAGCTTGTCGAGATAATGCTTATATCCGTATTATTAATTAATGCGGTTCAATTCATCGACGTTTTATGATCGATCACTGTGGAGCAATGCTATATTCATTATTTCAGCGCTCACTCGATTCAGCGTATTAGTCAATTGTATTAATGAACAATTAGATTTTTATAATCACTAATGGATACTCGGAGAGAGTCCTTCTTGTTACTGATTAATGATGAACATTAATGAAGTGCATCCGATACGAATGGTATCATTTGCTCGACGGCACTTGAACCAAATTCAATCAATAAGTAGCTCATTTTGTTACGGGCAAACGTATAATAGCCCATATTTCCACGAACCAACCGAACCACGTAAAACTCTCTATAAGCATCTAATTTAACAAATGTAGACAAATCTCGACATAATATAAACAAGTATTTTTCCAAGCATTTTAATTGCTGACTGAGCTGAATGTAATGAAGAAAAAAAAGATTTCAAGTTATGCAAACGAGAAACCGGGATTTTTCCACGCTGCTATTTTTAATTTACGAAAGAAAGAATTTTTGCGCACGGAGTTTGCCTCGTCTATTTAAAAACTTCTACTTTTCAAATAAGTGTCTCAATTTTCAAAATTCTACCTATTCAGAAACAATCAGACACAATATAATTTCAACAGAAAATTTAAATTATACCGTTTACTGTTCAGTTTTTGTAATATTTTTATTTTATAACATTTTCAGATACAAAAACGAGATATAGAAGAAGCGTGATCAGCGAATTATTTTAAGAAGAGAAAAAAAGGGGAGCAGATTTATTTATATATTTTCTTTAGCTCGCCCTCACGAAGAAGCTAAGAAAGGAGCCATCCGAAAATTTATTTATAGACCGCTCGAACTTTTTGATCAACATGATCATATAGTAACGTATTCTAAAGAAGAAAAACCGAACGTGAAACTCGAACTAGGATGCACCCAGTCTTTATTCAGATCGTCATATTTTCGACTCAAAGTCTCTGTCAAACGATCCTTTTTCAAAAACAATCAAGAAAAGCCCTCCTCCTGACGACGTCGTCTTCAGCGAAAAAAACAGCTCCAACACCTGAAAAAGTTTGAGCTAAGTTGTCGCATCGACCACGACGACTAATTTCAAGGCGTAAAATCGGATTTCGCGGTGGACGAGAGTCAATCAATGATCAATGTAATTTACATAAATCTCAAGTGACGAGGCAGAAACACCGACGTGAGATTCATGCACCACATCGTTGAAGATGATTTACGCGCGGTTTTACCGCGCAATACATCAACAAAATTCCCATTCATTTTTCTTCTATGTCACAACAAGGCTATCTATATTGTCAAGGCTTTGTCGACATGCATGTCAATGCGTCTCGCCGAAAGCTCGAAACAGCGCAGACCATGTATTCCGAAATAAATGCAACGCTCGCTCAAATGTTTGCGGTACAAATGATGGAACTTACACCGAAGTCTCGTCATACCAAATTGCGATACATATTACAAGATACATGTAACTATTTCAACGTATCCCCCCGTTTTCGCTTTACACGTACGCGCGTGTTTAATTGCAGTCTCGCTCATATGATGCGGATCCTTTTCAATTGTAAATCTCATTATATTTGCATTCATCGGCGGGTTGATATTGCAGGTTCCAATTCCCAGCGTATGTTATCCCAGCCGTATATAACAAGAATACTCCCCTCGTCGTATAATTACGAGTAGCCGAGCATACAACGTAATCAGCAGAATGATTATAAATCGAACGATTATTTATTCGGTAAAATTTTGTCATTTTCCCTCCAAGATTTTTTTATATTTTAATGCGGCTGGTCTTGGCCGCTGTTGCGTGTATTCCACATTCGTGTTTCATGCGTACGCTTCCGATTTGAGAATTGTAACCATTCGTATGTACACGGAACAAAGCGCAGTCGTTAATGAGTGAAAATATTGAAAAATATACTGCTGCGCGACACCTCTAAAACATACGATTTTAAATCCCTACGTACGTCGTATATTTCACCAACTGGAGAATTTTAGCCTGCAAATTAACACGAATATTTAAACGGGCGTACGAGGTACTTATCAACGACGTCATTAACCATTAGCGCCATTACTGCGACTACCATACGCGAATGCATTATTCGGCCCATAATGCATCGCATGACTATAAGCGGACGTGTGCTGTTAGTTTTGTATTTTTTATCAGCCCAAATGTTATCACGAAAGAGCTATTATAATTAGAGATATTTGAGGACCTACGGATTATAATATGTCAAGAGCCTCTATTACATATATTAAACCAGCAATAATTATGTTGAATTGTTTAACTCTAAAAATGGCATAATAAAAAAACTAATAGTTTCTATACTTCAAAATAAAACTGATTAAATCCTGCGATTTCGTCTTTTATTTATGTAAACATTAAAGCAATGTTTTATTGTTTTCTAATAAAATATTTCTAAAAAAAACCCGTACGAAATACACGTTTATCACTTTTTGTATGTATAAGAGCTTGTGATATCCTTATTACAACAAATTTACAAAAAAATTTGCTTGTAATCTCAAAAGTTATACTAAAAATAAAACTAACAATAAGATTCCTGCAATGGTACGTGACAAAAAGTTACTTAAGAAAGTCAAGGCTTTCTGAACTTTTCGTATTCTGATAAACGTAGATAGATAATATATCTCCATGCCTGCAAGATGCCCTTTTGAATTTCTAAAGTTTGTATCGTTACCAGATGCGCTTCCAAGTACAGAGGCTTTCAATGAACAGCATTATATATTGAATACGCCGACGAAATTAGCATTTAGATAATATCCATGGGTATATATATCGCACTAGGATATCTGGTAGTGACTTAATCCTTCCACGACCAAGTTGGAGCCCCTACGATGTCCCGGCCAGAATCTTGCCCAAGTTGCGGACAAAGTGGTTAGGAGTTTCAGGAGCGGCCATGCAAATGTGTTAGTTGCATTCCGAGGCCGAGTTTTCCTTCGACTTGGCCGGAAACTTCCTTTAACGAGCAGGAAGGAGTTCGAGGTTGCGCGAGGCTTCTTCACTGCAACAAATTGAACGGTTTTCCGCGCGCGATCGTGAATTGCCGATATTGTACACAAAATTTTATGGCCCCTATAACATAAAATATCGGAGTATCCCCAATGGAAAAACTAAGCAAATCAGATTTTAATAATTTTGCTATCGGAAATATCCGACCGTTGGTACCACATGAGAATACTCAAGTATTAGATAATGTATACACAAAGACGGTGCGCCAATATCAGTTTGCATACTTCGCATATAATGGCCATTACGATGTAAGTGGATTTCAATGGATTAAAAGACCGATTTTTTAATCTTAGAAAGATTTCATAATAAGTTATTAGAAAAGTTTCGTCCCTAATTAAGTTTTTTCAAGTAATTATGAAAGGTGTGTGTTACAGATCTACATTCATTAAAAATCCAAAGAGATAAAAGAATGTAAAATATTCGATTATTTTAATCTTGTTATTTTAGAATCTGAATTTTGATAAATTTAATAAAACTGAAAGTTTAAATGTTTAAAGATAAGAAATTTTTTTTAATCTCGCAAAAACTGTTAAAGATTGTAAGAATTTTATTGCATCATTAAAATTCACATAAAGTTAATTTTATTGATTAATTTTATCTGTACTTATAATTAAATATTATTTAATTTCTCGTTATTGTAAAATAAAAATACTTCAATTTATAATAAATAATTACGGTCTTATTATTAAACAAGTGTATTTTACATGTAAAATTGTACGTAACGAATGGGATAAACGTTATGACAAAATTATATAGTGTGCATGAGATATTAAGTATAAATACTTATATAGTAATTATATGCCCGTTATCAAGCAAATAAATAAAAAAACGTTCTTCAACCTGCATGAAAATAGATGAAAAAATATATTAAGTGCTCTTAAATTCCATAAATATATATATAGTATGCATTTATATTATATCACGATAAATATATCATCAAAAGACACTTCACTTGCATGTCAGCAAATGATGACAGCCTATCGACGATCAAGTGGGATAATTTAGCGTGATACTCAAGTGATTTTAATGATTTTCGAGTCAACAACACTTCTGGCTGTCGAATAGTAATTCGGTCATTCTCCACTAACCCCCGACGCATGCATGCCGAATTGTCGTGCATTTTTTATCCGCCCTTCACTCTCTCCTCCCTCTATATTTTATCGATCGCTCTCGAATTTTTTTATATATGACAGTTTCTTTGGGGCTGACGGATATTGATGATATCAAAGATAATATATGAGATCCTGATATATAGCAATAGGATATCTTTCGCATACACCATTCGTTAGCTATTTTTACTACTCTTTTACTAGCAAAATGAGAAGAGGGAAAAATAAGAGAATTGTTCCAAAACAAAATATACATACTCTGTTAAAGATAATATCCCATTTTCAGGGCGGATTAAAGTATAACAAGTGTGGGGAAAGAAGAAAATATTAAATAGGTTTTTTAAGTTAAACATAAAAATCGTTCTTTACTCTGTTAGCTCGTTAAAATTACTTTACACTGAAACTTTCAAAATTAAATATTTTCCCTACGTTGCAGATTTTGTTTTCTTCGTGAACTTCCGGCAAGAGTCAGTCTTCTCGAGACCAAATGTAGTTCGTCGCGAGAAAAAGTGCGATGACACTATTATATTTCGCTGATACCGCCAATTTAACTGCGCGGATTAAACTAGTTGGCAAACTTCAAAAATAAAAACGAAAAGATTTCTTGCAAACTTTGCGTTTTAATAATAATTTTTTTTTTCTAAAAATATTAAAATGTAGTTTACGTCTTTTAAAATAAAAAATTATATTTTCGTACAAAAAATTGCCATTAACATAATATTTTTGATGCGATATAAACACACTATTGCAATATCAGAATACATGTTAATATTGATGCATTAATACTAACACAACACTAAGCATTGCTAACTAAAATGATGACAATTATTCGTTACTCGGTATCGAATTAGTAATGTTTCGCAATACTATTGCAGCGCTAAAGTTCTACAATATTCAGTACTAATGCGCCAATACTGGGGATACGAAAACTAGTGCTATGCTATATCAGGAATTAATACAGCATCGATATCAACATAAACCCAAGCGAATATTAGAAATCTCTGCTACGCTTTTGAAGGTATTAGTATTTACGTCAATTTTAAATTATGTATTAACACAATACCGTGTTAACATAATTCTAACTGCGTTAAAAATCAACATTGTGCCATGATAAATATCTAGAGTAATATTATTCACCTTAAAAAACGTTGATATTCTTAAAAAAATGATTAACGCTTCAATAATTCTAATAGCCTGCATTTTAATGTTACACAATATTGGGCTATCTTTTATTTAAAATGATACTGATACAGTTTAGTATATAAGCTAAAATTTATGTAAGTGTTGGATTATGCTATCGTGTCGATTCTCAAGACAAAATATTTCTTGATATTCTTAATATTTGAAGATATATATTATGATATTATGTAAGATATTTTTTCCTTATAACTGCATAAATTCGTTAATATATCTTAAATATTGTTATGAAGCGTCAGATCGTTTCAAGGGTCGTCGAGACATATATTTACGAAGCACGGTTTAAAATATGCACGGAGTTGTCGAAGTTATTTTTTGACGCAAATTTTGTTCTTTATAAGTTACGGAGAAAGCTGGAGAAATTTAATCGAATCTAAGAAAATCGACGTTCACGGGATGCCGAACTACCGCGAGAAGACGGAAACTTCATGCCGGAATGGGAGTTTAATGCGACATTTCGGTACTTTTGCAGCTGCAACGAAATTCAGGCAACTTCTGTTCCATTTGCCAAGAACTGCCGGGCACGGATATCTTCATCATGGAGAAAAGCGCTTGAAACGTGCGCGATATTGGACTATATGAAACTCGAACAACCATTTTTTCCCTTTATCCTCTTTCAGTCGGTGAACAAACGTTCCGCAAAAATCATTTCTCACCTAGAAACACCCGTTAGATCCAAGTACTATCTCCTCAGTAACGCGGACACGGTTCAAACAATACTCGGGTCTAAAAATAATTTATTCGCGCAATACGAAAAAGTATATGCTTTTCCAAATTGCTCCACATAATCGCGAGCAGCTGTGAAACTTTGGCATCGTTATCATAAAATATGCTCCACGCTCTTGTTGCACGACTGCAAAATAAGGAACAAAATCCACCTTTTAATAAGACGGGAGGGAGGCGACAAAAATTCGCTCAAATTTAGGAAAATTTAAGTACATCCCGCTCAGAGATGAGAGAAAACGAAATTCATGGAAATTCCTGAACCGTCCCGACGTCGAATTCAGCGCAATTATACTTCTGTGCATTGTAAGTCAAGATGCTAATTTCGGTTCTTGAAAAAAAAAAAGGATTGCATCGGCTTTTCACTCAAAAGTTGCCCGATAATCGTTGTAATAAATGTAAAAAAAAATTTTGCAAATTATAGAAAAAAATTAAAAAAAAGGCATTATTTTATGCTAAAAGATTTTGCATTAGACGTAACTCATTTATCGTTTATGAATAAAGAATATTATACGTGTCGATGACCTCGATGACATAAGCACGTTATATATCCAAAATTTTTTAATTATTTTGTAAAATCGAGATCGAACGTTAACCTTCTAATTCTGTCTCATGTTACTCTTACTTTTTCACTAATGCTGACAATCGCAAAAGTAATCTCACGTGTGTTAAAACTATATAAAGATAACGGTTTTACGATAAAATACGACTCCGAACGTGACGCGAGGGACAAATTCCATATCGTGGTTTCCCAAACGTACCATCGTGCAGCTGCTCTTTTCTCGGACGCTTTTTATCATTACAACGATGAACAGCCGTGTTCGAGACGGCACGAATAAACGGCCGTAAAGCTAGCGTAAAAATCTACCCATCCTGGAAGAAATTCTAAACGTATATTTCCCGTGGGCTCAAGTCATAAAGGCGCGGCCACGTAAATTGAATGTGTGAGAAATTTGTCATGTTATTTCGCTTTCGATCCCACCAGAGCAATCAGACCACCGTACTTTTTGTTGCGCAGTTTGCGAACAAGTGATGCGATCTGAGATAAAAAAAAATGATAAAAAAAGAAAATTGAAGAAAAAAAATTATCGAAATATTTTTACATATGGGACGCAATTCTCAAAAATATATATAATATCTCTGAAATTAAACTTGCTTATAATAGTTTTTTCAATTTCTCTCAACTAAACATTTAAGCATCACACACACACACACACACACACGCACGCACGCACACGCGCGCGCGCGCGCGCGTTATAAATATTAATTAATACAAAACAATACAGTACCAAATTGATGCAGTACATGTATTTATCGCGCAGACACGTAGTCCAACATTACTTCGAAGGAAACCATGTAGAAAATATCAATTTTTCGTAGCCTTGCGGACCATTCCTATACGGGATTCGGAAAACTGATGTTATATAGAAATATTTTTCCCTCCTTGTCGAATCGTACGAACGCCATTTATGATTTTGTATTACGGAAGTGTGCGCGTTATGTATGCGCATATGTTTAATACAGAATTGTATAATTTGTATCATTTTTCAAAAATTATACATTTAAAAATATTACTGTCACGCGTTTCTCTTAGTCATATAATTTTATATATAAAGCCCAGAACAAGGATTTTACTTCGATAATCCCGAAAAAGAATATTTTCCAGAGAATATTCACCTCTCGGTTAAAAGGTGAAAGACCTTGGAATGCAATTGTATTCGTCATCTTGATATCTTCACACTTGAAATAGGAATGGAAATCTCATTAATGTCATAGAAACTTAACACACAAATCAGTTTAGCGAATTTTTGTCTTAAATATAGAATATATTTGAACGTTCCACGGATTCGTTGCAGCTAAAGTTAATTAATTATTCATCCAATAATTATCCGACACTCGACGCGCGACGTTCAAATTCGCGACTTTCCAATCCGGAAAAGCAACTAATTGACGTCAGGAACACGCAACCGATTAAATAAACTTTCTTATCAAATATATGTCCCGCCGCGGTGCTGCCTCTCGTTATTAATAATACTGACAGCATTGAATATTAAATCACTCACTCTCAATTTAAATCCCGTTCCTATTAAAAATTATTCTTGTGACAAAATTCTAATACTTTTAGATTGAAAAGAAAATATATATATATAAATATAAAAATATATTTACACACATATACATAATATATAAATATATATAATTATTTCGTTATATATATAGTTATGTATATGTACGAAATAAAACAAAAGTTTAATGTACAATTTATGTGTAACAATTTGAATCCCTAAAGTTTAATTCACGGATGTTAGGCATTTAGATTCATTACTTATAATTATATATTATTATAAAATATTAATTAAACACAATTAAAAATGTTTTATATCGTTATGTTTTAGTTTGATCTTTAGTATTCGCGATCAATAAACCGAAATGTATATCATACATATAGGATATAAATTATTTTTATGTGATATTATTATCTATAATTAGTACAATATATGTAGATATAAAATCTAACTGAATTAGAAGATTATACGTCTTAATTATTATCTCTACATCCTAAATATGCCTCTCTGACGTACATTCTTCTAATTTAGTATGTATATATATGGATAATATTTCATTCACTTAATTGATTAAGCATTATTGCCAGAGTGAAATACTAATGCGTTGGTAAAGAAAGAGTTGGTTGGCTCTTTCATCGGAAGTCACGTCACCGGCAAGTGATTGGTAATCATTGCGTATACGTTCGCCAAATCTGTTCGTGGCAATCTTACCTCTGTGTACAGTACTATAAAGCGGCAGTTCATTGCCTTATACTATCTCTTTTTGTCTCTTTCATTCTTTTCGAGCCATTAGTGCGTTGCTGCCGTGTTCAACACTTTCATTCGAAAAATCCCATCTACTTCACCACACCCAATCCATCAACTAATTGCCGTAAATCCGCGGCACACCCTCATTCGTGTCCCTCGCAAACTCGCGGCTCACGGCGATCGCATTAAACAATTGCAAGACCGCCGTGTAATTTACGGTTCAACGTGCGATTTGTCTGCAAGATCGTTATCGGCACGTAAGAAAAACACCGTTGCCTACCTGCCAGTCTAATAAGGGTAAAATTGAATAATGCAGTCGCGATCAATAACATTATAACGTATTAAGTTAACAAGAATGCAACAGTACAAAATGTGTACAATAGATTATGCCTCATATATAAGCATATATGAAACAAAAATGTATTGTAAAATTTAGGAAAAATATGCAGTATGTCTACAAAAAAATATAAGTAATAATATTTGGTACACATAAATAATTTTTGCACTTTTAACATTTTCTAACAATGTAATAAAATATCAGAATCGTTGGAGGAATGCTGACAATATTTGTTAAAATTAAAATATATCAAGCGTGTAACATAACGTGTGCATACTTGCGAAATAAATACATGAAAAAAGCATAAAATGCATAGAGTAATGCAAAGATCATGTATAGTTACTTAAAAGTATTATTTGTTTATGTATAAAAATATGCATTTTATGGATTAAAAATTATATACAATACTATGTATATAAAATGTGAAGCTAACCCTTATATCCAATTATTATTATTTCAATTATTGTATTAACAGTTTTTATATAAACAAATTCTACTTATTTCTTACATATCTCACAATTAGAAAAACTTCATTTACGGAAAAATTGAGAATTCTTATATTATAATAATAATAAAATTTATCTTTTGATAATTTATATTTAAAAAAAATTAATAGCATTTTTTTATCAAACAAGATACTCAAGTAATTATAATTTATTATTATTATTATTATTATTATTATTATTATTATTATTATTATTATTATTATTACAAATAATAATAATAATAATAATAATAATAAATTATAATTACAAATAATAATAATAATTTAATTTTATAGTCACAAATCTGTACAATAATAAATGGTAATCAAAGTTGATTTTGTTATCTATTCAGATTAAATAACACTTTGCAGTTTACAATAAAACTTACAATGTTCCTGGAAATGCTATATTATAAGCTACGATGTTCGTTGCCTCATTAGCTTATTGTGCACGTCTCTTATTTCATCTTGTTTTCTCTTTTCATTACTTTTATTTTATTATGTGCACATGATAGCAAACAAGAAAAACTTCACTATCAAAGCCGATTCCTAGTAATTCGCACGCGCGTCGTAAAAACTCGTAAAAAGTTTAAAATGGAACCCGTAAAAATTCGTATAGGAATTCAAACTGAGTGGATAACTAAAGTTTACTTTAGAAAATAAAATCGGAACATATTTTCTTTCTTTCTTTTATCAGCGTGATTTTCATTTGTTTCCATTTTTATCTAAAAACGGAAATAAAAAATAAAGAGCTAGTTAGTATGAAAAACAAAATTCTGTCTTTTTTGGAGACAATTTTTGAGACATATTATTTAAATATCTATAACTTATATCGGTTAAACAAAATCATCTGATTTTGTTCGTTATGACCAAAAGCGAAATTAGCATATTTATTTACCCCAAGATTTGTTTTTTAATTATTTATTTATCGAGATTAATTTATTTTTTAACTTCTAATTTATTTTGAAAAAGAGTATACAAATTTAAATAGATCAAGTTATTAGTTTCGTGACAATAACATCGAATTTCATTTTCAATTACCAAGAAAAATACTATAAAATGTCATATTATAAGAAAATAAGAAACTGTGAAAAAGTATATGGCAACTTCTTTATTATAGTCGGTCTTGTAAGAAATTGAAGAAAGAACTAAAGGAAGAACTGAGATAGTGACTACCTGGCATCGTAACTGTTTACTGAATCGTTATCGCGTGAAAGAGAGACTGCGGCAAAAGTTTGATTAGAGCGTGCAGGCTTCGTTTCGGTCTGTACACAAACGTGCTGCTGATGCTTGGCTCTCAGTTGAGCATGATGTGAGTACAGCACAACACTCAACAGTACACGTGATATATCAGAACCGTCGAGGTTGAACGTCAATAATTAACAACATTCTTATGCATATAAATCTTTTAAAAAATAATAACTGCACGCGCACAGAAAAGAGAGACGTCGACGGAACAGCGAAAAAAAAAATCACGCTGCCATGATTTATTCTTTCCGGGAGCGATTCGCTTGTCCTGTTAAACAAAATATCAATCATCAAACTTTTTGTTAACAAAGTAGGTATAAACTTTGGGCCAAATAATTTTACAGTTCCGAAAGTTTACGTATTCTATATACACACCTTCGCCCCTTGCAACTCCTTTATACTTTATGGGCGAACTACAGTCGATATATATCCGACGACTTTGTCTTATTCTCTCGAGACGGAAGTGCACACTCGACCGAGTTTCAAGATATCGATTCAGTCACACGTGTGTCGCTACGTGCCCTCTTGTCTCGGGTTCGTAAGCGTACGACGAAGTTAATCGCCGCGTTGCCGTTATAGCATTCGAAACCCGTAAGGATGCTAATCCTTTCGCTATTAGAATGTGTATAGGATGCTCTAAAACTATCATCGGTCTTTTTGTCTACGAACGTTTTGAGAGATTTGAAATCGAATCGACTGCTGATAGATCCATGCAAATCGCTTTTTTGATTGAAAAATACACCTACACTTATATCGTCAAATTTGTAATATATACTTAAATCTTTCCTATGTTCTTTCCTATTTTTTTTATTCATTTTTCTCTATCATTTTCAATCATCTCTCTTTCCCATCACTTTCCACGTGGAGGACAGTTACGCGGTATCACGTGTTCATACTGCATTTGAAAATGGATTAAACAATTTTCGTCAATTTTCAGTGCAAACAGCCAAATTGGTTGACAGGTCAAATGTCTAGTGTCAGGTTCGCAATGTCGATCAACGCTTCGATGACATCACAAATTAGTATCGATGGTCGAACGACCACTCGAGTTTTGCGACACGGACAATATTCAGCAACTTTACGCTATCAAATTAGATGACTAAACAAATCTGCCACTTTTGCTAATTACAGTAATAAAACATTATAATAAAATGTTACAAAATTCAAGTTATTTTATTGTATTATTTAAGTTAATATATTATTAATATTAACACACACTGTATAAAAACGAAAAACTCACAAATATTCAAAGTTCACTGGCAATCGTTGATTACCGCGAATATCAAGTGCAACGGTTATATGCACTAAAGTACATTTTTACTATTGCTGCATTGCGAAAAACTCATACGACGAAACTAACCGCGCATCCCTGATATCTCGACCAAATTTCATTGTTTGGACAAACCAGAGTGATCGATTTCTGCGGGTATTTGTGGGCATCCACCGTCACTTCTCCATAAAAGGGAGAGAGAGAGAGAGAGAGAGAGAAAAAGAGAGAGAGAGAGAGAGAGAGAGAGAGAGAGAGAGAGAGCAAATTGGAAACGGTCAATTTTTATTTCCTGATTGTTTGACAAAAAAAAAGAGGATTGAAGTGTGCTGGTTCGTTCCAATATTTTATCGGAAACGAAAGAACGTTATCAACGGATTCTGCACGTTCCTTCGCCTGTAATGCGCCGCAATCGAAACGCCGCGGCGCCGTGGAACACAGACTCGAAATTAAACGCACATACAATCGGAAAACGTACCTACGCGTGTACTACGTAGCGAATAATTAAGCGCCGGCCACATTCTCGAGGAAATAAGTACGCGATTACACGACGGCTTCAACCACGTCCGCGCGAAACGAGAAACATCGGCCTCATTTCCGCGTTTTGGCAAGCAGTTTCCATTCTAAACCGCGGATGATTACCAGACGCTTTCGAAGTATTATACCCGTTTTCGCCTTGAATGAGATTTGATGAGCTTCGATAATTTGACTAGTCTCGACAAATTAAACGTGACTGCCATGCCAAACTATAGAAAGTGCATATGTGTTATAAAAAAAAACTTTTTGAAAATAAAAGAATCTTTTTGTTTATCATTTAGTTTCGAATGTAAAATAATACTTTTTTAAAACACAAATAATTTGTTTTTTTCATTTCTTATTTGTTACTTTATACATATGATCGATTCAATCGTCAACGATATGGCTAGATAAAGCAATTTTCACTTCACTACATTAATTACCTCTTGAAAGCAGTTTCTCACGTGAAACGGCAGCATTTAAACGCAAATTGGAAAGTCCCAGCTGCTTCAGGTGATACGACGACAGGAAATAAAATTTTCCGTACATCGAACAGGTGAGTTTTTGCGACATTTATAAACTTTTTTTAACTTTATATTTTTCCTCTGCCATCCAGCGAGGAAACTGCAAAGTGAATTTGTCGATCACGATTACTTGACTCGTCTGAATATGAAATAGTTACCTCAACAAATTAAGGTAGTCGTCTCGTCAAGGCATGAATTAGATAAAATTTTCGATTTCGGATTTTATATCAAATTATATGATCAGCTTTGCAGTCGATTTTTTCTGTGGCTCCTTACCGACTATTTACTCTAGAAAATCGATCTCAAAAATCACAAATTTTGCATTACTTCATACAGACGACCAGAAAAAGAAGGCTCTATCATGGTTTCAATCACATATTTTCGCATTTTTCGATTAGATGAAGTGAGAAAGAAACATTGCTTTTTGTACATTAGATTCCAAAGAATCCGATGCAACCATAAAATATATAGTTTACCGGAGATTTCGCTGCTAATTTTTTAGTTTATTTTAGTGAAAATGCGGTAATCGAGCAGACATTTTTTGGTCGAGGTGAAGTTGGAAAGACTTGGCTACGCCGCTGGCTAATCACTGTAGTTGCAGGTTATGGGGCTCGTCTTTCTTAGCCGACGTGGATAGTGATTGACACCCCTGTCATGCGTTTTGAAACCCTTTCTCAGTAATTGTCAAAATTCAATCGAAAAGGAGATGATAACCTTTCTCGACGACTCGCATGATCAGCTGATCAAAACGGAGTCAAATGAGAAAAATCACATAATTTGGAAAAAGTAACATACTTTGTCACGTATGAAATTTTACACCATAACTCATAAACCTTAGCAAAAATTGCCTAAAATATATTTCTGAACGTGAAAACCTACAAACAGTCACATGACTAGCACGCGTAGCGAAACGCCTACCTTAAACTTGGATCCGAGATGAAATAAAAATTAAATAGCGACGATCTGCGTTTTCCAACGGCAAGATTGACTTTCATATTGTAACAACTGTTTTAATTTTAAATAAGTATCTCAAATGCAAGAACTTTAACCAGATAACTATTCTTGAAACAAGAAGATGTCGATAAAGATTATACTCTTCACAATAACACAAAACGCAATATATAAATTAATAGTTAAGTACAAAATCATAGAATACGTGAGATACGGATGTTTTACACACCATTATTTATCTGAAAGATAATCATCAAACTAGCTTACTAAATAATGCGTTGCCTGCGTCATTCTCTAATTAATCCACGGATATTTGCTAACCGCTGTAAGTTTTTCTTTCGCAACTTCGAAAATTGGATGCTATAAGTTTTAACACGCACTTTAATAAAGCTTACGGAAAAGCAAATAATTGATTAAAATCGCTAACCATCGCGTAAATTGCATTCACGTCAAAAATCAATCTATCTAGAACGAAACTTGAACGGCATCGAGAAAGGATTAATGAAAATATCCGTTCCAAACGTATTGCAGCCGCAGTCAAGTAATTCGAGAACGAATATCAATTCGCGCTTTGTAATATAACTTTTTCACTCTTTTCTCATTTTGTCGTTTAACTACACGTTTTTATTCCTACAATTTAACCAGTAAACTTTAAATTATTTGCAAGTTTCATTTTCATAAAAATGCAGTTATAAGAACAGTCAAAAACTATACTTTCACATTATCAAAGGGCAATTTAATTATACCATATTGAATTGCTATTGTAAGTTGAAGAATAATTAATGGGATAATATAGTTTTTTTTTTTTCCCTATTATGTACGCTTAGTATCATCACAGCTGAATATTTGCTAATAAATTAAAATTTTTTTATATTTGCTAAACCTCAATGAGTTTGTACAATAAAAAAAATAAATGCTATTCGGCCACTCTGTGATGTAATGTTTCTAACTAAGATACTTAAAAAATGTATCGCAAGATTGATCGTAAAAGAAAAATTTTTCATCACCATAATATAATATTCAAACAACAATTTGTCACTCATAAACATTTAAACATTGTTAACGTACCTCATATCTTTGTGTAATGAAGGAGGAAAAGAAAAGATCCACAGAGTAACGCTTGAAAATAATGTGGCAAATGTTCCAGCATACATACCTGAAACAAGAAAAGCTTATTTTAATTTCTAAAATAATCAAATTAAAAAAGTTTATTTCTATTTTTCAATTAAATCATATATTATTTTTTAAGATGTACAATTTTCTCTTTCATACTAGATACCTATAGTTTACTGCTAATTCAGCGCAATTGAACGTAAATAATAACAACTTCAACGGTTTGATTCCTTCCAAAATCTTCACAAAACTAGCTGCATAATTTGACGATAGAAATCTGAATAAACGATAAAACTAATGAGCTACTAGAAAATGGCAAACGGTGCATTTTGACCGCCATTCAGCATTTTCGCGAACAAAGAAAAGCGATCGACGAAGCACACTTGAGCACACACTCACATTCTTTCACCGTCAAATTACGCGTATAGAGGAGTAAAAAATAGGTCAATTTCGAAGGGTTTGGTCGTTTCTCACCACATGAGATTCGTTGACCGGAATAATTCCATCATTCAGTGAATTTCGAGCATCTCCACGCCTTTTCTAAATTCTGTGCCCGTGCGGGTCGTTGGCCTATTGACGCGAAATCGGTTATAGAAATTTAACGACCACTATGTGGCAGAAAATGCGTAGCAGCCACGATTATCCCTTTTGTTTCGGCGAATGACCCTTCGCAATTCGTGCGAGGCACTTTCAGACCCCAAGGACTAGTCCAGCTAAACTAGACTAAAGAGAACTATATTTCGCTGACTGCGAAATGTCGATAGCCTTGCTTATGAATTATTTCCGCGGAAATACATACAAAACAAATATAAGCATTTCAATATTCCACATGCAGAAAATTTTAATGCTGGAGATACTAAGCTGCATGTGCATCAGCTTGTTTGAGGGGTAAATTATCTTGTCGATATTTATGTAGTTATTGCTAACTTTCGCGAATCTACCAGTCTTTTCAAAAACTAGACGGTATCGACCGCATATAATGTGTATTACATATGTGCACAATAACACCTCATAAATGTATATAACGAATTCTATCCGTTCCTATTATTAGTTAGAATAATTACAGCAAAAAAGATAATTACTTTATCAATTATAAACTGGTTAATTTTACATGTTTTTGTTTACAATAAAGAAATAACAAGTATACAGTAATAATATCAAAGAAGGTACGAGATTTTGTATATTTGAATTAAACAAATTATCGATTAAAAAGAAAAAAAGAAACTGTTGCAAAAAAAATATGTGTGTGTGTGTGTGTGTGTGTGTGTTTTATGAAACATTTTTAAATTTAAGTAAAAAATCCTGCAGCTCTTCGATATGTGCGAGGAACGGTATATACTTTGCATAAATCCTTGAAAGAAAATGTTGATGGTGGATGATTCATTCTTGACGGCACCGCGGCTATACATCCACCCATCCACCCATCTCCCCCGTCCCACCTGCGTCCGTTATACATTGCCGTCGTATTCATATAAGCGTGCATAAATTCGAAGGTTCGTGTACATATGCACCTGCACAGGCACACCCAAAATATATTAGCTCTGACCAAAATATATGAGACGTGTGTTACCCCGGTTGAATAACAGAACTTTCCGGCGGTGAAAAAGATCGAGAACGAATTAAAAGCTGGTACAAGATAAACAAAGATATACAAGAAACTGCACAACCATGAATCTGTCAGAAACGAGACGTTCCTACAGTTGTCACGAGAGAAACAAATTGCATCCCCGTTATTCTCGAGATCTTTAAGAGATTATAGAGAAGCAAACTGAACTGCGGAAAGCTAAGTTTAAATTTTGCTATTTCGTAAATAAAATTAAGATAAAAATCAGTTTGTAAGTAAGCAAATTCTCTCAGAATTTGAGTAAATTCTTGAAAGAAATTATTGTTAAGACATGCCTATACATTTTTCCTATAGCAAAAATTCTGTCGGCATTCACGGAAAGAAATTTTCGACTATATAATTATGCCAATTTATTCCACGGTATCATCGCGCCTTCCTCACATGCGCAATGTGATCTATGAAAAAACGCAAAAAAAAGGCTTGGCCGTCATTTGCTTAATGGGGGTAAGGTATCCCAGCAACTTGCAAGTTCGCGTGCCGCATCGATATATCGTGATTTTCATTCCCTTGGACTCGTTACGACGATCGTTAGTATTGCGTCGGTGTGAAAGAGTGCAATGCACCGACCGCGGTCATCAGCCCCCTTTGCATGCTTTATTATTGTAACATTATTCGCCAGCTCGTAAAATTCCTCCATCTTCCTGCGATTGAGATTTAGTTTCTTTCTTTCAGTTTCTTTCTCACCCTACAGTACTAATTATATAGTAATTTCAGAAGTGATATAAAGATAATCGCTCTACCGTCTGTATAAGCGCTACAAATAAGCTATTAATGTTTGCGCGATCATCCTTACTAATAAATATTTCATGTATATAATACATATATTACAATATCATTTACATTATTAAACGAGACGATAGGTATTCATGTACAAAATATTATTATTATTAATAAAACAGTATTAATTCATATGGCAGTTATTTCCGGGATAATTATTTCTTTCTCATACTGAATTGCACGATACTGTGCATATATAAAAGTTATTGTTATTTACAACTAAACATAAAAAATAAAATTACGAATTGTATTCGTATGGTTATTATTCTCGCTGATAAATTAAGGAAGGTGATGTGAACCGGAGAGAAAATCCCCCGAAGGAAAACGATTGACGTATAAAATCCTCTTTGACGTTCTGCTGTGCTGTAACGTCGAATGAAGATGGCACAACTGTGAGTGACAATTTATATACGACGCGTTTGGATTTACGATCGTTGACACTCAAATAATAAAATATAAATCTACGATTTTAGATCCCTGTCTCGTGGAAAATACGTTTCTGAAAAAGTGACACCCATTGTTTTATAGGATAAGATCTCGCGCGCGCGTTACGTTCTGAATAATATATGTATATAAAAATAAAATCGTTTCCGAGACTATCTCGAATCACACGCGAAGTAATGCATAATATAATATGTATAAAGCATACGTTATATTAATTTTCACAAATAAGCAACGTAACAATAAGCGATATACATATCACCGGTAAACATAATTAACCGAGATTCACGTTTAGTGTCACACGGCATTATATTCCGTTTCGGCGTATATTGATAGCCTGCTTTGATAAATTACAAAATGTCACTCCGTAAATAATCAATATATATGTATATCAATATCAAGTATAGACAATAGCTTGGCGAAAACTGAGTAAATAACGAAAATACGTAATCGATGTAAAGATTGATGAGATTATCCGTATATATCTATTATGTATATTTGTTATTTGTCATATTTATTATTTATTATCGTATTTTATTCCAAATATGACAGTTAATAATAAATTATTAATATTGTTGATACATTAATAAATATTACTAATTAAACAAATCCTTATTTCATTTCCATTTGAAAGTAATAACAATAATTTTTAGACTTCCAATATCCAAATTTCCACACTTTGGAAGCGTGTAACAAATTTATTGCTTTTATACATATAAGAAAAAAAACTTACTAATTTTAATATTATAAAATTATTTTTGGCACTTATATATAAATAATTATCCGCTATAATTTAATTGAATCAAACAAAATATAATTAGCAAAATTAATTATTATCAAAGCTATTTTAAATGTAATTAGCATGCGGATTAACATTATATCATAATATAATTCATGACACAAATGTTCAAAACATCATGGCAGTTTATAGAGAATACCGAACAGATTTTCAATTAATATAAATAGCATTTAACTATTAAACTGTATACCACATAATTATCTAACTCATCATGTCGCAGAAGACTATATTTACATTAAAAAAATTGCATCATACTTAATTATCATCCAATACGGACTTGGATTACGTAACGACTCCGCGTAACTTTTATCGCGGAACTTTTCGTAATCCGGGACATCGTTATTTCGAAGAAGAAAACGATGCAAGACTTGCATCTTTTTCAGAGTTCTATGGAAAGTTTTTGTTACAATAACAAGTACGTGATCAAAAGAACATTCTCTAATGTACAAAAAGTCAGGTCGCTGGCGAACGTGACATTTTCTACTCTTCTATACATATTCGTCAGTATATATAGTTCAGTTTAGCATCATAGTATTATCTATAATCCTTAGTTTGTTATATAATGAATATATAACGAAAAAACTGATAAATAAATGTTATTTTATTATTATATTATCGTATGTATTTTTTCTGTAGTGCTTTAACACTTTGTCAACCGACGGATAAATTTATCCGTCTCGCGTGACGCATCGCTGAATAACCGAACAGGTAGATCAGAGTCTTTTTGGGTCACGTCCACGCCGAGGTCCACGCACTTAATATATATATAACCAACTATAAACACTATAAAAGCGACGTACAAAAATACACTTACAATAGTTCAGGCGCTTGATTTAGGCGTGACTAAGGCGGTTGAAAAAAAAAAGTATTCATAAATATTTAATAAATTTTTTTTTACAAAAATTATATTTACAATAAAAAAATTACTTTGTACCTTTTTAAGAATTTAACCTATTTTTTGGCTCTATTATGATAAAATCCCAAAAATTAAATTCGAATCACTGCATTAATACCACACTGCGTGGCATATACTACAAGTGACTGAAGTATTAATCACTGAAACGAATTCATTTAGAAGCAAAATTCTGGAAAAGAGAAAACTGAGGTGAAATAAGATGCGCGTCTGCTTTGACACGACGTCCTTTCTCTGACGGATATATAATTAAAAGCGGTCCTTCTCTCGTACGGCAACTTAAAATGTCGGCGCATCCTTTTGTCCGACGCTCAGTCTCGTTTCGCGGACATTGAGGGATAAAGAGTGAGTCGACGGGCGACGCCGCGACGAGATTAAGGCATAGAGCTAGCACGAGGTGAATAAAAGGTGCGCCCGGCGCATCGTAATTGTTCCCTTGGCACGTGACTTAGCCGCGCAATCGGTTTTCTTGGCGCCGATGGTGAAAATCATCGACGCGCTGCTTCCGCTCGGAGAAATAATTGCCGCGGCCTCTACGTGGTAATTACGTGTTCTCAATGGTTCCATAGAACGATCGAATAGTGACAGAACAAAACGAAGTGATTAGAATTATACCATTAACTCATGCAGTAGACAAAACCATATAAAACGCCTCTCTCTTTAATTTACGAAATAAATGAATATGTGTCACAAATAAAGTGATTTCCGTTATACAGGAATAAATAGTATATATTCACAGGATTCCTAGTATATATTCTATAAGTTATTCCTATAATCAAATAGAAGCACGAATATTTCATATATTTCGCTTTAATTTTAATAATATAATCTGTACAGAACATAGATTTATACATAAATCCATTTGAAATAAAATTTTTAAATGTGTCTAGTAAATTTTTCATATCTCAATATTTAAAATTTATGTTAATAATCCTTTCATGTACCTATCGAGTTTAAAAAGATTAATATATCACAAAGTTAATATCCGACTATATAAACTTTCGATTTTCAGTTGCAAGTTATTTTCTATAGACTACAATTTTTGATTGTGCAAGCTCTCGTAAACTTTCTCAATTTTCTACTTTCTCGTTTGCACTGCTGTCTGATATAGAAGGGCCTACTGGCATATTTGGTAATGTCGTTTCTACGTGGTCAAGCCGGATCCCCGGTATCGAAAAGGTCAGCATAAATTTTCTTCATCAGGTACGTTTTCTCACCAAGGCCAAAAACGCTGACCTTCTATAGACCAACACACTTCACAAATAGTCGAAATATACGATCGAATATATCTATCCCCCCCCGTTACAGAATAATTTTAAATAAATAGATTAATACTGTAAAATTTTACACAAATATCAATCTTATGAATTCTATCGTACATTTTAAAATGTAAACTATAACTTGATTATATAAAATAAAATAGATTTTTCGCATACACAAATTTAAAGATTTTAATCCAACCAGAGAGTTATTTTAAATAAGTACGTTATGTTATTTAAGCAAACATAATGCAAAAAGGATTGTGCCCCAGAAGGTAAAGATTGGATATCAGAAGTTGATTTCCAGGTTTGCTTACAGTAAGCGATACGAAGCCTCATGCGTGATTTCGGTCCACTCGACCGATGGCAGCGGTCCCAAACGTATGTACGAATGCTGGTTGCACCATCAGTACCACCTTATCGTAAACTTCGCCTCTGTGTGGTACAGCTCTGAATTATGCAGCCGCAAGCGAATGCAGTCAGCTACGGAGCTCTCTATATTTGTCGGTCCCTTTCGGCCGTGGCCTCTCTCGCCTCTTTCACAACCCCTCTTCGTTCTGTGGTGAAGCGCAAGAAGACTCTGGGGAACGCAGCTTCTGCGCTGCAGTAGGATTCTTGTCCGGCCGTTATGCCTTGCGATGGTAAGCGAAGACAGGTTTATATCCTCCTCGCCTTAACCGTTGGGAAGAACGGACCCACGTACGTTCCCGCGCGTATCCCGGAATCGTAAGAACGCACACGGAACAGTGGCCCCCGTCACTTTTTTCAGGGTGCTCCAAGACAGACAGACAGTTCGTTCTCGGAATCCCGCAAGTCCATGAACGGCGAATCGAACAGAAGAAGAAAATAAGTGGCGCAATCGTTTTCGCAATGCGGTTAACAGTTACCGTATCGTATATACTTTTATCTTCGTCAAATTATTTAGTTAACAATTTTAATTAATTATTTTTGTATATAATTTAAAATAAACAATATTATATTATATATTATATTATCCAAAAATATTCTGTATAGAATTTATTTAATCTTCTTAATTCATTTTTTTTTCTTTTTTATATTTCCCAGTCTTAACTTCTAGTGACTATTCAGTACCTACTCAACAGACGTTAAAAATAGCAAGTATTATACGTATAACTCCATGTGATGTGACATTTAATGTCAAAATGCAAACGGAGGGTAACTGGTTTCCGATAAAGATATCGGCAGGATTATGAAAAAGCTTCAGCTGCGAAGAGGGAGAGTAAACGATTTCCTATATATTCACGTCTGCATGAGATCTTTGACGATAACGAGCCGGCAGACCGTCGCGAAGATAACGACGTGTTAACTGCGTAGACCGCCGACAACGATGACAAAGAATATCGGCCTCAGACACTTAGGTATGCAAGATACGCATATTTTACAGTCGACGAAAACGCGTTTTTTCACGGACATATTGTTTTTGGAATACAAAAATCATTAAACGACTTTAGATACCTTTATTTCTTCTTTCATATATATATATTCTTCCCTTCTTATATAAAATCATTTTTAATTTTAGAACACATATGTGCGTTCAATTTTATAAAAAGATTTGCAAAAGTTAATTGGTAAAAATGACAATTTCGAGAAATTTAATTCAGATGTTTTGTAGAAAACTAATTAAACTGCTAGAATAAAATTAAACTACTAGCTTAATTTCATTATCTGTAATATAACAACCATTACCTTAAATTTGCATAAAATAGAATGTAGGATATATAAAAAAAAAAAAAAAAAAATAAGAAATATTTTTTAAATATTAAAATTTTGCTATAAATTCCATTTTTGTTGAAATTGAACCTATCTCAAAGATAATATTAATCAGTAATTTTACAATAAATTAAAAATTTCAGATTTAAAATTACGGGAAAGAAAAGATTTTACTCGAAAATATATTCAAATTGGGTATTCTTATCAAAAATACTATATCCAAATTATTAAATACTACAAGTTATCTTCGAAACTCTTTCTACTTACTTTAAAATTAAAGTAGAACATTACTGTGCAAATGTGCTAGGATTAAAGGTTAAAAGATATTTTCTTAGCGTTAAGTAGAAAAACATTAAGATATAAACTATTTGCAGAAGAAACTGAGAGCAAAAAAAAGCTGTGAAGGAAGCAATGAGATTCCGGATCCCTTTAACGTGTTAACAACTGCAGCGTTGTTTGTCTTAGCACGCCAGACTATTCCTCCTTGCCTGCACGTAGAATCCCTTCCGGGAAATCGTGGCCGAAACAGTCATCGCTTTCAGTTTTTCGACCAAAGAAGCTCACGGCTATCAGTTTACTCGTCTTAAAATCACGTAAGTGTGCAAGAGCATATAAAAAAATACACAAAATGACTTATCGTTCAGGTAATAAAGTCAACTTTTACAAGCAATGCATTTGCAAAACACAAAAAGTGGAGCAACTTTATTTAAAATATCAAATAGATCATTTCAGATATAGCAACTATCTAATAATATTATTCGTTGAAAAAAATTGTAGGTACAGCAAATTGCGATCGGCAAATTTTTTTAATGGCGTAAAACGCTGCAGCTATATAGACACGTTTAATGAGGATACTCAAGCCCGAGATGAGAAAAGATTGAAAAGATGAAGAAGAAGACCCATGGATAATGACGACGGGATTATAGCGATTAATTTATTATTCCTTACGACGTACTCGACGATCACAATGATTACGTGCGCGTCCACGAATTAGTAACTGTGCTTATATCCCTAAGGCAAACACACCCAATCAATAAAACGATCTAATGGAGTGTAGACATAAAGATTTTTCCAGGTGAGATGTTCGTTCGGAAATTCTTTCTGCTCTAATGCTAATTTTCGTTTCATATTATTCCTCACGTATACATAAATCGCGTATAATAGTTCATAAGTACCTATACGTTTTTTCTTAGGTACACTTTTGTGAACATGCACGATTTTCCATTTACGATAATAAAAAATGATTAAGATGTAAAACGCTAAAAATTCGAGGAATGGAAATTTTCTAAGATAAACTTATTACAAAATTTCTATTCAAAACTATAAATAAAGAAACATTGTTAAACTCGATTAAAACGTGATATACTCTGTTACCCAAACCATTAATAAAAAATTATCAATTTACAAATAAAGCTAAGCGTTTCGCGGCCAATCATACTTTCTTTACATTCTGTTTGGCATTTTGCGACGCGTATTTCGTGAGTGTGAAATAAAAGGTGTGTTCTTGTTTGGATAGAGAGTCGCACGTAGTACAAACATGAGCATCATGAGTATACCCCCAGGCTTTCATCACGTTGTTTCAGAAAAGCTTTGTTCCCACATATGAAAAATCATTTTGCGAAAGATAAATATATATATGTAATATTCGCAACAACTTATTTTTACAGGCAATAATAATAAAACGTAAAATTTATATAATTTCTGAACACGTAACTTATGACTTGTATATACGTTATAATTTACGCTATATTTGTCTTTTTAATAACGATAAACACAGTTTAAATACAAAAAAAATCATGTTAAAACTTTTATAATTTTCTTTTTAAAAAAGTTAAAATTACTTTCCAAAAACTTTCTATCCTTCTTATCTCTTATATTTACACCCTTCTCCTTTATAAAATAAATTTCACTGAAAGTATATCATGACGTAAAGTTTTACACACAGACGCGACAAGTAAATTCTACAAGGGCTCACACGTGGCTCACGCGGAGCGTGAAAATGCACCATGCATGGCCATACGTGCTCTCAGAAAGACAATAGCGTCTGGAAGCCGAGAAGTTCGCCGACAGGGCACCCCTGTCGACCCTGTCCGCGGCGTGACAAAAGTCTTAAAACAAAAGTCTGCCTCCGGTTCGTGAATGCCCATCCGCCGAACTTTCGTAACGTTCGTTCAGTTTCCTATGACAAAGTCATCCGTTAAATAGTGTACAGGTCGCTATTGTGCCGTATATGCGAGCATTAGACCGCGTATACCAGTGTGCATATACCAGAGTACAATATGCCACCCGCCGACGATATGATTTAATACTGATGGCCATGCGAGAGAAAGAGAGTATAAAAAAATATAAGATGTACAACTGGTAAACGAGATTATTTTGCGCTATATTGTAATCCTATAAGTTTGAAACACTTTTCACTTAGCTAACGTTATATTGCTTATCTAGACTAACCAAGGCTTCAAAAATTTCTTCGTCTTATTATTATATAGGCCTGTTCGTTTTATGTCCATTTCTATCAACGCAGATTAATTTTAATCTTGGTTTAACTTACCTGTCATCTTTTCCTAGTTATAAAAGTTAGAAAAAGATAGAAAGTAAAAGTTAAACCGAGATTAAAGTTAATCATTGGTAGAAATAAGCAAGAGAAAAGATGAACTGTGCAAGAAGTTTAGCTAAATCGAACAGGCCTATTGTTATACTAAAATATTTTAAGAGAAAACACAGAGAAGCATCATTTTTCGTACGGCTTAGATCCTAACACGCCTTTCAAGCCGACTCTGAAATTCCCCCATTTTACGCGTATCCATGTATACATGGCACGCATCGGTATATAGGTGCCTATTAATCATAGTTATATAACGGTAGAAAAGCCATGACCTTTTGGTGTAATAAAGATAACTTTCATTTTCTCTCTTAAAAGGGTAGATAAGTATAATTAAAATTTAGATAAAAAAAAGATTGGAGAGAAACGTTTACCCAACTGATATATTGGTTAATATACTAATAAATATTAAGAATCAGTTGAAATAGAAACTATTTTAATTAACATTCATGCTTCAATTAACTTGAAAATCCCTCAAATGTCGTAAAAAACCTTCAACGTCATTATCTTTTACCGTCCTGATGTAGATAAATAATGAGTTACATGACTCTTTTTTATCACCCACTATTAACTTAAGTCAAAATCAAAGACATTGTCGTTTTACGACAATTATTTGTGAGTCAACTTAGAGCAACCAGTTCTTTGTAATTAAAATACGCGCAGTTGCTTAGTATAACGCAATTTTTTTTTCTTTGAAAAAACTTGTTTGTTCTAAGCAATTTACTTCAGTAAGCAAGAAAAAGCTCAACGTTGATTGAAGATTATAGGAAATTATTTTAGCAAGGACACATGGTTCAAGGTATCTAACTAAAGAAATTTATATTATAAGCTTTGATTGGTCATAAAAATGTGATGGATTGTTAAAGATATTGCAACGCGCGTTATTTGACGCGAAAGAATGTTATTTTTATGTAGCCAATAATTAAGCAATTTAATTTTTTTTTTAACTTATTTTCCACGCTGCAAAAGAGAAGATCCGCAGAATTCTTACAGTATTTTTAATGCGAATGCTTCCGTATACCGTAAAAAGTTGCGATTTCCATCAGATCGCGATTTCCAACAGACAAATGTTTTTACAGAAATCAACTCTCTAAATTTCTTGGAGTGGGAAAACTGCCACTCCAGTAAGATTTCACTCTTTTGAAGTGAGATCTCACTCCAAAAAGAGTGAAATCTTACTCCAAAAGAGTGAAATCTCACTGAAGTGGCAGTTTTCCCACTGCAAGAAATTTAGAGAGAAACTATCTTAATGTTTCTAACTTTCATTAATTTATTAGTTACTAATATTTCTTTTCAATGTAAATGCGTTTCAAAATCAAACCGTTATTACTAAATCTTTAATTTTTAAAATATTCATAAATATAACAAAGTTAATTGTAATATTAATTACAATTAAAAAATTCACTTTAATTCCGTATATATATGTACGTACAATTTCATATCACATAAGAAACATTTATTTAAAAATACGCGCTTACAGACATAGTGATTTATGTATAAAGCAAACGAAAGTTAATATTTTTAAGATTAAAGTTTCTCTAAAATTTTTGCATAAATTATTTTCACACGTTCATCCTATCCTCCCTCCCTCCTTCTCTCTCTTTCTCTGTCTCTTTACGAATGACTGATTATTTTCTCTTACTTCCGCAGGAAATAAACTCATTTAATTTTGACACTTGATGAAACGATGTGACAAAGCGTTCGGAATTATCCTAACAGTATTGCCCTGCAGCCTCATCGATCAAAGAAGGTTAACATCCACGTGTATACACAGTTAGTTGTCGCGTATGTTCCCTGAGCCCTTCGGGACACCAAGCGCCAACATTTAAATTCTGGCATCCTGGTTAATCCAGTTCGATTTATGGTCCTATTACGCCGGACGTAACGATACGCTTCTCATTGGCAGATCGACGAATCGGTCTTTCGCTATTACCGCCAATCGATCATCTACATCAAAATTACTTCATACATAATAATTACATAATTGCATAATTGTGACAAGCAAGAGAAATACCTGAGTGCCGCTGATTTACATTGTTAATATATATGTTGACGTTATATTGTCGACATTATATATCAAATTGATCCTATACATTATCAGCTGTGTAGAATGAAATATGAGCATCGCTTGTTAAACTGCCTAGATCATTTTACGCGATGGAGTTTTTGCGCCGTTTACCTATAGAGTCAATCAAGGTAAATGGTACGACACTAAAATATATTCCACGCTCGCGAAGGCCTAACCAATCTGAGCGAGATAGTAACGGTAACAGTAGCCATAAAGGGAGACAACATATTGACAAGAGTAATTTTTGTAGTGAGGTTCTTTTATGCGCTCGACGTAAAAAACTGCGCCATAAATATTTCATACTGACACGAGACTTTCCCACCGCGAATTCGGCCACTTGTTTGCCGAAAGTAATGACGTTTCCCATCGCACGACGGTAAATGGAAAATGGGCGGGTATCAGGAGTAACTGATCGAATCCCTTTATCCTACCACCGATCTGCTACATTGAACTCATTCCACGCTGTGTAACCTTTCGCTCTTGGTTGCTGGAATAAATAAACAGCTAAATGAGACCCGTGTGCATGGCTTCCAACCGGCAAGCTCATAACTGAAAACAGCTTAACACGTCGTGAATACAAAGGGCTTATCGATAAATCGAAAAATTAAATTTTTCTCTCGATTAATTTATTCATCCGTTAAAAAATAGTCAGTTTATAATGAAATTATAACTATTATTTATTGATTATTTGTCTTAATCACCAAGAATTAATTTTTATCGTAATAAGTCAATAACCATTATAAATAAACATTAAAGTTTCTTGATATGTTAAGTACACACAATCATTAATGTTTATAACAGAAAATATTGGCACCATCTGTCAAATCATTTTATAAATACGAATGTATAATAAAATTATTTCACATAATTTAATAGTTTTAGCTATACATATAGCAAAAAGCGGTGTTTTAATTAAACCAATTAAATTGCATTTTTAACTGTTCCTAAATAAAAACAAAATAAGGAATAATAATAAAATTTGCACAAAACTAAATGTGTTCAAACTAAATGTGTGTAATTTATCTTTATTTAACGTCTAATATCTTTATTTAGCTGGTGCTAAAAATGAAATTACTTGCATGCAAGACATCATTTCGATCACGAATGCGTATCACGCGAAAAAAAGTCACCACGCCGCGGTTAATAAAACATCGTACAACCATACACACACACAGCGGTTTATTAATATTGAAAATATAATAATCTATATCCCGAGGCAATTCGCGTCGTACTTTACATAGAATATTTCACAAGCAAATTGCTCCTCTCCGGATATTTGCCTCACGTAATAGGAATACCAATCAGGAATGATCGCACAGGATCGAATCTTTGGCACGCTGCGGCATGGTATATATGAGTTATGCAATGCCTGCCAATGTAATCGCGGCTTACGATTATGATCTCGCTAATGCCAGATAACGTATTACTTATGTGTACGGCATACACGTGCATGCATTATGCATGATATCTTTTGCGTCCTGCCCTCATCTACCTTTATTCCTCTGATACCGGTCCTCTACCCCACAATTTTTTTCATTCTCTTCTTGCTTCATCTCCGATACATCTTCCCTCGCGTCCCTTTTTTGCCACTTTATCACGAGCACGCTTGTATTCTTAAAGATTTGCTCTCAAAAAAAAAAAAAAAAAAAATATCTCTTTACTATCTACATAGTAAACGATAAACGCAAACTTGAAATACAGTTATCATCGGACAAAAAATATCAAAATCAAACATGTGATCGATGCAGTAAAATTTTTTTTCACCGATATATCAAATAACTCATTCCTATTTCAAAAAGTTCTTTTAACATATGAATATATAAAACAAATATAAATATAAATATAAATGTAAAACGAACAAAACAACAGGTTTTACTTTCGATATCACTTTATAACTTATAACTTTTTAAACGGGAATATTGGAGCCAACGTTAAATTCTTCCCGGAAAATCGTTACGAATCTTTCGAAATATAAAATCCCGTAACTGCGAAACATTGTCGGACAACAGCAAAGCTATTGTGTTACGGGAAATATTGCAGGTGGTGAGTTAGTAGATGCGTTTACATTTCTAGCGAGCCGTGCAGTATAGTGATTACGACTGACTGATGCAAGTAATTTCTCAGGAAAACTACCCACTTACGAAAGTTTCCTCGGCAAGTTTACGTCCGAGTAACATTCGATTCGGGCTGAGTATCACTCTAAGTCTCACAAACTGAGCAACTTTTGCGAGTATGTCGCTGCGCTGGGCGGCAATCATTATCTCGCTGAGAAAGGCGAGAAAAAAATTATTATCGCGATAATAGCCGCGATAATAACGACAATGCCATGAACGATAATATAATCATTGTAAACGAATCCATCGTTTTAAAGGAGTTGATGCGTCTCTTGGAAAGAGAAAACGATTGGTCGCTCGCAATGGAAACGTCGAGAAGACTAATGGTGGACTTCTTCCCACACCATCTGCCCTCGGATGGCTCTATCCAGCCGACCGATAAACTTTTCTATTCGCCCCGCGGCCACCGAGATCTTTTTTGCTGTGGTACGATTGATATTGTTCCAAAGCGGCAGGCCGGCGAAGTGGAGAAGTAGTTTAATTGCGTTAACGTGTATACTACAAATGAGGAGCGCGCTCCTAAATCCTGCAATAAACGCTTGTTCCTTCCGTTTTTGTCTGTCGTTAATTTGTTATTCTTTAAAAGTCGTGAGTGTTTTAACATTGTCGTAGTATATTGAAACTTCACGTCCATTTATGTTTGCAAGTATTATAGCAAAAACATATTGAAATGTTATACTACCATTTGGACAAATACAAATGTTTCTCTATAAGCTGTAATTTATTTACAAGTTAATAAATAAAAAATTTTAACTATATTAGAAAAAAACGATTATAAAGTGCTTTTATGTCAAGAGAAAAATTGAAATCTGAGTCAATTATCAATTGATTAAAAATCAATAATCCATAACGAAAAAATTGAAAAAAGCGAAATCAAGCGCGGGATTTATATATTAAACGCGTGCCCCATACTTTATCATGAGTTTAAATTTGATTTAGTAAAGCCGTAAACCGCTTCGCTGCTCTGCACTTTAATGCCTGCAATCGGGGCAGTCTCCGACCCAACTTAACAACGTTGAACGGATATTACCGTCGACCCCATACCGCATCAAGGATGGCCAAGCCGCAGGGATGCTTGCGACACCATCGACCATGCCCATCCTCGTACACATAAATAGTTAAAGTATACTATAACTTGTTACTTTAAAAAAACTATTTGATCAATAAATGTAATATTTCTCAATATACATATACTACAATGTAAGAACACTTTAGTAACCACTATATTTTTGGATGTGCGATCAGTAAAGAATTTATATACTTCGCCCTGGTTATTATACGTATCATTATCTATATATATCTTCTTATCTATATATAGAATTCCTACTTCTGCTATTCAACTCCAAATTCGAGAATCGTTCGGTTTTTTGCTGACGTGAACTCACGAAGCTTCTGTTGGGGCTGTCGGGATTTCCTTGCTCCATGCGTGTTAATCCTTCGAGGTTTGTGGGCCTCGAGGCGATTTTCCGGCTTACAACGAGATTAGCGAACTTGCACATGGTTGATTTCATTGGCGAAACCACGACGTACGCTTTGTTCAGGAGATTCGATAACGCAGGTGAAGCGAGAGCTACGCGTGTGAAAATAATCGCGTAAATGCGTTATGACATGAGATAATGACGCATTTCTCCGCTTTTATTATATACCGTATATATGAATTTCGAAGGATAACATAAAATTTTTGTGTCATATAATTTAATTGTGTCGCACGACGTACATTAATGCAACATTTTCTTTATTCGTTTATTAATTTAATTAATAATTTAATTTTTGTATAATTTAATTGTTTCGGCAATTTTTGTAATTATATTCCATTCTTTACACAGAAATATGATTATTTTTAATATATTTTATCGCGTAAATATTTAATAACAACGCGCTATGGGAAGTCTTAACAATACTATGTGGAAAGAGATAAATTAAAAACTAAATAGGAATAGTATTTGCTAAACACGTTAAGGATTAAGTTCGGAGTTAAAAAAGCAACAGCACTGTAGCTATATACTGGTGTATGGAGTAAAGCCATGCGTAGGGAAAAGTCATTTTAAAAGCAGAAAAAAAGTATGATAAATAATTTTGTTTTAATGTCAAAATAAAAGCAAGGAACTACTGTAAAAAACGTAACAAACGGATTTACGATCGCATAATGAAAATTCCACACCTCATTTGACTACGCGCATCGGTGTTGTAGAGTTTTAGCAAGGTAAAATGCACTCGTGTCACGTGGCCTCATTATTACACGCCATGTATAACATAATTAGAGCCCAAGCTACGTATAATTCTCGCGTTGCACCGACTGCACTTCGTGTCTATCGTTGCGTGGCAACGCTATGTAAGTGGAATTAAAGTTACGCTTCGGCGCATCGTTGTAACCGTTGTCGACGTATGGAACGCCGCCGGCCCTCGGAATTTGTTTAACAACGAGCAAAACGATATAACTATTACTTTTGGAACGAAGTCTTAGCGTGATTGTATAACTTTCGCGCTAACTTTGTCCTTCTCATTTGTGTTGTGCTCGCATCAACTGTATTAGGTATTCTCAAAGTTTTCTGCGTCATCCTATCCTGAATACTTGCAAATCCCTCGCGTTTTCCTCCATCAGGTTCCTTCTCATTTAATAAGATGTAGATGCATATTTCACGAAAATGAAGAAATATGGCGGTAATATTTTATTACGTACGAGAAGATTTCGTGTTTCTATTTTTTATCGCAAGAAAGAAGCAACAGCATGTAAGACACTTGTATACATATATATCAAAAGTCAAAAAAATTAGAGATGCTATAAATTGTGACGTAAAATTTAAAACTTTTTATAAATCAACATTTTTCTTAAAATACAAATAAATCTTTCCTGATTAAAAGTACTTATTTAATCCTGGCGTTTATTTAAAAAATTTTAGAGACTTTAGCAAGAGCACATCAAAGAGTAAGCTCTTGATAAATTTTGCAATTAAAATATTATCAGGATTAATAGAAACCGTTTAAAGTTCACACAAGAGATTAGTCAGAATTAGCATTTATCATGAAAAGATCATTGAAATATCGTCGAGCCAGAAATATCACCAAAAATATTATTAACTAAAAATAACACCGAATTTTATAACATATATTATCTAATTAAAAAAATAGAATACTAATTATTCAATCTATTCCCGAATAATATTCTTGAAGCATCGTAACAAACAAATAGCTTAGACACATTCAAATTAGCTTAGATGTTTAGATTTAAGTTTTTTAACAAAATCGATCCGTCACGATATATCTAAAAGTAGAACATTGCAAGTTTCAAAAGGGCCTCGTAAATCTCTCAGAACAATGTTGAAATTTCTAAAACAAATAATCAATCGGTCAAACGTCCGGCGCGGGCAATACAGGTTCGATCGTTTGTATGCAAAGCGCTCAACGAGATAACGACGAATGTCTCGCAAATTGCAGGCTGAACGTTTACGGAGCCTCGAGGGTGGCAAGTGTCAGGACACCAGAGAAACTCGATAACTTTACGGTACTCCAGAAACCGGATCGATGCCTATATGATTATGTCGACGCTTCGTATTTCACCTCTGAACGTATGGTCGAAGCATATCCGGCTCTTTATCGCGTTTATGGCTTCATAGTTCATATCGTGCAGGCAATTACAAGCCAGTATTCTACTGACCAATATATACTTGGCGCAATCCGACTCTTTTTATGAGCACCATAAGTCGCGCGTCACCTCTGCCCTGTCACTTAATATTTATCATAAAAATCTATAAATTTAGCCTATTTAGTTATGCTGCTAAACTTTTCTACAACGCGCTTATTTCGCTCTGTTTTGAAAACTGTCTAATTTAAAAGTACTCATTTCCATTTCAAAGAAATTGATCAAAATGCAATTGTAACAAAGAAAGATTACTATTTTGAAAATATTTCATAAAAACGGGATTATACACACACACACACACACACACACACACGCACACGCACACGCACACGCACACACACAAATTTAGTTTTTAATATTTATCAACAGAAATATATATAGATGTCATTTTCATCAAGCTTTTATATCATGCTTTTGAATTTAAATACAAAGTGACAAAAACTGCAGTTATCAAAAACATATGTAATTTGTTAAAGTTACGTACAAATCAACGTTTTTCAGCAACGAGAACGATTTCGAGTCGGTATCCATGCGCGAGATAGAATTTGATGCTAATCGAGATTTTAATTTCGAACTGCAAAGACGGCTTGGGATCGTAGCTCTCGCTCCGTTTATCGCACCAAAATGTCAGGAAGATTCTGGCGGGTCATGAACCGCTGCCAAGAAAATGGGACGAGAGACATTCAGGGCCCACTTATCTTTCGCGCCAGGATTTATGAAATGCTCCGCCCCCCCCTCCCTCCGCGAGTACCGGGGGATAAGAGCTTGAAAGGACGTGCCTGCCTGACCCGTAGACACGCAGGATAATGCAAGGATTAAGAAGCGTCGCCGTCGAGATGGAGTTTGCTACTTCTGGATTAAGTATGGACGCGATATTAAAGCGCTTCTCGAATCCGATTTGCAAAAACGTTCTCCCACGCTTCAAAGGCGAAGTACATCATCAAGATATACCGTCAAAATCCACAGATATAATTTACAGCGTAATGCGATCTGAGATCAAATGTAAAAGGAATTACCCGAAAGCAATTTTAAATTCAGGAAAAGAATGTCCGCGTAGAAATCGCAAAAAGATGAAAGATCGAGTCCATTTATTTCCTAAAAACTTTCATTTTATATACGAGGTGATACAGTTTATACAGAATTATAAATATCCAAGTATTTTTGCATCGCACGTTCATATCGAATAAACCATCTGTATTTCCGTATTTTTACGCGGATCATCATGTGTATATGTATACCTCGCATAATCCAGCATGATACTCAAATGAGATGATCTTACGCGATCCAGAGAGACGCACAATATGGGATTAAGAATCCCGAGTGCGGAGCTCATTATTCACGGATTACGAATAAGCTAGAACCAGTAGCGAGTTACTCTCATAGAAATCCTTATTATCCCGTGGGTAACTGCTGGAACGCTATTTCATGATCTAGAGCCTTATCGTCCTAAAGATATGTATTCCGCGTTAAAAAAAAAAAGACAAAACATTCTTGTTCTTCTAAGGTTAAAACGCGGAAGAATGTCTGTGTAATGAGGGTATTGAGAAGAATATTTAGGGAATTGATACCATTTTTACAAATCTTCCTCCGTTTGCATAAACGGGTACCAAATATTATGCTTGTAAAAGATATATTAAAAATAGATAAGTAGAATAACACGTCTACTTTTTATTAACAATCTAAAGTTCTTAATAAATTCAGTTACTCGTTTATTTATCAGAATTATTTTTTATTGTATAATTTGCTCTAATAAAAATTACGTTAAAAAAGAGAAAGGCTTAATATATTTCTGGCATTGTTTTCAAGACTGCGTTTTCAACACGGATCTTATTTCCCACTATAAAAGAAAGCGAGATAGTACAATAAAGTATATCTCGCATCGAAAGAGCATCCAAATGTCAAATTTTAATCGAGTACACTCTCCATTGGGGAAAAGGTTGATTTATAACGTGCAGGCACGCTACTTTTTCTGTCCGCGTTCAGACCAATTTCCCTTTACATGTGAAGTGACCCACACGTTTCAAGCTTTCTATCACGTAAAAATATTTGATATAACGGTTCGGTTTAATCAGTCAGGAGAGTTTCCAATTACAACTTGACAGAGAAATATAAAGAAGAGATAATTTCACATCTGATGTTATTATTCCCGTATAAAATATAGCTATAACATGTTATTCGGATTTTTCTTGTAATTTCAAGTAATTTCGTAATGTACATAAACATTTAAGTATTATTTTTAAAACTAAAATAAGACACCATCGCTTTTTGCCAAGTTATATCACACCTTTGAAAATACTAACGCAATTCACACACAATTGATAAACGTTTAAGGAATCTTTAAAAGAAAAATCTCTAAAAACAACTTAATCTCAACGTAAAAGAACAAGCGCAAAAAGATACAAGTCAAATCTACCGAGAAATAACAAGAAAGATAAAACGATAACGGATTTCAGAGGCTCGAGTTTCAATATGTTCTTTATACATCAGTCAAGAATTTTCATTAATTCAGAATTTAAAGATATATATATATTATTATATATATAAATACTCAAAGTCGAAACTGCTATTATATCTTCTTCTCATCAATGACTTTCTTTTCCTGTATCATTTGCCCTTGCATGGCATGTAGCCAAAGCGGGAATTTATTATCTAAATTCTATTTCAATGAATTTCGAAAGTTAAATATAAAGCAAAATTGTAAAAAAAAAATCATTGAGTGGTCTTATGCAAATATTAAGTAAAGTTATGTAGAAAATACATTGTAATTCATTGGAATCCATATTGGTTTTAACATAATACCTCGATAAAAATTGAGCTTTTATTAATTTCATCACTCTTCTATAATTTAACTCATCCAGAACAATTGTAGATTAATTCAAATAAAACGGAGCCCCTTCTCTCGATAGAAATACATTTATGTCAGCTTTAAATTCTATTCTGTAATGTGCTGTAGAATTTTACATTATTGTAACAATGTAATGTAACAATACGCGTTTCCCGTTTTTACATTATCTAAAATTATAGACAGATGTCTATAATTATTCTTAATAGATATAAAAGCAATATTAAACAATGTCTAATGAGGTAAAAACGTTCATGATATTTCCACTGGTACTCTTTTGTCGCTAAAATTAATTTGCGTGATATTCATGAAGAATGTATCGGCATATATCAATTATACATAACTGTAATTTTAATTATTTATTCATCATTATAATTCCTGAATGCTTCGTGTCGCGCTTGCAAACATTTGCATAATTGGCAGTAATTATGTGTCATTATAGCAAATAAAAAAACACGTATAACATATATGTATATAATGTATATAATGTATGTTGCCAAGCAAAATTGTTTTGTTGATTCAACAAAATTTTTCCCTCAGTGTATCAATTTCAATACGGTTATTGATTTTTATTATCCGTATTCTTTACATTCTCACGTATATGCAAAAATAATATAAGTCAATAAATGTTCTAAAAATATATTTCTTATCGTTATAAAAATATTAAAAACAAATTAATTGTCGCTTTTCTGGCAAAACGCGTGTCGTGCAAACCATTGCAATTTACCCACTATAAGTTTGTATATACAACAACACTTACAACTCGAAACTTATCTAATTCTGAGAAAAATGAGTTACCCCGACGAGAATAAAAAAAATATATAAATTAACGATATAGAAATTACTGACCACATTGTAAAATGAAATTTTTAAATTCCTTGAATTTTCGCGACACGCATTAATTAAAATTCACGGACTATGGGAACATTCTTACGTGCAATTATTAAAATATACTTCGCTGGCACAAATTAAGATATATCAAGATAATGTACATTTTCTCATGAGAAAATGTAATATGATAGTCCAAACTCCTAGTTTCTTAATTTCATTTTCATCGGACTTGCAAAAGCACTCTTCAAAAAAATTCCGTGCCTCTAATACGTATTACCTTCCTCTGATTTAGATCCATGCAATGTACGCGTTGTCATCGAATCTACATGTATGACGTCATTGAATGTACCTGATGCTTATACGAAATAAAATACGAACGTTATTCTTTGTCAAGAATGTCGAGAAGAGCCAAAGGTGGCCGAGCACGTAATTTTATTTCAAACGTTTCTTTCGACGGAAAATCTAGAACGTGCTTGATCGTGGAACTGTATAAAACCTTTCAGCGTTTATATCGCCTGCTGTGTCATTCAAGAGAACTCATTAGACAAATCCTATAATTCTTTGTAAAATAATTTTACTTTAATTTCTCGAACTCAGCATATGTGTGGTATTGTAAAAATTACATAATTTTCTAAAACTTAGTATAGTAAATATATTTTCAGCTTATTCTTAATATATTTGATATCCACCTCACACAATAAGAATTTATCTCTATTTCTTCTCACGCGCTACAATCTTACAAGATAATTCTTTATAATAGTTTTTACTCTGTATCTTTTTCCTTTCATAAAAGTCATCATACGGACCATTCGAGACAAAGTTGTCGCAACGTTAGCTATTAAAGGAAGTCAGAAATAACGATATTAGCCCTTAGGGACTTATCCTTGGCGATATCTGAAGTTTCCACAGGATTGCTACAAGTAACAGATGGTATATACATGCTTTAGTATACGTATATGTACGTATAAATCACGTGTATAAATGTGGAAAACATACGTAAAACCGTTGCCACAAAATTAAAAAAAAGAGCTTTCTATAAGAGTTTTGGAGATCAATCAAGAAATGACTTTAATTTTGTAACAAAAATTTGTTAAAAATATGTAAAACATATACACGATTAGTAAATATTTTTTTATCAATATGTCTCTTGCATGTACTAATGTAAATAAATCACAAATAAGTGAAAAATTGAAAATGATCTAAAAGATAAACTAATTCCGCCCTATTTAGATATGCTTGTACTTTTTTGCAGTTGAAATTATTCCTGTCCACGCTAAAAGACTGTATCAATTTTATTCGTATACAGTAATAGTAAAACGTAAATTGTCACATTCGTATAAAATTGCGCGCAAAAATTAGTCGCTATTGGTACGCGGCGAGGAAAACCGCCAGGCAAAATTTTGCATAAGACTCTCTCATACTCTCTCTCTCTCTCTCTTTCTCTCCCTCTCTCTCTTTCTTTGTACGTGCAACGAAATTACCTACTTTCCGCAGACCATCCCTGAGCATAATTAGACCACTAGTATCTCTAATTAAGCAATTGCGGTGTAAGATATTTTTTTTTGTAAGTGGCTACAAAATGACGCCACGAAATATCCTCATCGCCGCTTTCGCGATGAGCGAGGCAGAGCGAGGGAGGGCGCGCACACACGAGACGAAAGAGGAAAATTCGAGAGTTCCGTATAGCTGGAAACTGAAATGGAAACTAATATACGACAGACGCAGTCGTGATTCAGCGGCAATGTTGCGCCATGCTGCTCTTCCCGGTTTTCGGAAAGTTGCTGTCCCCGATTCCTACCCGCATGCTGTGCACCTAATTCTTTGTACAATAAACTCTCTTCCTGATATTCCCATAAAAATAATGATACCTAACTAGCTCAGATACGTCACAATCTAAGTTAAACACAATTGTTAAACATGCAAGTATCTAAATAAAATTGAAAACTATATATCATGTTAATTTATATTCTATAATTCAGTATGTTATAGATAAATACATAACTTCTTTAGATATCGTCGCATTATTAATGCATCGTCAAATTATTATAGTAAAAATAGAAATATGGAAATCTTGCGTTAAAATGCAACGTAAAAATACTATATTTTATAAAACTTTCCGTTAGCGTAAAAATTTCCAATATTGATGAATGACAAAAGCCGATAAAAGCCGTACGACCCATAGCAAAAATTCATGTTACGCGTGATATACTTTTTATTCTGTATAAGGTGTATTTTTTGACATAATTGCTGGTGTCAGATACTTTTGGTCTTAGGGTGAAAACAGATACAATGTGGCAGTAAATAGCAACGGAGTGAACGCGTGTGGTATGCCTACGTAAAAAGCTTGTCGAGATCTATAGTGGCAATAAATTCGCATATATAGCTTACAGTAAAATGGAAACAAAATGGCGATACGTGGTTATCTAATACGTTTCGATTTATAAAACGGTGGGTGGTGGTTAATTTGTCCTGCGAAAGAATATTCCAACAGCTTCAGATTTCAATTCCTACCATTGCCGTGAAACAAATGTGCATTAAGCGCGATATTGCAGCTTTTATAAAACTGTATTACGTGGATTTAATACAATGAGCTCCATATAGCGTGTTACAATTGCATTATTGGAAATTACGAAATAACGCAGTGGAGTGTATGTAAACAAGAGAAAATATGGCATAAAATATGTCTGCCTAGCTCTAGCCCCATCTACTTAATCAAAATTTAACGTATAAGTTATACATATAATAATGCGCTATTTACGCGTCCTCCAAATCTACAAAAAAAAATTTGTTTATAAAATTCGATAAATCAGATATTTGAAATATTGTTAGTATTATTATAGTAAAACAATATTATAGTAAAATAGTATCAGAATTTATATAAACTTGTGAGATGTGTAAACACATTAGAGATGTGGATGTGGATGCTTTCATCCGTACTCTGGGAAAAATATAACCCACTTTGGGGCCCACAATTTTAAATAATCAAATTATTTAGACATCGTAACCCTATAATTAACATTGTGGTTAATGCCCTTTAAGTGAAAATTATTTTTGCGTAACTGAATATCGACAGAACTAATTGAGAGAATTGACTAGTAGTATAACTTAAAAATCTTTGAAATAGATAGAATAGCTAATTACGATTTTTAATTACGCGTGGGTCCCAAAGTGGGTTATTTTCGTCTTTTTAATTTTTATAATATAAGAGGAAAATCTTTTAAGGAATGCAGCGCAAAAATCGAAATCATCTTAAGATATTAACATATAATTGGGGTATGTATTGTGCATAGTTCAGTAATCTAATTTTTAATTTCTAACGAGTTATAATATAACAGAATATTACTGTTTGTTTCAAGAGGGATGAAGTCCTTTAGGAGATGTAGCGCAAAAAATTTAAATTACTCTAATGCAAGAGCGCATAATTACCATCACATAAATCTTGTATATGTTGTTCAGAATCTTGTAATTAACATGTGGGAAGGTTCACTTGTGGCCTACTCACTCCCCCTATTAAAAATAAATTTTCTTGATTAAACGAGATGAGCGTAAAATTTTGTCTTATGAATTTGGAGAGTGCCTAAATAGCGCATTATTATACAATTTATTCGTTAAATTTTGATTAAGTAGAAAGTCTAGCTGCAGAAGTACATAAAATCAATAATACAGTTAATTTATTTCAAAAACAACAAGATTTGCCATCACACTTCTGCCTTCTGCTTTTACTTAAATGATCACAGATGTAATCCGAAATGTTAAAATAAAGTGATCCAGCGTTACATTGAAGTCTTCAACCAAACGTAATAAACAGTTTCAGCTAAAAATACCGGGGACCACGTAGTCTTTTTAGCTGTCTCTAAGTTGGAAGTCCTAATTGAGGAATTTGCCCTATATACACAGCGTCCCTGAGCTGAGCTATTTAACAAAAGTTACGGAATTCGGATCCCTAAAAGCCGCATGTCCGTGTCAACTTCTTCAATTAACAGCGATCTAAGTTGTAAATCGGAAATCATGTTAAAATACAAAAATTAATCTTTATCATAATATGTTATCTTTGCAACATTGCGTCTAATTACGAATTTAATTAAATCTGTACAGATAAATTTTGATTCTTATTTACCTTTCTATTTCTTTCCAATGCGCCAAAAATCGAATCAAATTTTATTATTATGTAAAAAGCATCTATACAAATAAGAACAGCAACACGAAATAGATATTAATGAAAACTCCTCGAGAATAATTCGCAGAAATCATGATTTTCCGATAATTGCGTAATTACGAGACGAAGTTTACAGAATTTATTCGTCGAATTCTGTTGACGAGCGTATCAGGCGTACTTATGCATGCATTGTTAATAAATTATCAAGTATGCCGCATGCATATACGATAGCCATTAAGCAGATGGCGGCGATTGCAAATTAGCGGCTAATAATTATCTCGCGCTCACACCCGATACACACTTCATTCGTAAAGTTATCCGGATGTTACGAACGCCACCTCATCAATCGTAAGGGATAAACGCAACGAGAAACGCCGCGTAAATCGGATCGTTGTGGCCCGAATAATTTCACATTAATTACATGCGTCGCGGATTATACATATATCTATCTATTGTAGATACTACTACATGCCGCTAAATACGTAAACAAATATCGTTATACATGATTAGTTTGGCATAAATTCCGACCAAAATTACACTAATTTGCCTACGTGTGACACATAAGCATGTGACAAATCCGACAAGATCTCGCATGCTCCGAAAAGCTCGCAACTGTCTCAGCCAATGGTAATTTGAGAAATACGAGCAAAGAGGAAAATCTGCTAAGTTTTTGTATAACAAAGCGGATTTCGATCATCCCAAAATCGCGAATCTATAGTTACTGCGACTTTCGGTATATACACGATCGTTGCATAAGTCATAAACTTTGAACTTTTGCATCCTACTGTTTAAAACATGCGGCTTATCTCGTTCGCCAAGATCGCACAGTTTCAATGCAACTAACTTTTAGCTCTATTTGTTCCCAAGAATTTTGATAGAAAAAAGAAAGATTTTCAACAAAATCAGAACTATAACTATGCATGCAACTGATCATACATAAATCAGTACAAAGAAGAACAGGAAAAATGTTATATTCATGAAGATACATATATAAATTGAGTGCACTCTTATCTAAGAGAGAAACGACCAAGTCGAAGGATACATGTCGGCACTCTACGAAGCTCGTTTCAAAAGTAACGCGCGTCGTTACCCGCAAAAGGTTCGCCTCTAAATAAAAGCGGATACAATCTCGCAGCGACTTTACGCGTCGAAATCGCAACTGTCGATATTACGAAAGCAGCCTCAGCATTACAAATAACGAAGCAGAAGCGGCGAGCGGCAGGGTGCGTGCACTGCCGGAAATTTACACGGGGCCAGATATGTAGATTGGGCATGCTTTCAACTCGGAAAAGAAAGATGAGCCAGCCGAACAATACGTAAATGCACTTCCGCGAAGTGTAGACCGCTACTAAACCGTAGCTGAGCAGCTATATACCTATTCTACGCGACTTGCTGAATCGGGAGTCGAGAAATAGGCGTTCTGTTGCGGCGACCGTAAGCCGTAAGGCGGCTCGGGGTGGAAACGGAAATGGGAAAGCTTGAAAACGAAGTGCTCTTCCGTCGAAACTTTTATCCCGAAAAGAATGTGCGAGATTGAATGTGAGAGGGTGAGAGAGAAAAAGAGAGACAGTGCGTGTCGATAAAGAAGGTATTCGTAACACGACAAAGAACACTCTTATCGTATCAATCGTGAAACCATATATATAACCCGCGATATATATGTATACTGACAAAACATTATTGACGCAAGTCAAACAAAAAGCCATGATACGCGGTAAAATTTTTTTTTTTTTAATAACGCGCGTGCATGACTATTGATTTGAAAAATATATGTCTTACGAAAAATTCCCCTGAATCCCCCGACCAACACGATTTTGAGTAACTTATGAAATAATATAATAAAACGTTAAAGATTGTGCACTTTATTTAAAAAAACAACTGTGTTGAGCTAATGAGGCGAACGACAGAAGACAATCGAATGTCGATAACAACGAGAATGGAAGCCAAAACAGGAAAGCCTTTAAGCTTGATTCGCACTATACGGCACGGACCGTCACGTTCCGACAACGACACGTACGTTTACGTACGTTAGACAAGGATGTAGACAATAGGTATCCTTGTCTAACGTATGTGTCGTTGTCGGAACGTGACGGTCCGTGCCGTATAGTGTGAATCAAGCTTTAATCGTATTCGACTCCCGAAGCTGCTCCACGAGACGGTTAATTATGCATACGAAAGATCCATTGTTTTGCTTCGTATATATAAGCACTACAATTCTGCGTAAATTAATGTAATCGGCTGCAAGGGATTTTCAGAACAATTTGCTGCCACATTTTAATAATATAAAAATTATTTGCATCTTAAATGTTACTTCTAAATATATTATAATATCAATTATCTATTCATGCAATGTGTTTGTACCTCAATGTACAATACGGTGCCCGCAACTGCGTATCGCTCCGATATCGAAGCGAGATAAAAAAAAAGAGTGCAGAAATTTTGCAAACTGGATACGCACCCGCTTTCGATGCGAAGTGCACAAGCCGGTCGAGCCATATTTCATCGCGCGGCGACTGTTGCGAATATAAAATATCTTGCATTAATTTTCGAATATTCGAATCTATTTCGCGAAAGAGTGAAAATTACGACTTGTCCGTTCTTTTTTTTTTCACTGGCAGCGCTGAATTATGGCTACGTACGGAAGAATTGTTCCCGGCGAAATGCAGATAGCATTCCCCCTGCAGTTCGTGACCTCATTTCGCACAGATTTTGTACAATTTATAGTGGAAGACGGCAAAGATATCCGAACAAGATAATCAAAATCAAGTTATATAAGACATTTTCCGTGCGCAAGTCTTGCGCCAGAGTTAAATGTTTCCTGCGATTATATATCCTCAATCCGGAGCAATGACGTTCCTCGACGCGACGTGCAGCTAATCGGAATAATCCTTAAAGGACGACCTATATACCATTTCAGAACGTCTATCTACTCGGGCGACTTTTTCTACAAATCGTTCACATCCATCGTAACATCGAGCCCTTTAAACCAAATGTTCTCGCGTTACACGGCAAAGTTCTATACTCTGACTCTCTACCGGTTCCTACTAGCTTTTTTTGTAAAACTCTCTCTCTCACGTGGATCCGCGTAAAACTTCAACCATCATAAGCCCGCGGGCATCCATCGTTTCGCACGATTTATAGAGATGGCGGCGACTTTTCAAACTATCAAGGCTGGCTGCAACGGCGGATCGTCGCCGATCGCGATTTCCGAGCATTGCTGCAATCGCGCCAATTATAATAAGAATTTACGAGCGAGACTAAACGACCGCGCGCGCGGACTATCGATAAAGTGCCATCGTCGAGGATGTCCGATCTCTTTCCTTCCTTCGAAAACATCCGATAGATTTACGAGGGTAATTACGCGCTTTCTTATTCCCGCAGCTATTCGACACTCCGCGCAAATGCACTCACTGTCCATTCTTCTCTCATTCTTATTTATCCTGTTCCTTGATTCGATCCTTCTTTTCGCGCACGTTAGCACCTACGTGGCGAAGTCGGAGCAACTTTACGATCGCGTCGCTGATCTATCGACATCATCTAGTATTTGGACATACCTACATAGCATAATAATCACCGAGCACTCCCAGAGCTTCAGCGTATGATCGGAATACGATCCAAGTGCATTAGCGGAGCACGGAAGATCGTAACGGAGAGGTAAACTACAGACCAAAAATTTGTATATTAACTTCAATAATATCTAAATATTGGATAACAATACATAATAACATATTACAGAGATGCATTGTTAAATAACTAATTTATTATAAAAATTTCAAGTTAATTCTGTAACATACTCATGTTACAGAATCAATATAAATCGAACAAGTAACTAGTTCCCTTTAGAAAATATAAATTAGATTAATCAGCCTTCAATTATCTACTGCAGAATTACGTTGCTTAAAATAACATTGCAGTCATTAACACCCGCGTTCTGAATTTCTGCTAAGAATTTTAACCCATAACTCTCGACCCGTAATATCTTTGTATTATACACTAAAATTCCACGGTAGATTTAGAATTCAATGCTAACATTCCAACGGGAAATTCGACCTCACCGACCACCAGTCGAGTTTTAAAAACCAGTCCATTGCAGTTTTAAAATTTCCGAAGATGTAACATGATTTTCGATGATGTTTGCGAAAATCGATTCATTTCTTTCGCTTTCCCGTCAATTATTAACAGGGGTGCGCTAATTCCCCAACAAATCGACAGTCGTGCCATATCGTAAATTATCACAGCGGTAGCCGGATATATAACCGGGCGGTTCTTACAAATCCCACGATATATTCGGTTCAATCGCAAATCGTAGCGCACGCGCACACAGGCATAAAACGCGCTTGACAACTGTTATCTATATATGTAAACGATTTTACGTGCTAGATTAATTATACGAGCGGCTGAGTTGCAACTAATTCACGCGTCACAATGATCCCTGATTTATGGCCCGGAATTTGCCCCATGAATCAAAACGTTCGTAGACACCGAAATACCGACCGAATTGCGCGTTGCCACGATACGGGATATCGACTTTAACATGGTTAAGTTTGATTATACTAATTATTGCAGGACTGCGCGCAGAGCGCCTTAGGCATCACGAAAGAGGGGGGGGGGGCTAAACGCGAGCGACATGCAACATGCCGCTCCCGGGTGGCAATTCCCTCAATTTGCTCTCTAATCTCTTAATTATATGCACATGGAGTTATTGCTACTCCGCATGGCAGTTGCCTCCAAAATAGGCAACGGCAACGATCCGACACGGCCAATTTTAACTTTTGATATTCAATCTTCAGAGAGGTAATATTAAACATTAAAATTTTACGCTACATTTCTCCGCCTCTGTTATCTGAATAGAAAGGCAAACAGTGTTAAATTGATAACTCAATATGATCTCATTAATTTTAATATGATCTGTCCAAAATAGTCTTTATTAACATAATATTATATTATTTTATTTCAAAATATATATAAAGATTAGAAATCAAATTGTACAAGATGTCGTATATGTTTAATATATAATAGAGTTATATTGTATAAATACTTACTGAATCCTTTGGAGTATCACATTTACGAATCGTTTAATAACTGCTGCTTAATAATTTGCAAAACAAAAATTAACACACACACCGCTTATATATTTCAATAAATTAGAAAAATTTTATTAATTTTAAAACGTATCTATGTATATTATTATTAATATCGTATAACAAAAAAAATATAACAGATGTATGAAAAAAATGCAAACAAAATATTATATAAAAATATAAACAAATTATCATATCTGTATATCACATATTTATATTTGTAATACATGTGAAACTAAATAACTTAAATCGAATCAGTTAAGAGTACATACGTTTGACAGGCCTTAAAACTAGGTCAAAATTAACGAATTTTTATTGTAGGTAAAATTATGTTTTATTAAAAAATAAAAATACATTTCTTGTAGAATAATCGTTTGAAAATATCTCCCGAAAAATTGAGGTCCTGGCAGCTATTTCCCCGAAACAGTTTTTTTAAAATTGGTACCAGCTATATCTCGGAGACAAGTGAACCGATTTGCATGAAATTTTTACAGCTACATACTCTCAATATAATAATCTAGTGCTTGTCATAGAATTTTTACGATCTACTCTCTCTCTCTAGTTTAGTTTTTTCATAAATAAAAAAAGACCGATTTGCATAGTCACAAAAATCACACTTTTCGCTACGAATCGCTACCATTTTTCGGAAAATCAATATTTTCAAAATCGGCTACGACAACTATTTTGTTTCATAGAGAGGAGAAATCTCTACCGCGAATGCCATTTTTACAAACACTATTCGGGAAAATAACTGCCAGGGCCTCAAAATTTTTGATATTTTTTATTGAAATTTCCAGAAGATATTCTCAAACGACTACTCTGCGAGATATGTATTTTCATTTTTTTTAAATATATATATAATTTTAACCACAATAAAAATTCGTTAATTTCGACCCAGGTTTAGACCTGTCAAACGTATGTGACCCTCTAAAACCCCAAAAGCAAGGAACTTACACAAACGTATATTGGTGTATGTTTCGCGTGCATTAAATTATTCGCATTAAATTATTAATTAAAATTACACAAAATATTCGTAGCAATTGCGGTTATACAAGTCGAACGTTTCCACACGGCACTGAAGGGGGTTGAATAAATTAATCAAAATTACTATTCCCGATCTCCGGACTCCGCGTATGTATATACACAAAAATGACTCACCCAAATGATCGGAGCCTGCGACCCGATGAGCCCGAAGAAGAAGGAGCAGCAACCACACCGCCAGCACGATCATGACTCTCCCGTTTCCAGCACTGACCAACGTCATTGTCGCACCGATCAGTCAGTCATTTACATCGACACCGCACCGTCGTACGTCACCAACGGACATGTCACATCGCCCGCACCTTTGGTCATCGACACTCCGGGATCGCGATGTATCTTCCGCGAGCGTTCAACGACGACGAGTCACCCGCCGCGAAGTCGTCGAACTCGGATCGATCATTTCCGGCCGCGGTCCGCGCGCCGATCAAGCGGCGAAAAGTCCACCGACGATTCGATTCTTCTGCTCGATTTGCACTCACGCCGATTTACACCGTGTCTACATGGGGTGATCCGAGTGAGAATGATCCCGAATCCCGAAATCTCTCTCTCTCTCTCGGGCTGCCGTCAGCCTCGAGATCGTCAAACCGCGCGGCGCAACGTCTCGCGTCGATCCGCCTCGCGGGGCGCAGTCCGTACGCGAGATATCATCCACGCTGCGAAATTATTCAAACCGCACAGGACACGCACGACTCTCGGCTACACAATTCCCCGTATGACTGTTTCAGCGAACCGAGAACCGACTCGACTCCGACGCCGGTGCTCGAAAGCGTCGTTCACTCGATGCACTCTCTGTCACGACTACTGTCACGTCACGGAATATATATACCGGTTAATTTCACACTGTTCCACCGTGCCGCGTTTGATCCGAGAGATCGAGTTGGAAATAGAGAAACTTCACTTTGAAATCATCGAGAAGGAGACCCGAGACACTCCCGAGGGAGAATACCGGTCACGCGCGCGAGAACGTCTGACGGAGAGACGGGAACGTAGCTCGTTGCCCTCGGTGGTCGGCGCGCGACTGAGCGCCAGCGGGCGCCGCGGGCGGTTTGGGACTTTTGAAAGTGCGGAAAGCGGGGAAGCGCGCAGCGCGGCGCGCGGCTGACTCGTGCGCCCGCGCGTAACGAACTCGCCCCTCTTCGCTCGGTCGCTCCCCTACCCCTACCCCTGCTCCAACCCGTACCCGTACCGCGAACCGCGGGTCCTAGGTCCTAGCTGCGTATGCGCTATAAGTACGCCGGATTTTCGACGCGCCTGAGATGAGTGTAACCTCGCGCGCGACGTCAGTGTCGCGGCCCGTTAAAAGGTACGAATACACAAATATAGCAAATACGTAGGTATACAGCCGGTTCACTGCCGATTGGAAATTACGACTTGGAAAAAACGCGAAACGCGTAAATCGCGGTGCCGAGCCGAACGATATGCAGCCTGGAGTCAACCGTATATTATTCGATATTCGCGAAAATAGATTCCAGAGCCTTGCTTGCCAAATAAAACGCAACGCTAATATACAAGATCGCGAAGAAGACGAGCAAATAAAAACAGCTTATCGATATATCGCGAGCATAGACTGGCAGTGATTTTACTCGCTCGGCCGCTCGTCCAACGGTTTCGTTCGTAATCGTGATTTAGACACGCAGTTATCTCGATTAAAACCAAAAGAGCAACATATATACATATAGATATAAATGTGTAACACGCCGGTCGATGCGTAAAACAGTCAATGACGCGGAGAATGTGAAACGGAGCAAATTACCTCCGACGAAGCATAGCAACGCGCCCTCGTAATTTCCGATACGCAACGACGGTTTGTTTATGACATTGGCTTCGGTTGTTTGAGCGCGCCCACTTGTTCTGATTTGACTGTACTACGGTTACCTGGCGCTCATTTCACGGCTCGAGCGGCGCGGCGGCGGGCGTCGGGCGTCTCGTTTCGCCGTGCGCTTTCGCGTCAGGTCGGAGTCTCGTCTCGCCTCGCGCGGCTTCCCGGCTTTTCGTTGCTTTTACGTCCGTCGTCAGCGAATCCCGGCCCTCCCCGTGTCGGCAGTGCTAAAAGTCGATCGAGTACGTCGATACGGAGCGACTCGTCGTTCGTGATTAACTCGGCACGGATACGCGACACGGTAACGTAATATTAAAGACGTCTCATCCCGATTCGCGGCGCGAGGTTAAGCACCGTTCGCGCGAAGCCGCGTGAAGTTGTCCGCGCGTCTCGAATCTTTCCGTTGAGAGTAATGCGACGCGACGCGAACGTGATATGGGCCATGGGGCGAGCTGCCTCGCCGCGCCCTGCACCCGCCCGCACGGTCGTCATGCCGTTGTTTACGCATTCCAAATATGCACGTCGCGCGATCATCGGGAGTGTTGTCCGACCGGACGGACGATTACCGCGATGCGTTAATTAAAACCGCGGGTTTACGATTAGCCTCTGTGTTCGATCGATCCGCATCTGATGCGCGAGTGAGTGTCTGAAACGGTTAGGAGCGAGGAGCAATGTCGACGCGTCATATCGCTTGTTATTTTGGTAAGTAAATGCGTTTACTGTATTAATTCGTTTATTTTATTAACGATAACTCTATGCTGCGTCGCAGCGATTGCGTTTGACGCACGGCATCGTGCGGAGATGCGTAGATTTTAATGTTCGTGTTTATTAATGATACAAGTAGAGAGAGAGAGAGAGAGAGAGAGAGAGAGAGAGAGAGAGAGAGAGAGAGAGAGAGAGAGAGAGAGAAAGGGAGACATACGAGGGTCGTTCAATAAGTCCTTAGAAAATTTTTCGTGCAAAATTGAAAACACTACCTTGTGTAGTACAGCAGAAAATTAGTAAAGTAATATGGATATAATTATATTTTTTTCGAGAATAAAGATACGATAAAAAATATCAGTTTTTAATTACCATACTTATTTGCATATACGAATTATATTAAAAAATCGTTATAACTTGGAGTTATAATTTTCAATATTACTTATTTAAATGTTATTTTTAACAATTAATTTTGTACTTAAAGTTAACGACATTCGAAAATTTAGAAATATAAAAATAAAAGGAAAATATATAAACGATAACATAAATTTTTGACCGCCAGATTGATATTTGAAACGAGTGTGTGCCATGGAGAGAAACCAGAGTCACTGCGGTTATCGCTTAACACGTGTAACAGAGTAATTTGATACATTTTTCCGATACGCACTGAAAACAAGTATTTCTTAAATTTTATAATATAGTTTGAAATTACATATTTATAATTGGAATATTTTATAATTGTAACATAAATTATTGGAATATTAATTAAATGGAATTCGTATATCAATATCGGCTATCGCTAATTTGCTACAACTGCAACAATGATACAACTAAAAAAACGAGGTTTTAGGCCAGAAAAAAAAATTTAAATGTTTTGAATCATTAAAATTTTGTGATGATATTATTTTAAAATGTAACTTTGGAATAGCTGATTATAATAGAAATAAAAGTATATCTAAGTACATATTAGCTCTTTATTCAGTGTATTGAATTCTCATCATCTTTTGCAAACAACTCAAAAATGACAATTTTGGAATTATGTCGTTGTGTAGTAAGTAGTAAATGAGCAATATACTATATTGTATTAATATAATTATAATATTTACGTTTTACATTGAATAACAATCCAAATTCAAATACGATATTATTGAGCAAAATTTAATGCAACATTGTGCTTACTAATAAATAGATCGCGTTACGAAATTGATATTTTAATTATACATTCTTTAATCAATTTGAAACGAAGAGAGCAAAAAAGACTGCACTGTAGCCGTAGATTTTCAATTTTTATCCGGTACTTTTGTAAGCAAACTTTAAATTAAAACTCTGTTAAAGTAAAGTTTATTTAAAATTAACTAACAGGATTATTTAACTATTGATCTACATCCTTGAAACTTGAGAGAGAGAGAGAGAGAGAGAGAGAGAGAGAGAGAGAGAGAGAGAGAGAGAGAGAGAGAGAGAGAGACATACGCGATATGAGAGGGCAGTGTTTGGAGTACTAACATATATACTGTCGACACACCAAAGTCGAGGGTAGAATACGTGACTGACTACCCCGAAACCATGACCTAAAGGCCCATGAACCAAAGCCTACCTACCCACTTCGCTGTTAGTAGGCATGCGTGCTTTAGAATGTGATTCGCACACCGCATTTCGAGTTACGGGGCTGCGGTTACGTATACAGGGACGTTAAGTACGGAGGCGATTTGCCGTTGACGCGATCGTGCGGCAGATAAACGACACTCTGACGCACAGCTCCATTACTCTGTACGTTAGATCTGCGTTGCGGATTTTATCGATATGTAACTCCCTCCCGCAACGTAGAGGATGCAGATATAGATTCGCAATCTACCTTTCATTATTCTTTTTCCCAGGCGATGGAAACGCGCAAACAGTCGGTCTGCCGAGAGATAAGCTGCGCAAATTAGCTTTTTCCATCACTGCTCTCTAAAGCTCGTTTTTTTTTCTTTAGTTCATTTAACGTGTTCCTCCGTTGTAGATTTTAATCTAAACGTATAATTCTCTTTATCAACTTCTGTATTACTTTCACGTCGCAATACACGAAATGAATAACAAAATGGATATTATTTGCGTTTGAGATTAAAACTGCGAAAACACTGTACTGGAATAATTTTATTATCTTTTTTGGTATAAGAATAAGTGACAAAAAAATCTTCTTTTGTTACTAATATTTGTTTTTACATTAGTTATTACATTATTAATTTTAGTTGTTTGTTTCTAGAAAGCATCTATCAATATTTTTCGTAAATCATCTGAGTATCAAACAAAAGTACTAAAATCAATTTTAGAATCAATTAGAATCAATTTCATGAATTGCATCTTTATGCTGTAGAGATTAATTACACGCAAATGTAAGAACAATTTTTTTCTGAATACATCGCGGCATAGATTGAGATAACGAGCAGCGTTAGTAGCACCGAGTGTAGGGGCCATGTGCGTCAAAGTACAGCGCACAAGAACAACCTAAGTATACGCGAGGAAATGTCTGGTCGATGCACACGAGTTTAATTTTATTCACCCGACTGGTTTAAAAAACACACCATTGAAAGGACATATTGCAGAGAAGTTCTCAAACTCTGTACGAAACGCAAGAACGCGATTTTGCGTAGAAATGATAGAAGTTCTACGTTCTACCTGTTCCTAAATATTATCTTAATTATAACTAGACTTAACTACGAATGTCTAATTGCATAAATTACTTTGCCCTGTGTTGCCGGTCTCGTTTCTTGATAGTCCAAACTTCGAGTAACTGATACGTGAATTACGTGTATTATATATGGACTAAATAAATATTTTACAAAACAATATAATGTATATTATAATTAGTGAGATTTTATAAATTGCCAATTAACAATTTATGAAAGAGTTTGCGTTTAACATTTCTATATCCAACATTCTTTACTTCCGCAATGAATCAAATATTATTTCCAATTTCTAATAAATCTTGAAGTTATAATAACTAATATTGCCATCATAATATTAGCCGTGCAATTTCGTAAGTAACATGGAAAAAAAATCGCCAGTATTAGAAATCATGGAGCAAGAAGTCAAGAGATAAGCAAGTATTTTTGAGAAAATTGTTTGGCAACGTTCGACGGATGCAAACGTAGTAAAGTACAGAGACAAAGTAGGTAATATAAGTAGGAACAACACAGCGAACGGGTGAGCAACGAGCTTTGAACGTGAAAGACGCGTTTTATGAGTTTACCATTCCAACTTCTTTAGGAAATTTTATCGAACACGCTTTGCGATTGTACTTTTTTTCACTGAAACACTCTACATGTCAATTAATCTTCCGAACCCTTTTCTCCAGCTTGCCTTTTCATTTCTTTTTTAGTATGTTATCAATCTACATAGCGAAACGAAATACTAATAAATGTATAACGACAAACGTAAACATTAATCATTTTATTACATACTGCATATATACAAATTATGAAACTTACCCTCCGTAAAATTAAAAATCTAACACATACGTACATACATCTGTTATTCTCCGGAATGAAAAATATCCTCGGCATATGCTTTCTAAGATAAAATTAAACTTAATGTTGTTTGTAAAATTGTATACGGATTTAAAATATATGAAAATTGGGAACTTGGCAATAAAATGAAATACGTACGTTAGGTTTAAAACGATATCTTACATGGTAGAACGACGAAGATAACATTATTAATTCGTAAAACTTAAAGATGTTCTTGATATTATTATGCTAGTTTCCCTAAAGACGTTATACTACAGGCAACCTCATAAAGCGCATTCTGAACTCTCTGAGCGCTTCCTATATTATTTTAGCTCGGTTCGACATTTTAGCTTATTACTTCTTTGTTCTTTCGCGAGTAGAATGTTACATCTAGACTGCTATAATAATTAATATGTAACACAAAGAGAGATACAAATATATACAGGTACAAATCTATATTTTTATACGAGTTTAATCAATTTATTTTCTAATTTTAATTTTATTATTTTGTAATTATAATCGAAACTGTTATAACTTTTGCGTAACTGTAATAAAATACAAATATTTATTTGGTTCAATATATAGACATTATCCAAATTTACAATAATAATTTGTAAAGATTACACTAAATTATTATTTTATGTTACACACATTCTTTCTTCTTTTCTCTCTCTCTTTCTCTCTCTGTCTCTCTTTCATTGGCGATTGTACCATATCAGAGAAATCGTACAATATTTACGAAAATACATCCAGCACGCGTTGTAGGAGTAAAATCGTTCTCTATCGACCTCAGTTTCTTGGTTGATTTACAACTTTAAAAGACACACAAAGTGCGACACATAATTTTCCTTTGCGTTTCCTTGCTAAATAACGATATCGCACAAATTTGCAAAAATTTATCGAAGCTTGGGAGAATATTGTGAGTTGGGTAACGATATGCCACCTCAGCGCGCACATCAAAGTTCCTTTTTCTAAAAACGAGGAAGCAAACTCGTAAAATACCTGCTACGCTTCCAAGACGTACGATATTGTTCCACTTAGTCTTAGCTTGTTACCAAGACAGGAGAACGATGACAAACATATCTCTCTGACAGACAAGGTGTTCATTGATTGAGTTTGCTTCTCTTAAAGGCTTATGGGAATCAATGCTGGGACACTTGTTTAATGTATCGTGCTATCTTATTGAACTTCAGAGTTGGACTACCGATGAATTTGGATTGAAACTCATGAATCATAAGCCATAAGATTTACGAGATTACTCTTGTGAAATAATAAATTGTTAAGTGAGTAAATTCCTCTAGTATGTCAAAGCACACAGAAAATGAAAAATATATATAACTTAACTGCAAATATATTACCTAACTTTAAAAATACAAAATAGGTATGTTTAAAGATATATAAGAAAAAATATCTTTTTAATATAAAGTCGGATTTAACATACATGTGTAGCTTAAACGAGAAATAATTAAGTTAAAAATAAATTTTATTATTCTTTCGGTACATTAAAATCACGCTGTTAAGAGAAATTATTTACAGCCATTCGATATGCTAAAAGTTGCTATAATCAAAGTAATATATTGATATATGCACAGTTTCACTGATCTTTTACTGGTTTTACACATATTTATTATTTGTTTACTGATGCACATGCAAAATAACACGGATTGGATTATTTTTTAAATTCAATATTTTGCGCTTTAGGTTTTTTTATATTTATTTCATAAAAATAAAACTTGCCTTCAATGTATGAAACTTATCAGCTAAATATTATCTTTGGAAGTCATCATCCATGAGATTTAATTAATTTATATTTAAATGCAATGCAAATGCGTGAAATCGATAGAAAATGTTACAAATATATTTTCTCTCTCGTCATGTTTTGCTTGTTATAATCTCAACGCATTATTTTTGCAAAAACGTGCTCCCCGGTATTCACGTTGATTATTCGCAAAATCTCCCCGTTTGCAAAACCGTCGACAGTGCAACCATTTGACTCAATATGTCAATTACTAAAAGCAAACGAGACACGTAAATCATCGTTATATGACTAAACTTTCGCGATGCCGAGAGCTGCCGCATTCGCGAATAAAAAACGCGAGAAAAAAATGCTCTCCGTTCGTTTTGGCATTACACGTTAATCCGACATCGATGATTGGCTATACCGTTTTCAAATACACCAACTTGAAAGAAAGCTTTTTATGACCCCGCGAGAATGTGCCAGCCGTTGAATTGCAGAAAACGTGAGGCTGATCTTTTCCCAAAATAACTCGCGGCGAAATCTCGCGAACAATTTTATCGTTCTCTTTCTGCCACTAAAAATATTCTCTTGTATCAAAACATTGAATTTTGTATTTTTTGTCCTTTGTCTTCACAAATTTTATAATTACAAATAATTTTTTGTCTTTTATCTTGTTCTATTTATTTTATCGATTTATTAAGCATTGATTATTATTTATTCTTATTTATTAAATCTAAAAAGAGTATTTTTATAGTTTTACATCAATTGACTCATTTCTTTCTGGTACTTAATATCTTTTTATTGTCATAAAAACTATTAACCTATTAACTATTTAAGACTTGACAAATTTTGATATGTTTAATTTTTGTTTAAATTTTCATAATACGAAAACTGATTTTGATACGACGAGACGTTAAAATGACTATTATTCTTCTTCATTTAAGTAGTATTTATTATTAAAATATTTAAATAACGAATTTCTTATATATAATTAAAATTTTATGTACATTTTTTATTCAATGTTATATATTGTTTAATAATTTTTGCGTTCCGTATAGTAAAATGTCAATGGAAAGAACGTCACTTCATAAAGGTTTGTTTGCTTTATTCTTTATTATATTTATAGTAACGCTGAGATTTTTCTTTGAGTGTATATTTTTAAGCCGAGAATTACAAAGTCAGATGAATAGAAATAATTGTGTATATAGCGGTCCGTACACAAGAACAACTATGGTAAACGTAAAAAACATTGAAAATAAATGTGGTGAAATAAAATTAGACTGAAAATTTTTCTTCAGAAACTTGCATATTTGTGACTTTCCGGTGTGTCTAGCTTTTATTATTTATGTGCTGAAATATAAGCGCGCTCTAAGTATTTTAAGAAAGCGCAAAATTAAATAAACATAATTTTATATCTATCGGTCTTTTCTATTTTTCGCATCGCATTATATTACGTTTGCGTATAAATATTTACATAATTCGAGAAAATATTGCAACATTTAAACTATATATAAAGTTCAAAATTGTGATTAAAATCTACTATATTTCATACCTTTTAAACATTTGATTTCTTTATAGTAGCTTGATATATATACTGTAAAATATTTAAAAAGTTAAAAAGTATTATACAATTTTGCTAAACTTTTCCATATCGTCGTTATGATAGATTTGTAGAGATCTAGAATAAAATTTTAGAATACTATACTGCTTACGCTGACATACAGACCTGTTGAATTTTTAATCACGATTGAGCACGATGCGGAATAGCGCAATATCGATCTATCGAATATATTAGTGATTTTATCGGCACGGATAGAATTTTACTCTCGTCGATAAGCAGAACCGACAGTAGAATTAAATCATAATAAAGGAGCTCAAGCGTCCATCTTTGTCGTTCTCTTTACCGCGCGTACGGAGATCTACGTCTTCACGCTCCGTAAATTCGGCCCTGGGAATTTTTCATAAATTAGACAGGTGACGGTGGCGTTAAAGTCCGCGGGAAAATTCCAAGAAGCCCATAAATAAGGAAAACGCTCGCTTCCACGTCGTCTGTTCTTTCAGCGCCTCGGTTAGTTTACACGGCGCGACATCGAAGAGAATGGACTGCAAAGTCAGAAGATGGGAAAATTGCAGAATTGAAAGAAAAAGATAGATGGATGAAGAAAAAATAAAAAGAAAGAGGAAAGCAAGATGTACGTGTTAGTAGAAAAATTTGCACTTTTTAAATCATATTTATGTCTTTTATTTTTCTCTCAAACAAAACGTGAAAGTTAGAAAGAAATAATTATCTTGTCTTATTCGCAAACTGTATTACTACAGATTTTTTCCTTTTCCACTGATTCTTAGTCCAAATAATGTACACCTTCTTATTGAAGCATGAACTTTTTCTTTATGGAGGATCGAACATTTTGTCAATTTGAGCGATATAAACTTAAATTATATTAAGCTTAATCATATTGCCCGATTAATTAGCAGTAGAAAATAAAGCTTGAGAGTCGAATTGTTCAAATAGCCGTAAAGGCAATTGTATATTTGATTATTTCATTGAAATTGAAATTGGATTTCATTCAATTGAATTTTTATTTAATGTCTTCATGTTACAAACAACTATTCCATACCAATAAATTTATAGTTTGACAATCTTAAATAAACAATCAAAACTTTCAAAGAATTAATTGATAATTTAAGTAGTAAAGTTTTATCGAAATTTTAAATTGTTTGAAGAACTTTTCGAGTAAACATAACAAATGTTAAATGTTAAACAAATGTTAAATCAAATATTCCGATTTCAATATACAAATATGGTATTCGAGACGTCGCGTCGTTGAAATGTTTTAAATTAACGTACGCACGATGTCGTTCTGAATTCGTACGATGTAAGAGACGCGCGATTAAATTGCAGTCGCGCGCACAAAGTGCCAATTATTCTTGTCTAGCTGCAGCGACGGCTGCTAGTTACGATGCATCGGGCGCCTCGACGCCTGTTTTCCGCGGGATGCGAACCCACGTGCGCACTCTCGCGAAAAGTAGAGCGGAAGGAAAATGGGTGGTTTTGAGGGGCGTATCGGCCGTGTATAAAGTGTCGAGAGGACACCCTTAACGAGAAATGCTCGTGCGAATTGCGACCCGTGCGGTGAACCGCTGGCGAGAATTTCGAGAGCTCGCTGATACTTGAATACTTTCGCGAGAGTATCCGATCGATAATCGCGAATCGAATACGAGAGCCGTCCATGAGAGTGGCAATTATTTCGGAGAATCGCTGAGTTGTTTATATAACTAGTTGACTGAATGCAAACAATGTGCTACACATTTTTCGTCGATGGTCATGAGGGATTCGATAACCGCGATTGTTAATCACGCGATTATTTTCGGACATGCATATGACACGTATGAGTTTTACGCGCGCGAAATTAAAAAAATTGAATAAACAGTAACTATATTATTCGGCTCGCAACGCGGTGCGAAGTTTCGAAATTAAAACGCAATAACAATTTTTTCGCGAATAGAATGTCCGACGCGATGCGCGCTGATGCGTAATAATATGGACGATAAATTCCACGCGCACAGCGTGCTCTCGCCGCACCTCTTGGATGCTCTAAGTAAAATATTTTCTCTCGGGAGCCCAGTCAAGATTTTCCTGACGTCGCTACGTGTAATGCCTCTTGCAACACTCGCCGCGGTTGCTGGTGCGTCGTATTTCACGGTTCCTCCCGAAGCGAGGTCTTAAAGAGTGATATATTACTGCCGCGCGGGGACGTTTGTTGGGTTCGTGTGCGTGTTTGTGTGGATCGATTTCTGAAAGGGTGTACTAGTAAGAACCGTTCGACACCCATAGGAAACACATGTGCCCATTGCGGCCTCCGCGGAATTATAAAACAATCCTTTTCGAAACTGTTAACCCTAGGCTCTCTCAATCCAGATTTATATCGAATGTATATAATGCACAGCGCACATAGAAATGCAAGAAACGAAATTACCGTTTAACTATACGCGGTGGCATCGGCAAAACAAGGTATAAAAATATATTTTATATCAAAAATGTTTTCTGCAGTATTTTACATTACGAATTGTTAACAAGGTAAACATATTTTCCATTTTTTTAATAACCAAAAGATCTAAAAGTCGGAAAATTTGCAGCATATCAGTTGAGAGAGAAAATGAGAGCGTATGCTACTTAAGAGTTAAGCGATCAATATGCATATATCTCACGTCGCTCCCTCAAAACATTATTATATAAAATGAGTCGGTAAGAAAAGAGAGAAAATGATTAGCTGCGATTGTGAAATTGCGGTTAGTACATAAATGAATTAATAAATAAATTAATACCGCGGCTCTGTAAAATTTTCTTTTTGTAGAAGTTTCCTACATATTTCGTGAACGATACACGATTTTTGTTCGACTTTCCCGCTACGTCGTATAATCGAATTCTCCATTCCGCTTCCTCGCCCGGACGATGGTTTGAAATATATTTGTTTGTCAGATTGCGTCGAGTCGGGGCGGCGAAGGAAAAGTAAAAGAAACGGTGGGAAACGCCCGCGTCTCTCGAGGAAAGTGTAAGCCGTATTTACTGAAGCGCGCTACTCGCGACATATGTAGCAAATTCGTATATATCTCGTCGCTTCGACGTACAAAGATTATTCTGCGGTAACAGCTTTGTATTGTCCAGGGCTTGCGGAACATTTAAAGAATTGGCACAAAATTCCCGTCACAAAATATCAAAAATAAAAATCTTTACGCGGCTAAGCTACGTTTTTAAATATTTACTTATCTGTGAAAAAATAGAAAGAATATTTGTTCCCTTCATTCCGTTGAACAGAAATACTCTCCCATAAATAACAACTATTGTTATTTATTTTAGAATTTTCAGTTTTGACACACATATAATTTTTTTCACGTAAAATTTTTTTTTTTATGATAACTTACAAACCATTTTATTTACAAAATCGAATTTTGAAAAGAAATAAATAAGTATACTTTTATTTTGAGAATTTCTTTTGAGATAAAAAATTTGTCTTTTCTTTGTTTTTTGTATATAATAAAAGCTCTTTATTTTTTATATACTTATAATTATAAAATATACAATATTTTATATAATTATAAAATTTGATCTCCAATTATATAATCGATTTTATTTGTAATATAAACTATTTTCATGCAAATATGTATGTAATAGTAAAATCGTTTGTTCGACTATAACGTTAAAATGATTGCAAGAGTGGCTGCGCGCTATTAAACGCGTAAACTACACATCACAATATGATTCAATTCAAATTATGCTTATCATGAAACTAATATATTCCAAACATAATGAAATCCTCAAATAGCCACCAATTTAATTATACAAATCGCGTTCAATAAAATGCATCAATATTGCTGACTCGAAGTTCATGGCATGAAGGTGGGCTACGGAATACGAAAGATACGCGGTTAAACGGTAAATTAAACGGGCGCGCTGTAGCTGTATAGCACAGGCGCGAAATGCACGGTGTTAAAGAATAAAAAATTAACGAATTTAATTTGGGTTTAACGAGGTCACTTTAACGATAGTCGACGGCAAGTGACGGCAACGGCGACGGTGTATCGGGTATTCTAGTTACCGGCGGTGGCGCGAATGCGAGCGAGTATTACGTTTGCATCGAACGCGACAGCATGCATTCCAATTTGAAAGGCCGCGATTCTCGCGAGGATTCGTTTCGCGGTTACCGCCGATGCGGTTTAATCTCGGTTACCAACTGCAGAGGAGACGTCGCTTTTCCCTTCTCTCTCTCTCTCTCTCTCTCTCTCTCTCTCTCTCTCTTTCTCTCTCTTGCTTTCTCTTTCTCTCTTCCAGCGCTGCGAATTATTCACAAGTATTCTGACGTGGAGAGACGGGAGACGGCGAGAGGGCGAAAGCATTCCTGCATGGTAACGAGGATCAAAATACCTCCGATCAATAATTCCGCGTCGCACTGCTTCTAGGGCCAGTGTACTTAACTAAGGAGCTCGCGAGTGAAACGTCTGCTGTTCGCTCTGTCGGCCGCTCTGACGGCTTTAGTATCGCTTTATGAAGCATAGAGAATCTTGATCTTTGGCGTTTCGTCTCGCTTTGAAGTGCGACAAGCGCTGAAACGGCCGGCGAACGTTACGAGTGTTCGAAGAGAAACATTCAGGTTGACGTATCAATTTATCTTGTCAACTCATAAAACAGCGGATCATCTTGCGCTGTAAAAAAGACAAAAAGAGATATTCCTGCGTCACGCGACAGACTTGAGAATAACGAGATCGGCCCTTAAGATTTTCGTAAAAGCGTCGACTCTTGTTAGTGATCTCGGTTACCGAAACCGCGCACGAACAAGGGATACTTTTTCAGCCGCGGCGTGGGCGGCGCTGTTCGAAAATGTTAAAAGACCCTGTGATATTGTCCAGAGATACACTGTCAGCTCGACTAAACTCAAATTCAGCGAAATCGCTATTGTATAAAGCATATCATCCATATCCGACACATCATGATAATCGATGAAGTGCGTGCTTTCATTGCGTTTCTTAGAATACTTCTCAAAATATAAAAAGCGCAAATATTTAAAAGAAATTAGAAAAGATGTAAATATGTAAAAAATTCTAAGTTTATATTATATTATTTATATTGTATAATATTATATATAATACATAATGCAATATAATATAGACATATACAAAATATATGCATTGCATATATATGTATATAATATATTTTTTTATCTATATATATTTATAACTTTTGATAATTAAAATATACGTATCATAAAATATACTTATTAAAAATATATCAATATAAAATCTTTAAAATAAAGCGCAACATTATTTCGCGCAAAAGTATGTATATAAACAGAAATATCATAAATTTCCAGTCTGTGTATTTCATATTTAATATGTAATATTTATAAATAACGAACGGTAAAAACACACACGATTGATTTGCAATGACGAATTATGCCGTATGCACATGCGTTCCAAACAACGCAAAATATTCGAAAAATGGTAACCACTCTTCGGTAATGTTAGCGGAGCGGCTCTCTGCGGAAAGCTGAAAATAAATCTTTCGCGCGGTGACTGACATAAATGCATGTCACGCAGAAAGAACTCAACGCCTTCCTAAGAAAAGATTGTGCATTCTATTCGTCGCCTTTGAATCGTTCAGTTTTCATTTTACTTACGCCCACATCATACACGATCAAATAAAATAGATGTTAAACTGTTTACCCAAATAAATTGCGAAATGAAAAGCCAGTGATGCGAATTTTTATCATTGGAATATAAATATATCATATATATTTTTTTTCTGACTAAACCATTTTTTCAAATAACACTAACGACATATTATACTCATATTTTATACCATTTAAATATTGCTACAACTGTAATTGTATATCATTCACGTCTTATAGGGGAATAACTAATGAATACAATTATTTGATAACGTATTATTATCACACACATCGAGATTAAATCAATCAAAATAAAAACTTAATGCAGAAATAGAAGTTGCAATTTCGCCAATCGATTTATACTAATATTAGAAATGCAATTTTATTTTCGCGTTCCAAGCTTTTGTGCGTTGTTATGATTTTCATTTATGACCTGAGTCCGCCAATCGATAAGCATTTGAGCTTAACCATTTCGAGACCTTCACGCGCAGCGCAGAAATTTCAGAATCCACAACTTTGTAAATGGGGTTGCAAATAGGCGAACGTGTTTGGATACGAAAAACACTATAAGTGAATCGATATTAACAGAAAATTATTAATATTATAAACGTACGTGACAAATACATTTATTAACGTTTGAATAACGCTGCATATAGTCAACTAAAGTATCATTATATACGCTCAATCATACCATATTGATAATTGTGAAAATTATTATATATGTGTATAATTTTTTATTTTTTTTCTTTTATATTAGATTGTTTCTTTTATATGTATATACATACACGCAGAGAGAGAGAGAGAGAGAGAGAGAGAGAGAGAGAGAGAGAGAGAGAGAGAGAGAGAGAGAGAGAGAGAGAGATATACGTGACAATTATACTTCCGCCAACTTTTCCACAATGATCAAAAATATGTTTAAAAGACATAGAAATTATTTTTCGAAAAAATTAATTTACATCTATATATGAAAATTCAAGCTTGCAATTATATATCAGATGCTATTAGGCATATGCTAAAATAAATTCCTGCAAACCGATAATCTACACTTTTAGAGCATTTTTGCAAGGAAGTGTTCCTCTGACCTCTCCATGCGCAGTGCGTTAATAGTCATCGATTTCGCATCGCGTATCCGCGGCAGTCAGGAGCACGCTTGCTTCGAATAAATCGTGCGATATTTTACGACGACTTAGAGCACCCTTCGCGCAGGAGAGAGGATGGCGAGGATGGAAGACGAATCCATTCGAAATCGGCGAACCCTTTAATCTACTAGCTCAATGGCGTCGCGAAGATGCGGTATGCTCCTTGCTTTTCTGTGTGTGTATCGGCGAATACGTCAAGCCGCGCGACGGTATGATTTACAACCCGCGTTGGTACATGTCACCAGGTTATCCAAAACCGATAAATCGAGCCTGCCGCACGGCCGGTTGGTTATTGCCAGGTGCGTTTTCGTGATCCCGCGTTCTCCGCGTTTGTACCGTACCACCCTCGACACTGGGATTAGATCGGGAAATGGTTGCCAACTGATTTGAATATTGGCTACCGTCGACTTATCTCCGGACGGCGACGGAGAGCACTTTACTCGCAAGCGTGTTTTAGATTTGGAAATTAAGCTTTGCCAAGGTAGAATATGCGAAACGGAAGAACGGTATGTGTATCAGTAATAATGAGTCTAATATTTCAGGAAACTTCAGGAATGCTTATTATTTTAACCAAAATTGTATTTATTTCTTTACAATATTTACTTATAATTACATAGAAACACGAGGAAAGTACTGTGATAAAGTAGCTGATTTTGTATTAAATACTTTCGCAAATCTTTTTGTTTCTCGAAATGGAAAAATTATGACTTATATACCTTTCTTCCCGTTCGAATAGAACAGCACGAAACGAATAAATTCTGTTGATGCACAAAAATAATTCGTGACTTCTGCGCATTTATATTTTAGTTACAAAGAGAAACTGTAGACGATAGTAGAAAAGAGGGTAGAAATATGAGATACTCATTGTCTTCTTGACCCATATACTTGAACTTGCAATTTTATGAATTTCATCCATTACGTCCATCTTTTGCATTTGATGCGCGCTTCAGTTAAATAAATGCAGCTTGTATCGTCCGCGTATTTAAAATCTCTATATATATTCTTTGGAAAAAATGATCAAATTTATACACCTCGGTGTCAGAGAGTTCTATCTCATCTCGTATTCCTATCATCTCCTCTAAACTTTAATTAAAGGCAGGATACAGTATTACCCGCTATAACAATGTTAAATGACGTCATTTATTTCTACGATACCACTCCTTATACGGCATAAAATGTGAAATACTATGCGCAATTTGTCACGCCGCGGTAACACTTGTCGGCCAGCGCGGTAAAACTTGTTGCACCCCACACTTTCTCTCGAAGCACATCCTGGATAATCGACACAATCTGCTTTAGGACAGAATTTACAGGGTGTCCACACCCCAGCTGAACCCACCAATCCGGTCAGCTATAGGCGTACCCACGGAAACTTGGATGCGAGCGACAGAGGATATACTCTTCCTCCGTGTGCGTGTGACCTCCTATCCGAGAGTTTGTAATTAACGAAGCAACATCGTCGCCGCGGCGAAGCCCGGGGCATAAAACGCGTATATCCCTCCCCCTCCTCTCCGTGCCGATAAACTCGTGTCTAATGTCGAACTTCGGTCCACGCTCGACCGCGCATTTTGAAACAAACACCCGTTGGACGGCTTGTACCATATGCACGTACCGATCGTAAAGACTCGAATACGCGCGACTTTCTAATAGACGAGAAGCCGTAGCGCACAGTGGGAGACCCTCATCAATCTCACGTGCGACTTTTGACACGTCACTGCACTCCGTCGTACGCTCGTTCTATATGCGTTCGCACCTTGCCCAGGGTGAAGCCCCATTCATAAGGTCACGTGTCCCCTGTCGATACTTTGGACATACTTCGTATTCTCCTCGATTTTTACTGCCATCCAAAGAACGCCGTTAACGCGTGGCATTCAAATTTGTCACGCGGTACAACTTCACAATCACGCATGATTATTAAAACGTGATTTATTTTGAAGACAATTTTAAATTGTATATTATTAGTAAAATAAAAATGATGTGATTTCTCAAAACTAATAAACTACTAAACATTGTATTGTTTTTCTCAGTTCTTTGTTACTTCTTTCTATCTGCGATTTCTTTCAAGTTTTTCAAAAGAAGTGCATTCAAGATAAATGCAAAATGATATACATACAATTCATGCTTTTCTCATTCTTATTGTTGCCTTTCGAGCTCCATCTCATCCTATCTTCTCGATTCACGAAAGCAACACGAATACACATCAACGCACAATAGCGTAGCTTCCGTGAGATAATAATGTATTATCAGTTTACAAGCACCACTATGCGAATGAACTGAAATTTGCATGTAGTTTCTTGTATACGGCTCCGAACAGAATATTAATTTTGTTCAAGGTTAACAATTTTTTTAATTCGTTAAATTTACAAAGAATGTAGTTAATTAAAAGCACGCGAGATAAGTGTTATACGATAATACGTGTCGGTGACAAAATGTAAATAATTATGAACAGTTTTTAGATACAAGGTAATATAAAATTAATATTAATTAATTTTATAAAGTTAATTTATAAAATTATTATTAATTTTATATTAATAATACTGAATAATTATAACAAACATTTTTTTGATAATTTTCTTTCTAAAATGCTCGTTTTCACCAATGTTGTTTAACTTGAACCTTAGATCAATTCACTCTTTGTCTGTTTCTAATTTCTAAGGGAGATTGTTTAGATAAAGAGACTATAATAGAAGTGAATTGATATAAGGTTCAAATTAAACGATGTTGATGAAAATGGGCACAAGAAAAATTTAACTTTAAGTTTGTTTATACTATATAATATTATATATTATAGTGAATCTAAATAACTACTACCTACTTACAATTAGTAATAAACTTACTGTCTGATATGAGTAGTTTTTATGATTATTCCATTGACGAAGCCATAACGTAAATATATATATATATATATATATATATATATATATTTTTTTTTTTTTTACTTGACAGTAGTGACGCGAGAGCATTAAAACGTTTTTCCTCCGCGTCACGGCAATAAATTCCTTCCGTTTATTGCACCAAATGCGGAACGTTTCTCCTTGTATCTGCGCAAAGGGAAACTGGAGATTCTATTACTTTTGAGTGCTAGAACCACAGTGTGAGCTGCAACCAGGCCGAGCGGACGGGTTGATGCCGCAAAGTGAGTACTTACGGTTTACGGAAGATAGTTTGTTCGTCGAGACACGTTTGCTTCTTCAACGTAATCTTCCGGTGTATTCTGAAACGTTTTCACTCATCTCTAGCGATAGTCTCTCGAAAATAATTTAATATCGATAATTATATAAGATTATAAGCTATAAATCTAAAATGAATATTATATATTGATAGAATATAATAAATATTATAACACAACCTTAGAAATTATCAGCAAATTACAGTATTTGCACATAAGTAAAAATTTATTTTATACACATCAATCTACACAAATCAAAGAAGTATTGTGTATATTATATATGTAATGAATTTGATTTTTAATAAAAATATTATTAATTAAAATAGATAAATAGAAATAGAGAGAGAGAGGGGGAGAGAGAGAGAGAGAGAGAGAGAGAGAGAGAGAGAGAGAGACTTTTAAACATTTAAGATTTAAAATAAATTTAACGTAAACTAAATCTAGTTAATCCCAATATTATATGTGTGTGTATATATAGTTTTCTTCTAGATTTTTCTTAACTATGTGTGTGTGTGTGTGTGTGTGTGTGTGTGTGTGTGTGTGTGTGTGTGTAGTTCAACCTTTTCCTCCAAACTTTCAAACATTGGCGTCGTCGCCTGACATGAATGACTTTCGACCGCCCCAAGTCCGTGCCTGTCTCGTTCATGAATGCAAATTTATGCTAACCAAGTAAAGTAATGCGATCAGGGGACGCAACCCATAAGCAGCAAACGATTTAGAGAGGCCGTCGACAAAAATTCGGCGCTCGAAAAACTCTATGTGGGCTTTTTTTGGTAATATATCAAAATTACGAAAGGTAGTTATGCTTTGTGCTTTTTCCACAATATAACTTTACGTTTTGGCTTTAAATTTCTACATTCTATGCATCACATACTGACCTGTATATGTATATATATAGTAATCTTGAAAATCTAATATTATATATAATAGAAATAATATAGATTCTAAGGATTATTATGTATACATATATAATATATTCGATAATTGCCGAATTAGTTTATATAATTTATAATACATTAAATCAGAAAATTAATTATTAAATTAACATAAAATCTGTAAATTACTTATACCATAAAACTGCAAGCTATTCTGGATATACAAAAAGGAGCTGAGTTGCAAAAAGAAACTGGGTCGACGTTGAAAGGATTAAGGCGTGAGAAGATTAACGGAAGACGGAAATTTCGAATTATGTTGAGACACGTTCAGCGAGACACTTATCTGCATGTCTATCAAAGTAGATAGCCTGCCTTCACAAGTTGTTAGGCAAGATTCTTTTATGATATATTTTTGGTCTTAATCGTCAGGTAGGAAATCGATGACGCTATTGGTCGTTTTCTATTATGACAATGTGTTCGTGGCAAGTGCCGACCTCAGAATGCCCGTATCGTAGAAATGACCGGCCGCTACATGATTAATGTTTGCACGTAATTTCATCTACATAGAAACATGCCACAACCCCAGAGATTAAGATGATACACGATAAGAGCATATTATCCAACTAATCAATTCGCACATGATACGCGAGATAACTGACCGGTTGACAATGAATAGTGCTTCACGGATCATGTGCTGAAAGATCGTTATCTGTAAATAAAATTATCATTACACAAACGATGTCATTATCGGTCTTGGCATTAATTTATAAATTAGATTTGTTAATCAATTTGCTGATTAACCAGTAACTGATCATCATAAAATACAAGGATGGAATATTGAAGCTAATACAACTTAAATTAGAGATCTTCAATCGTCAAGAAATTACGTAAAATATTTATGCAAAGAAAAAGAGAGAGAGAGAGAAAGAGAGAGAGAGAGAGAGAGAGAGAGAGAGAGAGAAAGAGAAATATGAAAAATTAAAATTTTAGAAAACCGTTACAAGTGCAAAAGGAACAATTATATTTCATTCTTATACAAGTATACATGAATCGTAGATTCCGTTTCTGAGTTAGGTATAATGGAATCGCAGATTCCTTTTCTGCGTTACAGTGCACTGAAGTGTGTGCACACATGCGATAAGCACGAAGAGCGCCGATTTCTTTTCTGTGACAACATGAGGAGTCTTTACGAAAAACTAGTACTCGTAACAGCGATAGCTGCGCGTAAACGCGGTTACGTTACTGGAAGATTATTGGAAAACAGATATTTTCAAGCGGCCATCGCGGATTGCTCTCGATCGAAACACTGATGTATTTTAAAGACAGCAATGTATTCGAATACATAGTTTATCGCTTCTGCATTTCGATAATCAATATTTAAACGTATTTCGATTCCACCTTTTTACAATTTTCCTGATTGTAATTATCACAAAATAATTATTCGCTATCTGACTCTTTATTACGTTTTGGTAAATAAACTATACTTTGAATTATTTTTATCGGTGAATATATATATATATATATATATATATATATATATATTAACATACAACAGCTATGTTATTATTTTCGTAACATTTTCATGTGTTATATTAATGTCAACAAGTAACATACGATAAATGAGTTATTTTAACTCAAAATTTATAGAGTGGACTTTCTGGGACATTTGAAAAATGTTACGATTAACATTTTATTTTTTACTGTATATATATATAATATATACGGATTAAAAAAGCATATATTTTATAATATTCATATTTCAATTTAAAGTTTCGATAAATATGAGTTGCTTTATTTTAAATTTTACACACACATTAACTAATTTATTTTGTTTTCTTATCAATAAATTTTATAGTAAATTTTGTGACTATTAATATACTTAATACATATTGTCTGGCGTAAGAACATTATCATTTCAAGTCAAAATTCTCCTAAATAATACTAATTGAAATACGTCAAGAGAGTAAAATTTCGGAATTGACTTTACCGCTCGTTCTCATATGGTCTTTTCAGCAACGCCAAGAGGATAAGGAATCGATTTCTTTAATCGAGCAGATAGGTTGAGCGTATCGGGTTCTCGAACATCCCCCAAGGGTGGGCGGAATTCGACGTATCGAGAAGTTAGACGAGTGTATCTGACATTATTGCAAGCAATTTGCCATACGACTGTCTCTCTCTCTCTCTCTCTCTCTCTCTCTCTCTCTCTCTCTCTCTCTCTCTCTCTCTCTCTCTCTCTCTCTCTCTCTCTCTCTCTCTCTCTCTCTCTCTCTCTCTCTCTCTCTCTCTCTCTCTCGCTCTCGCTCTCGATCTCGCTCTCGCTCTCGCTCTCTCGTAATGCGGATATTGCTGTTGCAATCCGTTAGACAAAAGCATATTCGAGACTCGATGTATCTGATGACCATCGATGAAAGCAAAAATAAGACCGATATTCGTATCTGATCGTTATTGAGTTTAAACGTAGTTACATTTCGGATTATTTAGCAATCTTTACTCGGTTTTTGTAAAAGTTTATAGTCCTTAAATAATTTTTGATTCATCAAACGATGACTCATGAATCGCGTGAATCATTTCTTAATTACTATATTAATTACGATACGTACTTGTATCATTATAACACAAAAAATAAACAACTTTTTGATCGAAACGATATTATACATTAAACAATGTATGCAATTTGATTACAACTCTATTTCTTTATTGCATATTGTTATAACAACAAAATATATGTATTACAACGTATATTATACATATTTATGATAATATGCTGTTGATATTCTGGAGTAGTTGCTTGTATCGAATGTTAAGACTTATGACGAAATAATGATATTTATAATGAATATTTTTTCTTATAACGATATATTATAAAGTAATATATGTTGTAATTGTAACGTTTGACTGATATTTTACTAAAACGCGACTTATATGCAGATTCAATACTGGAGAATCCGATTTGAGTTTTGAAGAAAAAAAATCGTGTAAATTCTTGAATAGATTCGAAATAATAATGAAAGTAGGTTTTACAAGTTTATTTTAATCAAAATTTAATAATTTTCAATATACGTTTTTTTTTAGAAGATTATATATTTACATAAATATTCAATATTCTAAAGTATATTTAAAGAGTTCCTAAATAAAGTTTAGAGAAAAAATATAGTTATTTTCTTAAACTTTTACAAATATTATATTTTGATTGTTATAACACAAAATTTATACTTATTTGTTTAACTTAAATTTTATCAGAAACATTTTTGTTGCAGATTTGAACATGCGGAACATGGCCAATTCTGAAGCTGATGGAATCGGTGAGTAGAATTTAGAATTTACTTAATGTTTTTCTCTGCCAAAATAGCTATTTTTGCAATTAGTGCGATTTATTTATATGTAAATGCATGCAGACCTTTTGCATAGAAAGCATCGAACGAATATATTCCGCGAAAAATTATTAAAATTATTAAAAGCATTCGAAAATTCTCCTTTTTTTACTTCTTATAATTTATCATAAATATTCTTTAAATAAATATACAAATTAAATCATGAATTTCGTGTCTCGAACGCATCATGCATGCGAAGTTAACAAAGTGGCACAAAACAGAGTTACAATAGATATATTAAAATTTTTGATTAATTCGCAAATTTTATTTTACGATAAATACCCAATAAATACCGATTATTATATACATGAATTGAATTATCAAATTCGTTAAACTTGCGTTTTTCGTAAATTTTGCATTGTTAGCATAAGTAAAATGAAACATAATCGACATGGAACGCAGAAAAATTACGGAAACATGTCAGGATATATTTGCAAATATTAATTGTAGCAGATGTTGCATCAATGAACGTCGAGGGACATCACGAAACGATAAGTGTTAAATTTTAATTACAATATTAATCTGCTTTTTTAGCTGCATTTTTGTGTGCTTTGTTGCAATTTATATATTATTATTTTTATTATTTTTTATATTATCAAATATCACTTATATCAGAAAATCAATATTAATTATTTGCACTCTTGAAATAAACTAATTTAATTATTTTCTTTTGGATTTTGTATTATAACATTTATTTTTTTAATATTATAAATTTTATATATATATATAAATCGTTATAAATATAAATCATATTTATATAAATCGTATAAACATATATTTTATAATTTTCTAATTTAATTTTATAAAATGCGAACTCTCTACAAAACTCCGACATACAACTGTAGTTCATGTTTCATAAATTATCAACAGAGTTAATTATTCGTGTATTTAGACGTGTGTAGGTATCCTATCTATTTAAATTGTTAATTTATTAGTTTAATCTATATATTTTATAAAGTAAATACGTATCAACATGATATATGATTATACATTTAATATTTTTTATTAATTGGATTGTTTTTTGTCTTTAATTATACTGTATACGAACACGTACGAAATTCCATAATCTACAATAGATATTTCGTAGCTATTATTTTATTAGCTTGATGGATTGTAATTATATCGCGCTATGTTACGCTGACGCTTCCTTATGCGTTACCGATTTATAACGATCTTACACAATAGGTGTTTTATAGCTATAAATAAAATCGTGATGTAAATGCACGTCTTATCCCGCTGCTTGTTAATTTAGCAAGGCGTTATATAACGAACCATCGCACAATGAATGAAACTTTCAATTACCGTTTGTCATTCCTGTTAACGAGTCAATCCAATGCGCCGCACCAAACATTTGATTCTCGTGAACTTATAATGTTATTGTCACACAGTCATTTCAATTTAATTTTATAATAACTTTACATTTTAATTTAGATCATTTTTTGCACATTAATTATTACATTATACTACTGCATTTGAACGAAACATTTATGTACATGTATATATACGTATTATTTATATTGTTTTATATAATACATGTTTTAACACAATATTCAAATCTATTTAACGTGACAAATAATTCCAACTATCGGCATTTCTTTGTTGCATGTACGACCGTTTCAGGAATAATTATGAAATCTAAATATTCCGATCGAATTAACAACGAAACTTGGATAACTATCGGCTATACTTCGAACTAACGACTTTGTTAACTCTATCCCTAGTTACTTCCCGGATCGTGTCCGCTTTTCGAAATCGAACGGTGGCAGCGTGGCCCGGAGTCAAAATCAATTGGTGAAAGGCCCGCATCGTATATATATACGTCCGAAACGGATCAGCGATCGCGAAGCAAACACGACCTCGCGTTCAAACGAGCACTTCGTAAATCTAGCCGCGCGATTGACTTAGTTCGGCAAGATGATTGCCGGAGTCGCCCGCGCAAGAAAGTCTCTCTAAGGAAGATTCCGAAACGGTGAAAATAGCTAACTCGACGAATAACGATCGAGTCTTGAAAATGATTGTGAGGCAAATTTTGGACGGCTTGTTTCAGAATAGATATAAAACCGCAATTGCGACCAAAGTTTAATTTAGAACATTAGTAGCACGAAGTAATTTACGTGATCGCAGAAAAAATATTCTATATATTCGTCAAATGTATTGCTTCTTTATTAAGCACATGCATAGATTACTTTGACTTTTCGATTCTCGTGCAGTGCGTATTAAAAACCATAGAACGTTTTTGTAAAAGTAAATCTTTTATGCTAATATTTCTTCTAAATATACAATTTGCAACTCTTTACATACTTAGTTTAATATTATATTGACATATAATTTAAAAACTAAATTACATATGTATGTTGTGTGAGATATAAAAGAAAATCAAAACACACGTAAAACACTCTGACTATCTAACTCTGAAAATAAGGAAACATACAGAAATATTTCTCTCTAGTTTTGGTGAGTTTTTAATATGTTGTATTTTAGAAAAAATAAGAGACGTATTTTTTTATGTGTACTCATACGCACTTTTAGGGAGAGAAACATAAAAAAAAAACATTTTAAAAAATTACTTTTTTTATTTGTAGCGAATATCGTCAAAAGATAGAAAAAAATTTTTAAATAAAATTTCAAGTTTCGAAAGTATTTTAAAATAATGATAAAGATGATTTTTAAATTTTTTATTTATTAATACTTTTCTTATCACTTAATATGTTTTTCTTTATTTTAAATTTTTTTAATTGAAATTTTTTGTGATGAAATTAGAAAGGTTATTTTATTACACAAATTCAACCGTATATAATAGTTATTTTCCACAGAATCAATTTTGAGAATTAATTACAAATGCCTCTGTACGCATATTATCTGTACTCTTTATTCATATGCTCGATTTTTCATGTAGCATGCATGTTTTGTTTGCATCTTCTCGTAATAGGAGATGACAATGGAGATATATACATTTTGAAGATATTGATAATCTATATGGCCCATATTCTCAACTCTTTTTTATCGATAAAAGCGCGCATTTATTTCTGAGATGCTATAGTTCATGTTACATATACTATAACATCACAGAAATAAAAGCACACATTTATCGATAAAAGTGCGTTCAGAATACGCGGGCCTATATGTATAATCACAGAAATTTTTATTGCGCAGCTATAGGTTCGAAAAAAATATGATATGTACGTGCATGTTTAAAATAGAACTAGTAATATCGTATTTTTTTTACCTTTGTTTTTTGTGATAAATTTTCTTTGAGTAAAGAAAAAGAACAATCTTTATGTTACGTGTATATATTATAAACAACGTCTGTATTAGATATTTTTTCCACAAAAGTTATACGAAGTATCAAAAGACATTTCTTTGCAATACTATAATAGTAATAATTTATTAATCTCATTATTAAACTAAAGTAATATCTACAACACAGAAAAGCGATAGCCACGATGTTATACAATGTCATAAAATACTAAATTTATTTATATATGGAATAATAAGTGTAATAAAAAGTACTATAAGAGAGTCGTGAATGTTCTTACAATAAAAAAATAAATTTATTTAGTTAACTTTACATTAAACAGTACTTAATCTTACACAATACTACGCTTAACACGATATATAGTATGACGAGATATTTATTGTGTCGAGGAACTGCAGTGATCTGAACTTGCAGTCCGAGCGAGGCTTCCCTTTTAAAAGCCAAAAAAAGGTCTTAATTATTCTTCTACAAACTTTCCAAAAATGAGTAATCTCTATGACGACCTCGGAAATGATTCATCGCTGATGTCGACACCGGAAAATATATGGTATCGGAAAATATGTCGGAAATACATGATATCAATAAAACATTTGTTTTCGGTTATCATTTTTTTTTTAGATATATAGAATTAGCCATAAGGGTTTATTTAGGGTTTTTCTTATAAGATAGGTACGTGGACGATTGTCATAGTACAATATATTTTCCACAAATCTACATGCATAATTTAACTAATGGCGTTGGATTAGAAAATGCCATACATAAATGATTTCGCTGCTTGCGCGTCGTTTCACACGTGCGCTACGAATCATTCATATTTGACTTTTATATTTTAATACCATATAACCTTACCATATACATTCAACTGTTATATAAATGTTGTTCTAGCTAGTACGCGCGATAAAAGCTTCCATGATTATACACATACCAGAATATCCTCGAAATGTATTTGTTCCCATCGTCATTTCCTATCACGCGAACAAAACATGCTACGTGAAAATCGAGTGCATGAACGAATACGAATGGCGTGCAGAGGCATTTGTAATTAATTTTCAAAATTGATTCTTTAGAAAATGACTTTATTATATATGCGATTGAATTTATAGTAAAATAACCTTCAATTTTATCATAAAAAATTTCAAAATTTTTTAAAAACATTAAGTGGTAAGGGATGTATTAAAAAATAAAAAATTAAAAAATTTTTGTCATTATTAAACTATTCAACTTATATTTAAAAACATTTTTTCATCTTTTATAATTTCGACAGAAAAAGACCGATTTTTTTTTTAATATTTTGCTCCCTAAAAGTGCGTACTGGCACGTATAAAAAAATACGTGTCTCTTATTTTGGTCTAAAATACAACATATTAAAAGCTCACCAAACTTGAAAGGGAATATGTCCGCATTTCTTTGTTAGTTTTATGCAATAATATGCAAGAGTGTCATAAGCTATTCTTACAATAATCCTGTCACAATATCTAATTTTTTATTTAATTAGCATATTATATACAAGCGTATTTCTTTTTTATCGCTCTTTGTATTATAGTACTTATTCGCATTATTGTTTTTCGTGCGAAATGATATATTTATTGCACGTTAAAATCCGCGACAGAAAAACATAGTTGACTGTATAAGTAGGTACATGCATATGCAAGCTTCAATGTAAAGCATTTCCGAAATGAGCTTTTCGGCCTGGTTGGCGGTGCGGTATTAAAAAGTCGACGATGATAGAAAAGTACTGTTACGGCATGTGAGATTATTCCTCGGCAGTTTGTGCGCTTGAAAAAGACAAGTAGATGAGATTGACGCAAGGTTAGTGCATGAATTCCTTGCAAAAGTACTTCCGAAAAATTTCATTCGTAACTTATCATGCTGAAAAATTTGCTTATTTAAACTCATTTATTTCACGATTTTCCACACAAAGTTGAGGAACTTAGTCATAAACTCCAAAATCGCATAAAAACGCCATTTGCAAAATCGTATCTCTTACACGAACGATAAAGAGATTGAAAATCGATTGCAATAAATCTAACGATATATGTATTTTATCCTAATTTTATGAACTTGAACTAAAATAGCATCGGTTTTATTTATTGACAGAATAGGATGCAAATAGCTTCGAGGGTAATGTTTTTGCATATGATTCAAGAATTCCAAAGATAGGGTCTGAGAAATTATGTGTCTGTGTTCACTGATGTCTTCATCACAAAAGCGAGAAAAGACTCGCTCGTTAACTTGTCATCTTTATGTAACGTTTACTCTTTAAAGCGGCCGCTTTGTCGACATAAGACATCATTTATACCGGCGCAGTATTGAAATGCAAAAAGAAAGTCGACACCTCTGGAAATACCTCGGGCACGTAAAGAAATTTTATATATTCAAATCGACCAGCAATTTAGCAAATATATATATTTCACAAATAATCTTCTATTAATCACGCTTGTTTGCAATAAAATAAAGAAAAGATACAAAATTTCAATAATATATATTACATCTAAAAACGTTCTTGCAAAAAAATTACAATTAATTTCAGATTGTTACATAAATAATAGTCTGAAAATAATTTTGAAAAAACAATCAATTTTTTTCGTAATAAATTTTTTAGGAAAAACGCGCAGCATTTTTAACCTTGCATCTTTTTATATAACTAAATTTTAAATTAAAATTTTATTAGAAATTTATTAAGTAAAAACAAAATAAAAAATAACATTGTGTAAAATCTATATATATTTCTCTGTTACATGTTGCTTCAGTGAGATTTATTTGATCCAAATGTACTTTTCTATCTATTACATTATTTATTATATTATATATTTTTATATTTTTAAATCAACATATATATAACAGTTCACATTTGGAATAGCATCACATTTTGTTGGTAAACTTTATTCTATCGAGACATTTTTTTGTTGCATCAACCGTACTTTTCAATATTTTATCACTCTATTATTCATATTTCTCGATATTCCTAAAGCAGAATGTATTACACTAGAGCTGTCTCCCAGCAGAAAATTTATTTCTTTTAACCGCAGAAAATCTATTTCTTTAACTGCCACATGTATCTCTCAGGTTCACGTTTACTCCCAATGTTCCGTTTACACGGCATTGACAGATGAAACCTTCGAAGATGCATGCGACGCTTACGAAATCGGAAGCGCTTTGAAACAGGTGCCAGAAGACAGATCAAAATACTATGTCGAATTCGACGGAAACGCGCAAGCGGCGTGTCCGACGCCGAACAAACGATGGACGTGATCGCGTTCGCAACCGTTACAGAGTACGCAACATTTGTTTCAATTTTTTACTCTTTCGCTCTATGTACATACAAACATATTATCCGTATCGCAATTGATGTGAATAATAGATGCATATAAACTATGTGCAACACAAACAATCAGTTTTAATAGAATTGCTTCATTGCGATCGATATTGGTGTGCAAGCGACTTAACCAATCCTCTTGATTTGACATTTATCACGTAGATCATCAAAACTGATCAACTTATTGTTTTGACATAATCAGATTTTGTACATATACGTACAATTTGTGGATCGTATATCATCGATGTTTTCTTCTAATAGAATTGGTTTATTATTGAGAAAAGCATGTTAATTACTTAAAATTAACTAGCGCTGATTCTTTTTTATTCATATTATCAATTTTCTATTAGCTCTTATAAAGTAATGACTATAATGTTTTCCATCGGTAATTTCAAGAAAGTACCGTGTTCACCATATAATACCGGACCGACTTTCGGCGTTAACGAAGAATCGCCTGGTATGGCACTGGAGTTATCTATGGGACCTCAAATCATCCAAGTGACGCGGCCGGATAAAAATAGGGCAGATCGAATCTCGGCTTCCTCTTGGTCCCCCGGGGGCTAGGCCAGCTGGCGCAGTTTGAATTAGAAAAGACATCGCTTCCTTCCCTCCAAAGGAACGGAAAACGGAAGTGAATTCGTTAATTAAAGCGGAACGTCGCGTCGTCGTATTGAATAAAAATCAACGTTGTTGCTGTGAATTCCGTTGTAACAAAATAACAGATTAACATAATAAGCTAAGATGAGTAGTGCTCGAACGATGTCTGTGATCAAAATTTAAAAAAAAATTTTTCAAACTATTTTACGATGTTTCATAACGTGCTACGTACGAAGTAGAGGCGATGAGTTATTCAGTCACAATCTCTAACCACCGGTGAGGCATTTCCGAGAGATGTAACGAGACAGTGCATCTGGAAAATGCATATACAGGCGCGAGAGGAAAACCGCGAGGAAAAAAAGCTCCAATACGCAGAGTTATATAGTCGTTGCTTTTGCAGTCGTGACTTTATATTATGCAGGAGCTGCGGAATAATAGAATAAGCAGTAATGTAACAGCAAAGTGTAGACCCTTAGACGAAACGGCAAATAGGAAGAGATATGAAAAACATGAAGAGAGAAAAAGAGAAGAAAAAAAGGGAGACACTATATTTTTATTTTAAAAAGTTTGTATTAGTTAGCCATGAAAAACATCCCTCTTTCATGCAAAAACTTGTTATTTATCCTAACGAATATAACGGCAAAGTTTTTATAAAGAGCAATAAAAAAAATATATAAAATCTAACAATAAAAATATTATTGTTAAATCTTTCACTCTTCAAATGGTACGCACAATATGCACGTTTATTATATAAAATAATTTATAGTAACTGCTTATAATAATTTTATTTATTTTAAAGAATTTAAACTTTAATTAAAATAGAAAATTAAAAACGTGGTCAGTCCATTAAGAGATTTATATTAATCTTATTTGCTTAAAATATAAAAGTTATATGTGATTATATATTATGTATTTATCTTTGATTAAAATATTTACAACTAATTGTACTATTTCTATTAAATTCAATAAAAATACAATTTTTATCTTTTTAATTATTCAAATTTTAAACTATTCGTTATTTCTATTCATAGCTTTCTGTAATAATATTTCACGAGCAATTTAAAAATATTAAAGAAACAATAGGTTGTTATCGACTTTTAGAAAAAATTAAATTGTCAATAACTGAATAGATTTGTTAATTTTGTGCTATATTATTTTGTACTATATATTATTCCTCACAAAGAATGCTCGCTTATACGGAAATGGACAAACTCATATTGTCAGTATGCTTGAATTCAAATAAAAAGAAAAAAACCGTAATCTGGCGAAGTCTAACTAAATAAATTTACGATCTCTCGCAATGCCGTGCGCCTGGAGAGCGAGGAGTTGTATGCGCATCGCGTGTACATCACGGGTGCGGCACTGATGTAGCCCAATACAAAATGTGGTAAGACGAACAGCATGTCGACGGATGGATGGCTGAAGCAATGCTCGAACGACAACGACGACAACGACGACGACAACGGCGACGATGACAACGACAACGACTGAGACCGCACGCAGAGCGGAATAAATATAGTATATACGCGATGTAGGGGCGAGAAATGGTAATTTGATTACGCGCGCTTTACTGTTGCAAAACGGCTCTCTTCGTTATCTTTTCTTCACACTTCTTTTCTGATACAATCGGACTTGATCATGTTTCGATATCCATGCAATACCGGTATGGCATTAGTTCGCTTTACGCGCGCGCGATTTGTATATATTTTAAATGAAAAGTAAAAACATAATATTATTGCATTAAGCTTTTAAATTTAAGCAAGTAAAATTAATGGAAATCTTACAATATAGATAGATAATCCATCTTTTTAATTTTCTATCAAATATACTAATCTCCAATTTCTTTGAGTGTCTATTCATACATAAAATTATTTTGATATATTTAAAAATAATAAGCGTTAATTGTATTAATTAGAATTATTTATTATGATATACAGTTTTTGTTGTGCGCGTTTTAATACAGTGATTGTAATGCAAGAGAGACTGTCATAAAGTCACAAAATTTAAATTTATGCTTAAAAAATGTAATAATAAATTGAAATAATTAAAATACGATAACGCATTGCAACTATGATCTTTTAAAATGTCTTAATTACAGTTCGGTTATAGTTTGTGAAATCTGTTACTTAACATTTGAATATTTAATATAGGTATTGTAGGTATTCAAAGAAGATGTTTATAAAAAAAAGAAATAAAAGATATGTGCGCTTAAATAGTAATTTATTAAAGAATTTATGAACCTATACATATAAATAATTTGCATCTGTATAAAAAAAACGCAACATGACTAAAATCAAAGTATCTATACGTGTATATATATATAGTGTATAGATAGTATAAATACATTACTTAAATTTAAATAATGGTTTCATACATCGATTTATGTTCTGAGAATTATAAATAATAAAGATATTGTTATCACGCTGTGCTACTCATAAATGTTTATTTTTATTATAAAATACATTCGTTAAAATACAGAGGATTATCTCTCTCTCTTCCATTATCGTTATTGAAGAACGTATAAAATTCGGAATCCATTATCATTAGAAAAATACCGTACATCTAAAAAGTATTTGTAAATGGAGCACAAATGATAGAGTAAAGAAAACGGTTTCATGTTGAAGGAGGCACGAAAAATCGAAAGTGGGGTGTAAAGTTGCATGAGCGAAAAATAAACAGATTCCCTTCCACTCTTACGCACCGCGAGCGACAGGAGATTTTCGTTTTTTTTTCTCTCGCAAACGAGAGAAAGCGTACCTGTCTCTTTTGACGTGAAAGAACCCTCTCTTCTCCACTTCCCGTCTCTTTAATTAACCATCCTCACTGTCACTAGTCATAGGAGATAACTTCGACGTTCGAAGTCCGACATTAAGCGCGCCATAAATTAAGCGACCCGTCTAATTATTCCGATCGCACACACATTCACGCTTCTGCTCCGAATGACCCCGATATGACATTACACATCTGATATATTGGACGTCCGCTTTATTTCGTATAAATAATACGCCAAATTCATATTTTTTCTTCTCAAACATTATTGCCACAAAATTGCATTGAAGTATAACAATAAATTTATAGTTGTAACCTGCGTTTGAAAAATTAAAAATGTTTAAAAAATAAAAAAAATGGGTCTTATCGTTTCAAAATAAATTTTTTCCTTTGCGACTTGAAACATGTCCACAATAAATTGAAATCCTAGCATACGCGGTGCAAACAAAATATTAATTGTTACGAACAATTCGTATACACAAATTTATTAAAAAATAATCAAATTTAACAACCTGGAGCTTATATTGATTTTTTTTCTACACGATGACGCGTTCCGCATAATTATTATTTTATTTTATTATATTCTGCGTGGCGGTGGTACGCGCACATATGAAGATTTTTAGAAAAATCCTGACCGTGTTAGATATAATTCGGTTAGACTCGCAATGAGTACACGAGTGAGGCTACGAAAGAGCCACTTTAAAACGGAGTCTTGTTGAATTATTCGGTACAACGTGATTGCACGTAAAGTAAATTACCTTTCCTAGAGACCATGGTACTACGACAAAGTACGAAGGCGCGTCTATATAGAAGATTGCGAAGGCTGCTGTGCAGTTTTCGACGTATGTACGTACGAACTGTCGGACGGTACCATCGGGATATATACGAAATGGATGTAAAGTCTCCGGAGATTTCCAGATTATTGAGTGCGGTCGATTGAATTTTCGACGTTTCGGAAATGCACAGATTCGCAAATAAATATAGATTGCGTGTCAGAGAACTTGAACAAAATAGATTTACTTAAAATTTGTTTTGAAAGTGAACTTATACGAATTCTATTATTATAATACATACGCAATGAAAGTTTCAGTTCTAAACTTTACTTTTCAAGTATTTAATATTGATACAAATATTTTCATCGTGACATCGATCAAGAACATATATAACAGTAATACCATTTATACCATATTTATGCTTAATGCTAATGAATTCTTACAGTCTAAATAATGAAAAGAACGATTTTCGTGGCTAAGATAATACAAGTTCTTGCAAGTAGCACAAATTAGATTATTAGTATTTATCTTGTTACAAGTAAAGATCAAAGTATCTAACAACTATAATCATTGCAGTTTTAGTGAAGTTTTACCAGAGAGGATATACATTCACTATCGCTTTTTCTTTCTTTCTATCTCTTTCTTTGTCTCTTTTCTATCTCTTTTTCTTTGTGTTTCTTTTGCTTTTGCCAAGAAATGGCGAATCAATCAAAAGTTGCTACCGTATGGCCAGATTCTGGGTTAGAGGGACTCTACTAACAATCAAAACGATTGTTCAGAGAGCAGTGATTGCTTAAGCAAATTGTTATTGACAAATAACGGTAGCAATTATTTCGTGATTCCAATGTGTCCAAAACATTTCTCTCTACACATTGTACGTGCAAAATTCAAAATCTTGTTAGCGCGAATCACATATACGAGTTTATTGGTCGCCTTTCAGGAGTAACGCTATTACTGTTACAAGTACCAGCGTTTGTGAATGGACAGTTATACAGAATAATACAACAATGCATCTTATCATCTTATCGCGAGTCTATTGTAATCTTCTACTCTAACTGTCTAATTGCCTAGCTGCCTAACTTGCCGTTATAAAAATTTAAAATAAAATCTTCTATTTGCTTTCATAAAACATTTAATTGTTTAAAGTTACAATTAAAAAAAATAATCTACTTCTAAAATTTCAAATATATATTTGCCTCGAATAATTATAATGTTATGACAATTTATATAAAAGAATTATTATTTTTAGTATTTAATACAATTTGTTGAAATAAAATTATTTGAATACAAATAAAATTATTTAGACACAGTCACATGTACTTTTATGACAGGATTATTATTATCAAAATACTATGAAAAATAAATTATTTACGATAACAACAACCTAATCTAATATACCCTGTAAACAGACTCGTATTTTACCAACTTTCGACGACACGATCAAAATTAAAATTATCAGTGCCAATATTAAACATAAACACGTAGGGGTACACAATATAATACTATATAAATATATATAATACAAATCTTACTTTTAAAAATTACATAACATTCTGTTTGTTATTTCTAATGATATTAACCGAAGCTTCGCACAAGAGCATATGCGTTATTAGTTATTTTTATTTTCTTCTTTTTTATTAACAATTTTATTAACAATTTAAGAAAAATTTTACCGTATATTGCGATTCGGCTAACTAATAATGCAACGTTGTATTATATGTAAGTTCTTTTGATGAAGAATTATATTATTTTTATCTACGAATATAGAAAACGGGCTAGAACCAACCGCGGTAAATGATGCGCGAAAGTTTTATTTTTTATTTTTATTTTACATATTTTCCAACCTGTAAAATAAAAATATAAATATAAAACTTTCACACATCATTTACCGCGCGCTTGGTTCTTAGTTAGTCCGTTTTCAATATTCGTAGATTTCCATTGGAACCTATACTTCGAATATTATTTTTAATATGTTTTTCATCATTCTAGACAAAGCTTTAAAAAACGCACGAATAGCCGCAAACAAAGTTTAACTTCTACTCGAATAATAGCTTCTAACACCATTACGGTAGGAGAAAATTTATTAAGCACTCTAAAAGCATGATACAGCTGTGTGCTGGCCTTGTTCTTTAAGTATTTAGGTACCATTATACCCGTTCATGACATCGATCTTTCGAGACTCTTATCCCCTTACGTCTCACATTTCCATTTCCGGTCAGGGTCACTGTGAATTTCGTCAATGTGCCTCGCGCCTACCCTGAAACCCGAGAATCGAAGCGAATTCACCCGGTATGATGCACGGTTCGTAAAGCAACCCGCGAATCCATTTCCTGCGTTCTACGAAGTTCTCGTTTGAGATACAGAAATTCGTGATAAAATTTAAACGTAAGAATATTTACGTATTACGTACTATTATCGATTATATTTGAATTTATATGAAATGGTAAATGTATATTAATCTTCAAGATGCCTTTCACATGTGGCTCCCGTGTTTTGTCACGAATCACAAGCAAGTACTCGGAGAGATTGTCGCATCGAGCTATGAACGGAAATGTCATTGATGCCCTCTTAACCCAACGGTTAGTGTGTATCGCTATCTCCACGAATTCGAAACACTTCCGTTACACCAACTCGAAGGCGGATATGTACGCATACCGCATTGTACATAGCACGTACGGGAACGCGTACGTATGTGCACAGCCGGTATTGTGTTACGTACATCGCGTGTGTATACGTGCGCGGATACGTTCCGCGCTGTTATCCAGAAACGGAGAGTGGATGTGCATCGTCAAACGGTACGTTAGTTTATCGGTTAACCGTAGTAAGATCCGCCAATGATACATATACGAGTTATACATATCGTGTAATTGTTGTTATAGTTTCAATTCTGACGACTTACATTGATTCTAAAAAAAAAACTTATTTGTTTATTTTGTATTTCTAGCCATTTCTATCTCTGAAGAGAAGGAAAAATTACTTGGAGTTTTATATATATACATATATGTGTGTACAAGAGATAAACTCATTGATTATTATTAACTAGAACGAAAAGAATGATATTTTGTTCGCTGATGGTTGGTCAAAATGTCGACCATCGTTAGGTAGGATCTACTAGAATACTCTTAATTACAGTTGGGCCAAGAGTCGGCGTCTAGTTTTACAAAAGACGATATACTTTTCCCACAACGCGGTAGGTCTTATAGGCGTTAGCATCATGGTCAACTAGTAACCTAATAAAACTGTTCTCTACAAACTATGATTCTGTATCGTACCATGAAGCATCACATCTTCCATTCGATCACAATTTCCATTTGTTTTCAAAATGCTGTTTATTAAAAATTTACACAAATTTTTTATTGCATCGCAATTTTTCAAAAATCTATCAATTTTTTAATATTTTTTGCAGATATTAAAAAGATAACGCACAGAAAATTTATTTATTTTTTAAATATTGAAGCCAGTTAATTCCACCAAAGTTTCTTAAAAAATTATACATAACGTAGGCAATGTTTTATTTTGTGAAAATGCATCAATTTAAATTTAATACGCGTGAAATTACTTTTTCCAAAAAAGTGATTTATAATTTAATTTGCCTACAGTAATAAGAGAGAGAGAGAGAGAGAGAGAGAGAAAGAGAGAGAGAGAGAGAGAGAGAGAAAGAGAGAGAAAGAAAGAGAGAGAGTATGTAACGTTACTTTTTTCAACAATAAAGCAATTTTCTAAAGATATCTGATATCGAATATATTTAATTCATTTTTACAAAACTTATCACAGATATTATTATTTTCTAGATTTTTAAAGTAATATTTTACAAAAATAAAAAACATTCTGTTTATTTCATGTTTCGCTAAAATCAATGCATGTCGCGTTCGAAATGGATATGAGCTGTTGCGCTCTGTAGTTTGAATTTTTTTTCTATATCTCTCGCTACAAAATTCGAATATCCCTTTTGTAATTGTAAGCGGATCTCGAATACAAACGCGCAAATTCCTTCGATTCATTCTACAGAAAGCAAAAATGGCGCACGTGCATTATTTGATAAAACCGAGAGATCTTGCCGCTGGTACTTTTTCTCATGCACGCTCTCGCGAACAAAGCGCCAAGATGTACCATGAAGGCGAAAAGGATGGCAGAAATGTATAAAGAGAAGGTAATAACGCGGCGGAGACTACGGATGCGCAGATTACAGTATGGAATGCAATTTAAGCTGCACAAACGTAATTATTGCTCTCGTTGGTTTTATCACTGTCACAGTAAATAATTCAACGCATATTTCGCGCGTATCTAATCATTTCTCTGCGGTTAACTCGTGGTTTACCACCAAATTTTGTAAACGTATTATATTAGCGTAACATAGCAAGAGCACGTTTAGAATAAAGTTAAATCCTAATTCTCTAATTAATGAATTAATTATAACGAGATAAAAATATTTTTTCATAGCATACGTTTCGTAAAAATAAATTATCGGTTTGTCTGTTCACGCTTTGACATTCTAATAATTGTAACATTATAATTATAGGATTATTATAAATAATCTTAGTATTATTATAAACTTATACATACTTTTAGCATTATTTTCCTTGCGGTTATTACATCGATAGTATATATGGCACGGAACTAATTATATATATCTCATTATAGGACGCATAAATCTCATATTTCCGCAATCGGTGATGCTTCTGTGAAACCATCTGCCGTTTAAGTGTTCTTCCGCATTCTCATGTAGCATTTAGAGTAAGACAAGAGTCTACAAGTGGAGAAGAGCAGAAGCATTTCGAGATAGAAGGGTAATGCGGCATTAAAAAACGTAACCGAGTGGAAAACTTTTTCGCGTTGAAACTAAATTTACTTCTCTCTACGCTAGATCCACAGTTATAATCTCTGCAGCTCGCCGAGATTGTTCACAGCAATAAATGCAAAGTGAGCCTTGTGGTTTGTCCTTGTAAAAGTGTGATTTGCATAACATTTTGCATTACACGATAGAATTTTTAAACCATCCTCTCCTCCAGTTTAAGGATGCTATAATTTATCAGTAATGGCGCCGCGGTTCCTATTGAGTGAAAGTTACAACAATATTTTCCACGCAATATGCATTGTTCTTGAATTAACATTACAGTTCACATAATAAAAAAATGACGTTTTTATTTTTCTATCTTCAACTTTTTAATTAATTTTATATATTATTAATAATTAATTTAATTTATTTTTTACGTGTAAAATTCTTTTGCTAACAAATTTTTAGTAGCATATTCAGTAAATATTTATTAATTTGCAATATTTTTTTATAAGAAAAAAATAATGGCTATCTCCATAATTCAAATTTGCTTTTAGAATTGCAAAACCAATTATCTGTTTACGATGCACGATTTCATCTCGTTAGTTTACATCGCGGTAGCGAAGGAAAAAATCTATCGCGCTCACATATGTATATCGAACTATATATAGCCGAGAGAGTGTTCGCGAAGTGCTGCCTTTGGGCGAGCTGTGATTTCTGAAGGAACATATCAGGGGTATGGCGTAGAAAATAGATGTCCTGGGTCAAGTCGACAATTAGAGCATCCGTGGAGCGAGCCGCGGCGCGGCGCGCGGCGCGTAGAGCGGTGAACCGACGAAAATATTCCAACAAATTGACTACACACGCGGCACGCCGACGGCGACGTATGTACATACGTGCACGGCCGACTGCCATCGGAAATTGGGACACGTGAAAGCGTTTAGCGCGTTCCGAGGGTAGAATTTCCAGATTCTCGGTAACGTGATTGATGAAGGTGCTCTTTCTCGAGCGAGAGAGCGAGCAGGGCCTCCGTTTTCGTCCGCACAAATTGATAAACCGGGCGACGATAGATCTCACTTTGAAGGTGCGCGTATTCCTCCGCTTCGGTATCGCGGTCTGTCAAATGTCTCACTTTGTAGCGACGGATATAAAGTAATCTGCAAATATTCGAAGTGGTGCAAAATTGAAGAAGCTCAAATTGAATTTTCTAACGTTTGTTATATACTTTTCAGATTGTGCATGCGTTATAAATGCGAGTGATTTTGATTGATTTCCAATCACGTTCGAGTATTGCTTAATTCAGTTAATTTAAATATCTGAATTACCATATCCGTACGAGTATCACATTTTTATGATCTACTTAATAAATTTAAAATACTTTGACACTTTGTGTGTGTGTGTGTGATGGTAACTCCAAAACTACGTTCAACAGATACTTTGTCGAGTCATATTCATCAATTAAAAGTTAATCTCAGCTTTATTATCTCTTAGCTTCCGACCATATGCGCGTCTGGAAAGTTTCGTGAATTTTCTGAAAAATTTGCTATTCATTTTTAACGTCCGTAACAAGAGACATTCTACTCCTGTACAATATTCGCATCATTAATTTTAATGACTGCATTATATTTTTATTGCACTCAATTATATTATTACAGATATTTATATTTTCTAATAATATTATCAGAAACATGTGTATCTACAGCAAATACAATAAGCCTTAATAGATTATACAAATATTAAAATTGTAATTTTTGAAATCATGGAGTGAGAAATTTATTTTCTATTTGGATTTTTTCTCTGTAAAACGAAAATTTATTATTGAGTGATTAAAACTACGATTGTTGTTATTGATATAAATCTTTCCCAGCAGAAACTATTACCATAATAAATAAGTAGCAATCAATCCAGAGAGAGAGAGAGAGAGAGAGAGAGAGAGAGAGAGAGAGATTCTGAGACAATTGTATTTACCCAGAGAACTCAGTTATAATCGCGATATCAGGTATATATTTGCTTCACGAATTATCGTCTGTCAGTGCCGAGGTACGGTCATATCTCAAAGTCACATTCGATTCATATTGAGCAATAGACAAGACGATAATCGATCGCGCGTTATCCGAGAATCGTTGGGCGTTGCGCGTTGCGCGTTGCGCGTTGCGCGAAGCTTCAATATTCTGTGCGAAATTGCGGCATGAAACCACGGCTCGATGAAAGATGTGTTACAGGAGCTGAAACCTAATACAACCAGTCTCCGTTCTTCGGCATTCTGAGAGATATTTGCTGCATGTTCTAAAATTTCCAAATTAACCCATGGTAAAACGCACAGATTATTAAAGTTAAGTAACGCGACTGATTATACTTAATCTTACTCATATCCGGCATCATGTCGGAAAATCATATATAAAATAACCCATACAGGAATGATGATAAAATATTTAGAATATATCATTAAAGGTTATTATTTTGTGTAATGATAGTCAGTAACAATAGTATATTACAGTACAAGGGCCGAAAGTTGAATTTTCGGCCCTGCGCATCATGATGCCTTGAGGCGAAGCCGACTTTCGACCGAGGTATGAAGAAAAATCAATTTCTGTTCTAAAATAAAGAATGATTCGTTCCATTTGTTAATTCTATCAGATTTTGCTATTCCTTCGCGGAATCTTTAACTAAAAAAATGGAGCAACTTGTTATTTCATGTACTATGAGCTCCTACGTATCCCGTTTCATGTTCACCGCTTACGGTTAGACAACGTCGCCTCCATTCTCAGGAACAACGCCTTTTAAATCGTGCGCGCTGGCGTTTAAACTGAAATTTATCATCCGCGGCAATTTCACGGGATCTTATCCTTTTGGAGGGCACGGTGCTCCATACCCGTCGCGGCTGCGGTCCGCCCCCCCCCCCGCGTGGCATGAATAAAACATTCAACGTTGAACGTACGCCTCTGTTTCACAACGCCGTCTTAACGATTTCATACGGTTTTCGGCATGTATGACGCCCCGAAATCAGCACGAATCATCGTAATTTTGCTCGTAATAAATCTTTTGATTTTCCCGAGTTAATCGGTGCCTGTTAAAGCCATGATAATAGTAAGAACAACATTCTGTGCATATATATACAAGTGTTGTGTAATTAGAGGCAAGAGTTATGATCATCGTACGGGAATTATGCATGCATTGCAACAATATCTTAATATTTATATCGCAAACATTGCGTTATTGCAACGTAATTCAGTTACGTGAACGTATAGGGTGCAGATGAGAGATAAGAAATATAATAGCAATTCTTATGCGTGTGCATTTTCGTAGCGTAACGAATTGTTTACTGACGACGAGGATTTGATATCAAAATTCTTAACGTGTACCACATATCTAAACTTCTAATGTGTGTCGTGTAATCTTCTCTTTATTCTCTCTCGCCGAGAGTTATCTCTCCTTAAAGAATTGATATAAAAAAGCTCAGAGATTGTTATGGGCAGGAAGTTTCAAATTCAAGACAAAGGCCATATCCGGTGTAACACGTTAAGAAAAAGGCGATGAGAGACTCGTCTTGAAGTTCCGCTTTTACGAGTTGAATTTATGAGACACTTACCAGTCTCCAACAGTAAAAAAGTGGATCCTTTAATAATCGAAAATAATATATCATTCCATTTCTTTCTTAATTCGTATATATAACAGAAAAAATAGACAATCGAGTTCTAGGTAGATAGAAAAAATAATTGTAAGTTTATAAAAGTTCTTTATATTATAACAAATTAAACGAGCGCAATAATAAAGATCAAAAAATTCTAAAAAAATACATGAATTAGAAAAAAAATTGTAGAAAATTAATTTGTCTCAAGAGATCACTTTCTTATAAAAATTTCTAATTTTTGATATACAAAAAATTGACTTCACAACTTATTGCTGAAAATCTTTTTACATATTTTTTTTTATTCTAGAATATTCATTTTTATTCATGCGAGCACACTCAACAGTTTTTAGATAAAAATCCTTTAATTCAATATTAAAATATATTAAATTATATTCTTTGTTATTCTAGATCCAGATTCAATATGCAATATGCAGTTATAGTTAATGTACTGAAAATAGAGATAAAAAAGTGATTAAATTTTAAAGTTAATATTTTATTTCGATGATAACGTATTCTATTTCACAAAATTCAAATTTAATATAAATTATTCATATTTATTTTAATTTATGTATTTTTTTAAAGCAAATATAACGACATTGATTATGCGGTTTCATATTAGTTTCTCGTTTCATTAAATATCCGTTTACATAATAAAGCTTTGAGGTGATTATGACTTACGTAAAACATATCGTCGAACGAGGGACAAAGCTGGATCGCTTCCAGGCAGCATTTCTCTCTTGTGCTCCCTTTCTTTTCAACTTCCACGCCATTTTTACACGAGAGTCATTGCTTTCGTTGGTCTTCTATATCCGCCAGACGAGAGAAGCATTCGGAAAACTCGGTTTCTTCCTTTCATTACTTATGTCCAGCGACCAGCAGCTCCGGTTATCGAGCGGCTGGTAAGAACGATCGTGACTCCATGGAGTAGAATTACTTGAGCTTATTATGTCGGCTGTAACTGCACCGTAGACGTTATAACAACCCGTTGCTTTTGTGCTTTTGCCTTAGCTCTCGCTATTATAAGGATGAACTCTTTATGGCCTTGAACAATCTTGCATCTTTCTTTTATTTACTTTTTTTTACGTTCTTTTGCTGAATATGCATTTAATATTGCTTGATAGTATTTTGGAATGGATAAAATATTATAGTTTATGTCATTAATATAATGCATTTATTTTTATACAGATTAGCAGCAAAACTTTAAAATCTGGATTTTTTTCTGTTTTTAATATGAATGATGCTTGTGTGCATGAATAATACATTATCGTGTTTTTTTATGCATCATATTATAATAATTTAAATCCAAGTAACTTTGTCATCCATTAAGCTGATTAAGCAATTTTATTTACACATATATATACACATTAGCATGATACCCGTGCTTCGCTACGGTAACACACATTTTACCCCTTTTCACCCCGTTAGGAGTCGAATTTCGACTAAAAATCCCTTCTTAGTGAATGCTTACGTCATGGAAAGAATATACTCCCCGAATTTCATGTTTTTAGGTTTAAGGGTTTGGGCTGGACGTTGATGAGTCAATCGTAACATTGAATTATATATATATACATATATTATGTGCATTTCAACTTTTCTCGGATTAAATTTAAAGACAAACGAATCGTTCTGTATTTATTATTAAGAGATTCTTCTCGTAAAAACTTCCATTATGTAGGGAGGGAGGGGGGGTAAATAGAAAAATCATTATCCAACTTTCTTCCGGAAAACTCACAAATTATCAAATGTCAGTAGATACTACTTTTTTCTGTATTCTAGAGATTCCACCTGTACCGACACGGTAATTGAACGTGATATCGATACCGATTCACGTACCGCCAAAATTATTGATGTGCGCGAGCTGATTCAGCTGTAGAAATGGAATCGACTTTCGTTACGTTCGAGGCGACCACCTTAATCATTCGCCTCCAACAATAAAGATTAAATCGATCGCTATGGCGCACCCACCCGCGAATGATGAAACGAGGTGAGGTCGCAAACGGATTTATCAGGCAAAATCGGGGAATATATTTTCTCGCCGATTGAGACGTATTGCTGCGCGTTTCTTCATGATAGTAAATGAACGGTGAATAGAAGAGGAAATGAAAGAAGAGACGCGGTACAATAGCCAATTGCAAGGATAATTATCAATTTAGATATTTTATCGAACTTTCATTAAAAAAAAATGAAAGTATGAAAAAATACCGAAGGTATAAAAAAATAATAATGGAATGCCGCCAACTACAGGCTTCTCTATATCTGCACAATAATATATTTTGTATCATAAACTATTCCCTTTGCTGCAAGTTACAATCCGATAACCGAACATCGATGACATAGCTTGTCGATACATCAGTTTGGTCGTCAATATTGCTCGTCAGCTAGTTCCGCTGTGCATCTTTCATCTTTATCAGTAGTTAGTCGACACACTGTATAGTAGTATTCTACAAAATATATATATCCAAAGATTGAAAGGCGGGTACTTAATCTTTAAGTCTCGAGCTCATTCAGGCGTGAAGATACCGAAACACCATCTTGCTGTTTAACAATAAAATATAAATGAAGATTTACTGAACAGACGAAACTACAATTACGGCTGTGTATGATGTACTAAAAGACATTGCGGGACTGTATAATAAGTATCTGCTTTACTATCGTTTCGTTGCTTACAGAAATGGAAATTTATTTAGTAATACAAGATTTGTCAGTTGTTAGTACGTAGATTGTTAATCTGTAAATTGTGATAGCAAGAAGACGTTTGGATGATTAAGCATCGTTTTGGATTTGGTTACTTAGTTCAAGAAATTAAACTGGCCGTGTTTAACCCGCTTAACCGCTATGCCCGTTGTACACCAATGTTTGCCAAGACAGACGAATACTTTATCCTAAGAGACATGCGGTTTCGAAGTAATTTGCGTCTGGGAAATTGCGAAACATTGGTCCTCGCCATTAATTATATGCGCTAATGGATTTGGAGCTACCTCGCGCCGCGCGCCACAGAGAGGAAGATCCGGTAATACTTTAGAAGTAAGAAGCTCGTATATTTCAAAATAAGCACAATAATTTAATGACACCCGGATCAAATAATTTGAAAAAATTTCTCAAAAATTCCATATTATCTAATATGCACATCTGTAAATAAAAATTGATAAAAAAAATAAGCAAAGATATATATTAGAAAAAATATCTATTTAATTTACTTTTTTTAACCATTCATTCTCTTTTTTACATCACACTTGAATTATGAAATTATTGAATGTTGTAATTCGCAAAATTAACATTATTTTTTTCGGAATTTTTTTAGATATACCTGTAATTTGAGCATACAAGCATTTTGGATTCTTCAAACGAAAAGATAAGACATATATTTTCTTTTATATAGGTTACAAAGTATATTCTTTTATTAAAATTATTTTAAAATAAACTATAAGACAGAAATATATTTGCTCAAAACAAAAATACGATTTTTAAATGCTGGCGTATTTGTCTGTCCATGATAATGCGCGCCTGACAAAATATTCGATCCAAGAGGTGGCTGTGTCCAAACTAGAGATTGGATTTCGTGCTACCTAGAAGGACATGTTTCTCCGAGCGCATGCTCGAATTGCATTAAGCAGGCCGCATTATATTTGCATCTGCTCGATCAACCATCACATGCCTGGCATATGGTCGTCCCCAAGAAAATCGACATGCCCCGGATGCAACGTGATTTCAAATTAAACTCCAAGAAAACTTCAATAATCGATACGAAGTGATATAGATTTACGCGTATAATTTTGTCAAATACTTGAGTACCTTAGTAAATACTAAAAATGAGATATTTATTATTTATAATTATGTGTAATTAATGACGAAAATTAATGTTTTGCAATTTTCTAGACGTAAATTACTTTGAGATTTGAGACCACTTATCTATTAAGATTAATATTCGAATATTCAATTATCTCGGTAGCAGTGACATATTCATCATGCTTTTGCCGCATTTTGTATATCATAATATTTCAAATACAGTTTTCTTTCGTATAAATTTTAAAGACTCGCATACGCTTTACTTATATGTTTTACTTGTTAATTATTGTCTTCATATTATACATTATTTACTTATTTGTCTTTTGTGTTATGATTACATTGCGTTATTTAAAAATTATTTTGCATGCATATTCTACGCGTTTGTTACTTTTTGCGGTTATAAGCGCCCAAGAAAACATGCTTCACGCGTTCATTGTAATTGCACGAATTGTTAAGCCATGATAAGGCGTGGTCTGGGCAGACGTTTTTATTATCGTCCAGAAATTACCGTCCAGCCAGCTAACGCGAATCTGGAGATTTCTCATGGGAGTCAAGAGCGCGCGCGCGCGCGCACGCTTTCAGATAAATAATTTCACGTAGAAAGCTGTGCGTCAGGCAAATATACTTTTGCACATGTACGTTCGCATACACACGCTCTGTATTATTGTTTTTTATTGTGAATCGTTGAACTTATAAAATTAAATCTCTTTTATTTGTATACTCGCAAAAGTTACCCCGTTGATTGCTACATACAAAAACTGCAAGAGGCAAAGAATATACGAAGATAATTTTACAAAATATTAATTAACCAAAAAATTGATACACCTAACATGGACACCATATGCATAATATTAAAAAAATAGATGTTTTTTATACATTATATTTACTTACTATTGCTATATTATCGTATTTTCTATCATGTATTAAGAACTAAAGGAATATTATAACAATTAATTAAACACACAGATCAAAACATTAAAGATAGAACAGAAATAAGTAGAGAAAGTAAGACTTAAAATATAAAACCCCCCGCATCAAAAAGTTTATTAATTATACTCCGTTACTAGTAAATGGAATAAGGAAACACATTTTTTAAATATTATACGGCATTATAATAAAATCTAAAAGGAATATAGATCGTAAAAAGTTTCAAGAAAATGCCAATATTGAAGAGCAAAATTCCAAAATGAAGTCTGCATAATTCATGAGATATTTTGTATTCTACTTTAATAGTTCTAACTCAAATATGTAACGCGACAAAATAAATTACTTTAGCGTGGCTTTAATTTTACGAGATTATGGTAATTCGGAATTAGCATTACTACTAGAAAATCGAAGTTTGACAGTTCCTTTATACGATTATCCTAATTATGACGTAGACAAAGCCACCTATTTGAATGCTGTTAATATACGTTACTAGTAGCTACAAGTTAACATACGTGATCTCTGCTGGTTAGACGCACAAGTGTAGACCTTAAACGAGGAATCAATTAACGCGATGTTGCCTTAATAACGTACATGTTCGAGTAGTAGTTAGGTTTAGGCTTCGTACGCTATGGAAGCAAAATTGCGACTTAGCTTTTCGATCCTAATCCATCTGACGTATCGAATATTGAAAATAAAGCTCAAATTTTATCTTGGAAAAATCGAAGATATTTATATATTTGTAAGCGATAAAATATGTATGTATTATATATTAAACTTTTGATATTACGAGAGACACTAGTAATTAATAGGAAGTAAATTTTACTTTTAACGTACCACTGGAATAAATGTATGCAATATATCTTTTATAAATTGAAAGTTTTATAAGTAAAACACGTTTAACGTTTCATACTCTACGCAATATTGTCATTACGAGCAACGCCAATACATCGTTTCGCTCGTTATGTTCGCTGGTGTTATCCTCCTGCCTATAGTTTACGGATTTAAACGCTCCGAGGCGAAGTTTCAGGACAGATGGGTCTCCGCAGCCCTCCAGGAAGTTCCTTGATGTGCTTTCGTGTTCGTGAGGTAAGCGGCTCTTCGTTGCATGCGCAGCAAACGCTCTCGCGATACACGCCATATCGTGACGCTATTAGAGGCGAATTTCGACAGCAAACAAGCCATGGCCATAACGAGGATTTAATCACATTAGATGTACGATACGGCGCGGTGTTCTTCGTAGTAACGGGAAGTGCGTAGCAAGAACTTTCAGGTTTATCGAACATTCATTCAACCTTTGTTGTTAGCATGTCAATGCCACGATAAAGATCCAAAATGGATTTTATCCCTCAAACAAATTTCCAGAAGACATTTACATGTCCTTCGATGAGGTTCAAAAGGCATCAGAGTAGAAAGTAAGGCAGCCCTTACAATTAGCATAATTAACAACGAGTGTTTTCTTAACGGAAAATGAATTGAAACTTCATTAAGATGCTTAACGTTCTAAGCTGATTGTAACAGATAAAAGTAGTAAAATTTTTTTCTCAATTAATTTGTAGTATCTTTCGTGCCATCAAAAGTTTAACATAGTTTTACTTATAATATACATACACGAATACATGAACAAAGTCACGTCATATTAAAATTTTTTTCCTTAACTTTCTTTTAAACAATTTAAGCATAGAATTTGTTAACAATCTTTTTGCGATATTTTAGATTTTTATATACAACATTCTTTTGGTAAATTATCTATATCATAGATGTTCTAAAAAATTATAGTTACATAATTCTTTTCACTATAAGCAAATTGTAATTGTATTTATATATGCACAACGTATATCATTATACATCAAATTGTGCTTACATATAGGTATATATCAAAATGTTGCCTGTTGTTTGACGATTTTTGTAAAAAGAACAATGAAACGAAAAAACGGTGAAATGCGCGAACTCAAAGCATGTAACGGAGAAGAAGTACGATCTTCTCCCCTGACAAAAGTTTTCATCGCTGAGAGCGTGTAGGCCAACGGCAAGACGGCAAAATCTGCAGCGTTGAAAGTACGAAAGGCGATGTACATACGTAGAATAAATATTAATGCGACTGTTGCCCCTTGCTCTTCTTGCATCTGCTCTATTTCTGGTCTCGACGGCGCGCGGCGATCGAATTCTCATTGTTTTTTCTTTCTCTCACCTTTCGTCACAGCTCTCAGCTATGCAAAATATTTACGAGTTTGGCTATGCGTGTGCATGCGGTGCGTCTATATACTTCGTGAATTGTAATTCTCTGGCTTTACATACCGTGCGCACAGCATATGATGCGATTTATCTCGCAAATTTTATTTTATCACTTTGGAACACTTGAGCATCGTGATATTTCATGAACTTGCGAAGTGGAAAGTAAGCAATCGTAAAAATACACTAGCTACTAAATTATGAATTGTTCACCGAGTTTAAAACATCTTTGTGATTTATTGCTTTAGTACCGTGGCAAAATAAAATGAGATTACGTCTATGTTGATCCGACAAACAAGACATTCAAATTATTGTCATTATAAATATGTGTATATATATATATATATATATATATATATATATAAGTTAGATTCTTATTGTACTTAATATTATACTTAAACTTTGGTAGTTTAGCATTATTCTATGTATTTTAAAATAGTATATTACACTACAAGGGCCGAAAGTTGAATTTTCGGCCCTGCGCGTCATGATGCCCCGAGGCGAAGCCGAGGGCATCATGACGAGCAGGATCGAGATTTCAACTTTTGGCCCGCGTAGTGTATACGATTTTTCTTTATAGCCGGTCGAAAGTACGTTATTAATTTTACTTTGTTTAACTTTAAATGTTAATAAGCATGTTTTTGATGCCTGCCCCCGACATTTGCGGCACGAGCGAAGCGAGTGCTGCTGGTCGGGGGGGCAGGCATTAAATACATTCCAAGAGTCAAGTCTTGTCATATTTTGTAAAAATAAAATACACAAAAAAAATACACAACTTTAAAATACACAACCAAATTATTTTCTTCACAGTTTGACAGTGAAGTTTTGTGTTTTATCTGCCACTTTTTATACGTGTCGTAAACAAGATTGTATCGATCAACAGACTTCTTTGGCAACGTATATCTGTATTTATTATCAATCGCGCTTCTGCATCGAAATTTCGTATCACTTCTTCCTCGTCTACGGATTCATCAGATGACATATTGATAGAACAATATTGATTACTATTTTTAAGGTTAAAGGGCGTTAAGGTTTAAAGTTATAAAGAGCGCGCGTGTACTTTTCACAGGGAGTAAATGTTAAACTTTCGTCCCTGCTATTAGGGACGAAAGTACGTACTTTCGACCGAGATATGAAGAAAATGTATTTTAATATTATATATTATCTCTGCAAAATTGCGATTTAAATATATATTAGAAAGAAAATTTACACATAATTTGAGTGACTAATTACGGTTCAAACATACAGGGATAATGAGCAAACACTCGATTGCGTTTGCTCAAAAGTATATCCTCTCTGAAAACTTGTATTAAGGAAATATCGCTGCGAATAGTTGCAGAAGCGAAAAGGCACTTCACTACTTGGTTCGGCCCGTTAAAATATTTACGTCGCTAAAGGAATATAGGGGCGATGTTCGCAGTGATTCTATTCACGTCGGACTGCTCGTGTTGAAAAAGAAAAAAAAGCCGATGCCCTTCGCTGCACCGGTGATAGCGAATTAAAATGCTAATTCGTCGCATTAATTTACATCTATTATGGGCGCTTATACGCCTTTACCAGCAGAAAATAAGTTTAAACGCTTCCACGTTTGTTTAGAGCGACACTGCATTTACGATACAAATATACCCATTTATATCTTAATTGTTATCGTTTATAAAGTTAAATTATATGACTATACAAAAGATTTATCGATCTTTTCTCTCTCTCTCTCTCTCTCTCTCTCAAATTTTTTAAAACTTTATATCTTTGGAGGCTATACATATATTTGTTTAATGCACAAATTTTTTTATAAAAATCATAACTTTTTCGACAAAATTTAAATTCGCAATGATTGAAATTAAAAAATAAAAAGCTTATAGCAGAAGCGATATATATATATATTAACTGATTTATATTATATAGAAAGATATTTTCTTTAGTAACAATTCTTATTGTTAAATACAGACAAGGAATATTTTTAATCAAACTATTTAGATAACTTTAACAATGTTATTATTCGAAGCATTCAATTATGTTACGCACAAAATGCAACTTATAATAATTTTGAACACATTATACATATTTGAATATATAGTGTGTTATTTTGTACAACAGTTATTTTATTACCATCTGTCATTAATGTGTTCAATATGCAACTGTGCATGCTGTGCGCATCAATGAATACGATGGAATTTCTCGGAATTCTCGTTTCCCGATAAATATAACGTTTGATGAAGCATTAGCTTTAATGCTCTTAACTCCCAGTAGACATTTTATCGAAGCTCGCATGTAGGATTAGTTTCGTTTCGATTGGTCGATCGATTTTTTCCATCTATCGTATCTTACATGGTCATACATACTAAATCCATACTTAGGATATTCGTATTTTTAATCCGACCACTTGTTGGACAGAAATGCCATTGCATTGTGCTGAAACTTTTCTATTGAGAAAAATTCTATTGAGGAAACACAAATGCGCGCTGAAATCAGATTTGAGAATCCAAATTTATTTTAGACTATTTATTATAAATATGAAAAATAACTTTACTTTTAAATATTAATATATATAAAATAAAAACTCATGTTATATAGCATTTATTTATAAATAAATACGATATCTGTATAAGTAATATTATTTTAAGACAATGTTCATAACACTATATTATGGGCAAACATGGATTTTTACGAAATAAGCGGCAAAAGTTTTGTGGAGCCGTAGAATTAGCGCAAACTTTCACGCTGCAGCAAAGCAATTTAAAACTACTTCTCTAAGTGGAAGTCGAGTGATGCCCAAGAGGATGAAGCTGTCCAATTGCGAGATAAGTCGACAAATATCTTGACACTCATGCTTAGTAAAAATGCTAATTGCATCGCGAACAATCTCGTACGATTTCGCTCAACAGACAATTACTGGGGTACACCTTTTCGAGATTCAAAAAAATAAACAGGAAAACAATTTGACGCTGTAGACAAATAGTCGTGTACGCGTCAATTTTTACGTCTTGTTCTCGCGAAAAATAAATATAGAAACTTTCTTTAGTATATCTATACCGATTCTAATTCATCGAAATTGTGCCATTTTTAATTTCTCGAAAAAAAGCGTATTCAAATCGCGTATCTTGCCTGACAAAATCTCATCTGTTCGTTGTCGACCCCTCTCCTTTCGGCCGCGTGAAGAAACGTGTTTACGAGCGCGACTTCGAAAGTTCGCCAGGGATTGAGTCTTGACAGTCCGTTGGCGCGACGAGGAGGAGAACCGCGCGAGAAACGAGTTTGTTCTCGTCGGCGATGATACGCAGGATATTGCTAGCGTTGCTCGTTGAATGAAACGTAGTAAGACCTTTCCAGTTTCGTCGAAACTTTTCATCATCCCATCGCTTCCGCACCAGACGGGCACATTCTCCGCGAGAAGATGGCAAAGTACGTCTTTTTTCGCGTGACGCGAATATCCGGTGCTCTGAGGGTGTCTTTTTCGATACCATTTTCGGAGATGTAAAACAAATTATAGTCCGTGAGGCTTCCATTGCTCAATAAAGAAATTTACATTTTTATTAAAAAAAAGTTACATCTCTTGTTATTACAAATTATTAATTATTATCGATAAATGTATAAATATATGCCGATACCATAATGGATACAGCATCGATGAGTAAACTACTACAGTGTTTAAACACTGCGCCTATACGTCAATCTGCAAACGTCTCTCGCAGAAGTTGTTGAAAATGCGGTTTACGAGCATGAAGTTCAAAAACTTGCGCAGATTGAGCTTTCGTAACTCATCGAGAAATCGTGTAGACGCGTGCCCCCGGGATATAAAGCACTCGTGAACGAACTTGAGACAAGGAAAGATCTAAGGGCGGTATTCATAGTCCGTTCTTATTTCGAAGACCGTCTTGAGTTCGGTCTTAAGATGCTCTCTAGATTCATAGTTGGAAAATAAGACAAGACTTGAGTATAACCTCAAGATATAACTTATCGAAGATAATCTTATTTTAGAACGTCTTGATATAATTCATAAACATGTCTCATTTGATATAAGTAGTAACTTAAGGCTATGCTATTTCTATCAAATTCATAGTCGTTTAAGATTATCTTATTTGACATATATGTTGTTGAATAAGACGATCTTGGTCAAGTCGTGGTCATAGAGGACTTAAGATATTCCTGTTTGCTTTATATGTGAAATTTTGGCAGTAAAAATTGTATGTAATATGGAAATAGACAACATAAGAAATATTGAACTGTACGAAATAGATTCTGACCGTGATTCTGACAATGATGAGGATGAGAATGATGTACGTGTTCCAAAAAGATACATTAGAGATTGGCTAAATCCGTTTGAGTTTTACAGCAATCGAGAGTTCAAAAGACGTTTCAGATTTAACAAAGATTCTTTACTTTATGGAATTCAACCTAAAATTGAAGAAGGATTTTTATACCTTAATAACCGTGGTCTTCCTATACCTCCGATATTTCAATTATTAATATGTCTACGGTTCTATGCCACAAGCAGTTTTCAGGTTAAAAGATGAAATATATTATGATTATATATATATATATATATATATATATATATATATATAACAAGATGTTTAATAATTATATGTCATAATTATTTCTGAAAATTAAATAACAATTATTTATAAAAATATTGTACAGATAACATTTTAATATTTGTGCAGCAAGTACTTGGAGACACTATAATTGTTTCACAGCCAACTGTATCAAGAATAGTATTCCGAGTGTCTGTACTTCTAGCAAGGCTTTTCAAGCAATTTATAAAAATGCCTGTCACACCAGATGCTACAAGAGAAAATCATAGGCTTTTTAGAGATATAGGACGTCGCAATGGAGGCATTGGTTTACCCGGCATTGATGGAGCGATTGACTGCACACATGTGCGTTTAGTCCATACCAGGTTCCAGAACATTGACGAAGTTTATAGAAATCGAAAAGGATACTTTTCATTGAACGTAAAGGTAAATAACTACATATATGTAAATATAAAATTTTAATGTAATAGCATAGTTTGAATTTTAATTGCATAGCATAATTTTAATAAACAAAAATTGTTGATTTTTAAACAGTAAAACATGTAGAACATTAAAAATTATTAGTTTTATATGTACATACGCAGGCTGTTGTTGGACCCAAAACAGAATTTTTAGACATTGTCCCAGAATGGCCTGGAAGCCAACACGATAGTAGAATTTTCCAAAATTCTAGATTATATATGACATACACTCAAGGTCAATTATCAGGCGTTTTAGTAGGAGATGCTGGATATCCCTGTCTACCATTCCTTTTAACTCCTCTTTCGAATCCACAGACAGATGAAGAAATCACGTTAGTATACTGTGTCTTTAATTTTATATTATATTCATCCATTGTCCATAAAAACCCAACAAATAATAATATATTTTTTATTACAGTTATAATATACTTCATAGGAGAACACGAATAATTGTCGAAAGGACATTTGGAATATGGAAGCGCAGATTTCCGTGTTTGTCTAGAGGATTAAGCAACAAATTAATATGTTCAACCACAATTGTAGTTGCTTGTGCTGTGCTACATAATCTTTCATTAATTTTTAATGACGTATTACCAGAAGAAGAAATCATTGAGGAAGATAATGAAATGGAAGTGCCAGTTAATGAACCACATTGGGAACCAGGCGAGGGTTTTGCTATACGAGCAGCACTCATAGAAAAACTATTCAGATAATATTTATTATATACATGATGTAATGAATATAAAAAGCAGTTAACCAACACAATTTTTGTTCTATTTTAAACTTTATTGATACAATATCAATGTAATTTTTTTCAATAAACATTTATAACATACTATTTTAATATCTTTTAAAAAGGAACACAAATCATTAATCTATTTAATTTAATATCACTTTTTTTACCTTGTTATATAATAATATTACTTGTACAAAATACAAGTACTTTCATTGTTAAGAGAAGTTTCAGTAATATTTGTTTCTACTTTAGTCATTTTTGTATTTCGTTTACAAACAGTATCCAAACCCTTTTTTCTTTTCAAAACACCCGCTGTAAATATAACAGTATTACATTAGTTGATCAGCAAAGAAATCAGTAAGAATCACATATCTATGTAATTACCTTGAATGGGAAAATCGATATTTTGATTTTCTTTATCTTGTGTTGTATCTTCAATTGTTACGTTAACTGAAAATAAATAATAATCAATTTAAATTCTTAACTGTAAACAATTTTACTTTTTAAACATAGAAATATATTTATTACGGGTATATAAACATAATCTTGTGAAACACAAAATAGACAGTAACACAAAATTAATATAAATTTTTTTAATAAAAAAGATTTTTCTATATTTGTATATAAGGATATAATGGTGTATGATATAAATATATTTCATTTTTAATCTATTTCAATTTTACATACCTTCTTGTATTTTATTTTCATTTGTTGCCTCGTCGTCATTACTTTCAGATATGACAATGGTCGAATCATTATCTGTTACAATCTTCAAAGTCTGTTTTTCCATTTCTGAAACAAATAAAATATATTTGAATTAAATAAAATTAAGTATAAGAACTTGTAACATTTTTTTGTCAAATGTTTTTATCATACATAAGAATATTAATTACGTTAAATAGTGAGACAAATTGCTTATAAATATATTTATAAAACTATTTACCTTTTATTTCATTGTCCGTCATATTTGAAGTAAAAAGGATAGGAGCTGTTTCCAAAAGATGCGGTGCAATTGCGGCTACGTCAGGATCAATATTTGTCTCTGGAGGTGGTGGACCACCACCAGTAGCTAGACGAGCCTGTTTTTCTTTTGTCAATAATTCTCTTTGATTCTGTTTCATGTTTGTCCATAGTTTTTTCAGTTGTGCAACTGTACGCTGTAAAAGAATAACATTTACTTAATCAGTATTAAATATAGTATATAAAAAATAAAAATAAATTGCGAATAATTGTATATTAATAATTACACTATGTTTTACAATTCAAAATATAACCTAGCTTTCTTTTATATTTACCTCTTGAAAAATCATTGACGAATCGTTATATCGGTTACAGATTTCATCCCATGCAATTTCTTTATCCCGAAGCGTTGAAGAATCACTTTTTTTTACTTCAATTACATGCTTAAAATCTTTTAATATTTCTAAGAAAATTTTTTTTTCAACTGATGCGTAATGCTTATTTTTTGACATTTTAGAAAATTTCTTTTCTTTAATTGCTGACTCGTTTTGCAATAACGTTTCGACTGCGTAACTGCAAAATACAAACGCTCTTGTATTATATCACATAAAATGCCGATAAAGTTGAAGTAATATTCAGAATAGAAAATGCACATAACCATAAACCATGATTAACGAGATGGTATAAAACTGCACCTTGAATCTAATATTCCTATTGGAGGAACTGATGGAAATATTACGGAAACAGCCGAATCGAGAATAAGCATGGTCTCAAGTACGTCTTCGCCAAGTCGATCTCAAATCAAATAAGACTTACTTGAGCGACAACTTCTTCGTGAAGATCGTCTTATTTCATAACTATGAAATCTACTGATCTTAAGTCGGTCTGGATGGAATAAGACTGACTTGATCAAGATTGTCTTAAGTGTTGACTTGAGACTCGACTATGAATACGGGCCTAACACTTTTTAGCTTTCCTATAGTTTGTCGAAGACCAAACTCATCTAAAACTTTGACTTCTATGAAAGGTCCTGATAATCGTTAACACTTTGCGGAATGTATAATAGATATCTATGTGCACGACATTCGAAAAACCCATTTACGGCGTTTATTCGATTGACAGATCGATTATGAAAAATTCATGAAAAAAGTTGTAGCAACACTAAAGTACTTTGATATATCTCTTATATATACCTATTTATCTTTCGATGTCCTATATATTTCATTTCTATCTGTCATCCCTTTTTCTCGATTTTTCCGAGCAACAGCGGTGCCAAAATTCATTCTGTCAAAAAATTCTGTCGATCTCGGACTTTGATACTTGACCAAAAGAACGAATAAAGAATTCTTTTATTTGCGATTTACTATTAATCCTTCCGCTTAATTATCAATTTTGCAATTTCGAATGCGTATCAGCGACGGGTTACGTACAGCGAAAGCATTTTAGCAAACTCGGCTAATAACGACGTTCCCGGCCAATGACAAATGGCACCGGGTAAGTAATTAGCTGACCCTGATCGTTAAAGAGTCAAATGAAATCTTGCACCATTCACGGATTAGATCCGTCAGCGAGCCACGCCGACGATTTAAAGTTTTCACGAGCTCGAATTACCTACCTACCCGATAAAGAAAAAAAGAGCTTTAGAAGTGGGTTAATGTTCATCATTAAGACCTGCTACATAGAACACATAGGAGCGAAAAGAAAATAAGAAGATAGAACTTTACAATCACGAGCGAAATTTGTCTTTTCGCGGTTAGTCCACCGGCTGCCTTCTCAGATTTTCTCGCGTTAAAGTATGACCACCATATATAATTCCGAATTGAGAGAGAGAGAAAAATCAAAATAGATAAATATATTAAACTGATAAACGAATCACTGAGAGGAATAGATGATATCCTTCTCCATGTCTCTTTATTTTTAACAATAATAAAAGAATGTGTGAAAAGTACTTTGTATAAAATTAAATTATCTTAATTTCTTGTTAAAAAGAAAAGATAGAAAAATCTGAGTTTTATGTTAATTGTAAACTGTAATGTAATTAAGCATAATAACCTTAAAATATGTGACTTAATATCACTTGAGTTATACCACTATTCCGCTCAACGGCTCAAATAAAGCTCGCACGTCGTGGCAAAGGAAATTGTTAAGTAAGACGAATCGTCGAATGAAGTACATCACTTGGCGGACGCATATATTGCTGCGGCTGTATATTGCGAGATGTGATTGCGTTGAATCCCGCTCTCGCTACAGAAAATGTAATTCTTTCAAGAATTAATTAATATATTACGCACGTTATACAGTTTAAAATGTGTATTTGTAAAATCATATGATATATCCAATGTTCTTATATGTATAATTGTAATATATGAAATACATGCAACTACATGATTGATTAAACCAGGGACTCATGAAAATTAAATGGAAGCTTATAATTTCGTGTTACAAATTAAACAACTTTGTGATGAATTAAACATCAGAATTAAAATTAATTCATACAGAGATAATTACAGTTGCTAAAGAAACAAAATCGACAAACCTCATTTGAATGGAACGTTATAGAGAATATGGCATTAAACACCGATGAAATTTCATAAATGGCCGAGAATGTCAAAAGGATTATTTTTTGTAAATGAATTACATGCAAAAATTTCTCTCGCCCAATTTAAAATGCGGTTTTTCACTAATAGCATTTCCACGGTAGCAGCGATAATTGAAAGCCACCGTGGAGCGAGAGAAGCATTGCACCACGCGATATCTCTCCATAGAGTCGTACGCGTTCGGGGATGAAAAGTGCGAATGCGTGCTTATACTTCGTGCACCTGCCGGCTCGTAATGCGCGGAGCAAACGGCTCGGACATTCTGATAACCCTTGCATTATTACGGCGCACAGATACACGCGACGGGGACCGACCACAGAAGGAGAGGAGCATAAAAGCGACTTCCAGGTAGCGATATCATTCAACATGCGGAGCCTACAACCATTATCGTGCTCTTTTCATTGTTCGGCATCGGACAGTCGAGCTCGCAATGCACTTCCGTTTCGCGTTTTTCATTCTGCCGTAAAGGCATAAGAATCTATGTCTCACTTCCTACGCTACAGCATCAGAATGAAAAACGGAAAGCTATTTATTACGTATTATGGTTATTGGAACCGCTTGATATGATAAGCTTTTCGATTGTTATATATATATTGATTATTTGGAATCTATATAGATTTGTAGTGCGATTTTTTGAAAATAAGCAAGAATTATATTATTATAATATTCTAAGAATTTCGTGATATTTATTCTTAGAGATATATCTGCTAAATTATTCGAAAAATTAAAATCTATTTACATTTTTTAAATTGAATACATAAATACTGTGCAATTTTTAACATTGAATTATATTCTACATTAACCCTTTATTTAATAGGGGACAAAGAACTGGAATAAAAATAGTTAGCCGCACTGTGCGAAAATTCTGTGAAAATACAGAGAAATGTCCAAGCTGCCTACTCACAGTGCAAATTTCTATTATAAACACCAAAGTTATTTCGGTGGAATTTTTCTAGCGCCGGTTTTGCTAGCATCTCTCACATGTATCTGGTTTCCCCAACAATACCGGATGATCATACTTTCAAGAAAATATACGACTTCAATTTCGATCCTTCAGGATTGCCTGAAACCGATTTGCTTCGTTTCGTTCTCGTTGGTCTTAGGATATTCGATTTATATCGTGAATATAACTTTACTTTCTGCCGGCCTGCCCTAGCGGGAGATATTGCGAGATATGGCGTGCTTTCGTAGAGGAATACTGATCCAAAACACACATGCACGGCCTATGTCCGAGCAAAATGTTATCTTACGCACGCACAATCGCCTGATGTTAATATTTTTCTTCATCGTAACTTCAACATTAATCCGCTTTCCAAAAATAAATGTGCGAAGGATTAAATTTATTGCCGTGTTACTTAGAAATTTACTAATATAGACTTCTATGATTTTTATTAATACGTTAGAAAGGCTTAATAACATTCTTAAAAACATATTCTTAAAAATTGCGATTTAAGTCTAAACTAAATTTAATCACGTTAAGGCGGGAAGCATGCATTAGGAAATTTAATTTACTTAATGGGTTATACAATGACATATTAATATCATCAAATGGAAAATACAACGATATTCGTAGAACCCTAAACAGCCTCTGAAACCACAAAGGCTGTTTAGAACAATATTACATCGGAACATCGATATGGTAAAGGATGATTTTGCATGGGATAATAACACAATCATGCCTTGATGATTACTGATTTCCTGTAATATTGGATTTAGTAAATATTAATCTTAAATTATATATATATTTATGATATGCGAACATGACAAACTGCATGCCGTTAGACAAACAATCGTTAATATTAATCTTATTGTTAGCATATGCTGTATTTGAAATTTTTAAAGATATTTATTAATCTTAGAATCAAAGCACTTTTATTTTAATAAAATTCTTTTTTTAATTTTGATATTACTTTAACAAACTCTTATCAAAAATCTATATATTTAATATGAAAAGTTTGAATATTTAACTATTAAAACTTAATATTATAACTTCAAAAAATAGTCGCGGAAAAGACGGCGTCTTCATTTTGCTAAAGAAAAGATAAATCTTGTTTCTCGTAAGGAATATATTATTCTTCAAGGATAATCCTATTCAAATACACTTATTATCACACGTGCATCTGTGCATCTATCCTATGCATTTTGCACCGTTCTTTCTACGGTCGTGAAATCTAATATTGCCACGACCTATAAATCAGAAGCGACTATAATCTTTCGCGCAACTTTATTTCCTACCCACGTAAAACATAAACTACGAGCCAATTTCTTAGGCGGCGACAAGATAGCCAGCATTTTGAAGAGAAGAAACAAAGGTAGCGTTGCGTAGCGAACATATCAGTGAGCGAACATATACCAAAAATGCGAACCGAATCAGCGTTAGAACGGCATGAATTATGGATTCCACTTTGAATTATTAAAAACCATTATTCAGAATATATCCACGGATGAAGTGGCGTTATCCGGATTTTCCTAAATTATGAACACTTTGCCGTAATAATACCGTATTGCTGACGACCAATAAATCTCTTAAAATTCTCTAAAATCAGAGTAGGATTGCCTCATGAGTAATAAATTAAATGTTTCCACCTGTTCTTTACTAACTTTTTGCAAACCGTTTAAATTAACGTTTTAAATAGCTACACTAAACGGCTCAAATCTTTTTTACATTTTTTTCCAATTAATGTGTCAATTGATATTCAAGCGTTTTCTAAAGTGATATTACAAAGGTAAATCTGTAAATATAATTTTTTATAGCTATAATATACATGTACATTAATTAGAAATTGCAATATTACTGATTGTTAACGCTCGTAATAACAAAAATGTTTGCATTATATTTGCATCTAATACCTCTACGTTGGTATAGCACAATGCATTACAAATGTGTACACAATAACGCGATACCTATATGGATTGGTATACATATATTCGTTAGCATAGTTTAGGTTTAGGGTTGGCATAATTAGCGTATATATAACTCTCGATATTCCTGATTAAATATTCCATTACATTTGTTTATACATTATAAAAATCATATATTATATTATATCAGCATATTACGGAATCTTTCTTTATGCCTTCGTATTAATTTTATATATCCCAATTGGCCGACATTAAAGTTATAACATAATTTTTCCAGTTCATTTAAATAATAAGGAAAATCGATCTTCTAAAATGGTTATTCAAACAAAAATTATAAAAATGAAGAAAAAAAGAGAAGAGAAATATATTTTATTAAAGCATATAAAGAAATTGTTAATAACATAGGTTTTCTCTGAGGACATCCGGTATATACGTTGCATCTTCGGTCTCATACGAGTGGGTTGGAAACTCTCTCAGCAATCAGTGTATCAACGCAAATAAATTAATGTATCATGCCGCAAATGGCCAGCCCCGATAGGCGCTCTTATACGACAACGCATTTGTTATATATGCCAAGAACTGGCGGTTAGCGAGCAAAATTCTATCGTCTGTAATCATGACGCATGAAGGGAGCGCCACGCTCGTAACACCGAAGCGTTTCCATCGCGTGCTTTAATTAATTCGGGAGTTACAGTGAGACAGAGAGAGAGAGAGAGAGAGAGAGAGAGAGAGAGAGAGAGAGAGAGAGAGAGAGAATCTCGCGACTATTCTATACATCGTCCAACGGACTGCGTCCGTTTTTAGTCGAAACGTCCATTACTCGCAAAACTTATTTTACAACGTATATTATTATTTCGGACGTTGCTACGGTCACGATTATTTAGAGTGCGCAACTACACGTTTAATTATCCAGAAAATTATAATAAAAGTAGAAAACTGATGAAACAGTCGCTTTTCAAAAACTTTCAAATATATATTAATATTAATAATAATAAAAAATGTTAATATTCGTATTTCTCAAAGTTCCAAATTGACCCGACGTTGACCCACTCACTTTGTAGTTTTAAAATTGAAGGATAAATTTCATTATCAAACTCTCAAATAAGTTTCAAAATAATACAACATACCTAATAATGATATACTAGTATAACGGATATAAAAATACTTTTGTTTTAAATAATTGCTAAATTATTTTATTTATTATTATCTATAATCTATTTAATTTTTTTTTTTCTAAAAAGAGTTGTCAATATCAGTGCTAGCCATTGCAATGATTGATATCGTTTCCGGTAGTCATCTGCTCGGGGGGGAACGGACATTTATCAATTTATAAAATCGATCGATGAATTCGTCGATGGCGAACGATAGATTTAGGACGATCAGAGCTTAGGATGTGCGTTTTGACAATGACAAACCCAGTCGAGGGAGATTAGAAAGCCTTTGTGCGTGCCAGCAAGCTGACCATTGTGGCGAAAGAGAAACCAGAGGAAGCTGTTCTTTTGTCGCGGATGACAGGGCTGATCTCCTTCTATCAGTGCAGATATTTGTAGCGGCGAAAAACTGAATCATAGCCTTCTAGCCACCAATTTTATATCATGTATTACACTTTTATTACACTTTTGTCTCTCTCTCTTCTTTTTTCTCTAACGCCTCTGTATCTAGATTTTTGTTGGTAATGGAAACTTTAAAACATAAAATTTAAAAAAAAATGGAAATTTTAGACACCAATATATAATTACGACTATTTTTGGGATAAAAATGAAAATTTTAAATATTGTTTTAGTGAACAATACATGCAAAATATATTTAAAATAAAAACGCGATAAGCATTAACCGATAAAAATAACAATCTTATTTTTAAGACTGTTTATTATTTTCTTAAAATTAGATATTTTACGCTATAAATTCTTAATTCCTACTTTGGTCACAATATTGTAGACTTAAAAATTGGTAGAGAAGCACATTGTACTTAAGTTGCATTATATATGTCGTGCAAACTACGTACAGCATTTCCAAGGAAGGCTCCTTCAGCCGAGTGAATTCATTAAAATGTTGACAGAACCCCGTATCATGTAATGAATAATATACGAGCGTGCAGTAACAGCCGTGCTTTGTCGAATGTGGGAAGAACTGATGAGCACCTTTGTAACAACGGTATTATTTAATTAATCAGGAGTAGTGACTGCTAAATCACTATGTCTTTTGCGGTATAGTCAGCAGGCTTGTGAAAAGGGAATTTCCGAAACGAGAACCGGAATCAGAGAAATCAAGAACGAAAACCGTGAATGGCTATATAAATCGATTTATGCTCGTGAAGAGGAAGGATGACGCCTATCGATTTTCAATCGGCCGCAGAAGTTTTTTATTTTACAAAAATTGCACCTTTTTTTACGACCCAACACGACGAAGTCCCCTTAGCAAGATGACGTCGGTCGGATTTATGAGGATAATAAAAAGCGATCGATTTACTATAAAAGCGATTGTTCTTTGTTTCATACTGAATTTTATCATAACAAATAATCAGAACGTGAATAAAATGAAAATATAATGATTTGTTTATATGTATAATATATTATACAATCAAACAACTGTATTAAGGCAAAATACAAAAATACATTGGTTATTTAATTCATATAAAGGGAACTTTTATAAAGCTCACACGATCATTATCGGAATTCTTTATATTTCCACATACTTCCACATATTTCCACAATATCAGAAATAAATAAACGCATATAATTTCAAATATTTTTAAAATTAGACATTCTGATTTCTGTACAATGTAGAAATATAAATACGTTGCAATGACTGATTGCCTGCATGCTTTTGTCATTGATTTTCTGATTACATCTCGTTAATATAAGCAGAAAACAAGAATTGCAGGCTTTATCTTTTGCTAATACAATAAATCGATGCAACGTAATTATTAGTATTATTAAAGTAAGTTTATTAAAGAATATTTATAGTAATATTATATATAGTACTTTGTTTAAAAAAACCAGGAGAGGAAAATATTACATAGGAAAACTGAATTTAGCAAACTTCGGAACGTGTGGTGAATGGCAATGTGGCCAACGATACCAGAGTTAACAAATCGAAATTGAACTTGCGACTAATACAAACAGTATAATGAAATAAACCGCACGGTTCAAGAGATTGCACTAAAAGCTGTATATTTATTGTAGATTCGTTAATGTGTATCTCATGCAACGTATCTCATACAACTGTTGAACTGGATTGCGAAAATACTGATCATAAAATAAACACAGATAGAGGGAGGATTAGTATGGCATTATAAGTCGCTTTTTTACAATAAAAATGTAATGATTGTTTATACTACTATCGCGGCTCTACATTGCCCGTAAACTTTCCGCCAAATCATTGGATTTACTGTGAGCTGCATTTAACAGGCGCGCGGGGACGTGTCTGGTGTGCTGATACGATTACATGAGCCTGCAAAATGGCACGTTCCATCGTTGAAACTTGGTAATAATGAACTTGGCTGAGGCTCTATGACCGAGATTCTTGCCCTACATTTAGCGGTATTAGATGTTTATCCGATACTTGCGCGGTATCAACATCAAACGCGATCTTCGCATTAGACAAAGAAAAATTCCTCTTAGGTGGCTAGTGCGGCTAGATGTGCATCGCGGATATTAAAATAATTATTTTTCACAACAGCGAAATTATATGTAGAACAGAAACGAAGGAGAAAATTGATGTTCTTCTGAAAACAGTATGGTTTCTTCTTTGGCTCTTAAGATTTCTTCTATGACGTCCTGTAATGATAGGCTAACAGCAAGAGCGGCGCAAATAGATGTTTAGTGTGCGAGACGTAATTATCTTCGTACAGTATCGGCATGCCATACGACTATGGCGTATTGTTGTACGACGCCGTGATTAAATTCGCCCACCACTCGCACCGACAAGGATTTAGATCCTTGACCTAATCGCTATCTCGTCTGCAGCATCCTAATGACCTGCTATTTCATCGCACTATAGAAAGAGCATGATACGGAACGTAATGACATTTTTTTGTAATAAATAACCATTTTATTTTAACGAACGATTTATGCATATTTATATTACTATATAAATATAATAAATTTTTTTTCAAGATAAAAATATAATTGCTGTTGCGCATTTGATGTAAAGAACGCAACTTATTATTTCTGTCGAATGTTAATTGACTTAATGCATATTTGCTGATTTTTTTATATCATAAGTAGAAATATTTTCGAAAATGCATATAAAAACTAATAGCTTGTTTAATTTAAAGTTAAATCTACAAATAAAAAATATTGTGCTTTCTCTCTCGCTCTCTCTGTAGACAATGACGATCAATGTTTGCACTTTAATTTGCTTAGGATAATATCGAAGAGAAATTATTAAAGAGAGTATAATTCAATTATGCATAGATTTACTAAACTTATTCGATATTATTTTTAGATTAACTTAAGATATAACAAAATTGCAATAATTTTTTGTGACCAATGTGAATGTTTCTTAATCAGCAAAGATATTAACTTTAATTGCATCAAAAAAACAATTTTGCGAGCAAATTTCAAAAGACAATTACTTGATCGTGATTATATGTACTGTAGTCTTATACCTTAATATAATCTGGTGGAAAAGCGGGATGAATAAATTTCCTCCTCCAAGCCGGCGGTACACTCGAATCGCCAGCAGCGATCGATTGGATTTGCCATCGAGCTTAAGTAATATCACAGACGCGATCGATTTGCAAAAGTCTGGTTGCACCATGCCTCAATAGTTCTTATATGCATCAGGATTAGGCTCGTCATCTTGTAATACGGGCGTTACCCTTCTTGAAATATCAATTACACATTGATGAAATCACCTCTTTTAAAAAATAGCCTTATTTACCTAGTAGTAGTGTTGTATCATTCTTTCTACGAGATACAAAATGTGTAGGTACATTGTATAACAGGAAAAATAAAGCCATGTATCAATATTATTGTTCAGTAAAACTTCCTATTAAAATTTGCACATGTAAAATTCTGATGGAAAATTGTAAATTTTAGGTAAAATTATCTTTGATTTAAATTACTCTTTCTATTTTTTTAAATCAATTATATATTTATTTATATAATTAAATTAAATATTAAATTAAATATTAAATTATATATTATATATAATTAAACTAAGTGTTTTACTAATTGTAAATTAAAAAAAAGGAAGAGAAAGAGAGAGAGAACAATTTGAATATATACATATAATATATAATTAAATTGCTCATATAATTTCTTTTTAATATTATTTTATTATCTTAAGCAAACCAAAATGTGCAAGCGTTGATGGTTATTGATTTTTTATTGCTGCATAGAGATAAACACAATTTTCTCTTTGTCAGTTACTTTAAGTAAATTATTATTTTTTTATATGCAATTATCGTAAAAAGACTCGGAAATTATGTTATAATAAGCCATAACAATTAGGTATAGCAAAAGCTTAAGGTAAAGATAAATTATATCGATGACATTTGCTATTAAATTTGGTAAAAATCTGTAGCAGTCTAATGTGATATTTGGATGAAAGGAGCTGTGTCATTGTATGTGCCGAAGCAAAATTGCGTCGAAATCTTCTAGCTGGAGGCATAAAATAGCCGGCAGACTCGGAACGAATTTGCGCCCAAAATTGAATTGCACTGGAATGCAACAAACAACCGGCGAATTGGCGCCGCGAGAAAAATTCTGTATCGAGCAGACGAAATTTATTTCAAATTCGACAAATTAGGTTTCGCACAAAATCAATACGATGAAAACGCGCGGCGGGTTCAATAATCTCTCATTGCGAAATTAGAAATACTTCATATCGTCGGATATTTCGTTAATATAATCATTTGATTCGACTGCTTTATCTCAAAGAGGCTTTAGGAATTATAAGTATGTTTTATGTTTTTGTGAAATTTATTTTTATCGTCCAAAATATGCATCTTATATCATACTACGGTGGTATTTTGTGCGAAATTTTGTATGAAATTTTTCAAAGGTATAAATGCAATACTTCCCCATCACTGAAAATGAGAGAAAATGATACAGGGATAGGTCGTATAATTTGAAAATACGCAGCTCGGTTTGAAATTTCAACGTGATTCGCATCAATTATAGCAAAGAGGATCTTCTTTCCCGGATGGTATCCTGGAAAGCTGAGAAAAAGAGAAGACGGTCCACTCTTCCGTCGGTTCTCGACATTTGCGACAGTGTAATCTTATACCGGAACTCCTTTGAAAGATGAAATTAAAGTGTTAGATAATGCATCACGGTTTTAATGCGCGTTGTAACATCGCATTTATGATAAGCAGCACGGAAAACCGATATGATAGATTCAAAATTATATTTTTGTATTTATTTTTATTTTTTTTTTATAAATATACAGAATTACATTTTTATTTTATTTATTTTTATCGCATTTATTTTTATTATTAATATAAAAAACTTTTATTAAAAAATCCACTCTGATCTATGTTCGATTATTTTTTTTGCAATATTTTGCTGTGCAGATTAAAGTGATACATTTTGTATATATTGACGCGTATCGCTATTGATCACTGTCAGTTTACCGAGAAAAAAACGGGATAGGATAAACCGTCTAAAGCGCAGCAGCTGATCACGAGCACGGTATAGGTGTCCGCAAAAAGAGATAGCGAAAGCATTGCGCATACAACGAATACAGCAAGGAATACAGGATACCGCGATAATTCGAAATAGTTTCCTCCGCAAAGTCCGTTTCTCACTTCCAGGTAATAGCTCGAATCTATATATAACACGAGATTTTACGAGCAATGTATAAGAGAAGCCAAGCCGATTCGACAGCAAAAACAGAATCAACATTTCGTTTGCCAGATAAGAAAGGAAGCTATTACTATAAAAGCTTCGTAAACAAAATAATGTTAATTTTTTATTAAGTACTTGTCTTTTCTATGATTATCGAACGCAATATGTCGACGACTTACAATTAGACTAAAAAAGATTTTATAGTAATATCAAAATATTTTAATTTTATACAACATACATAAATGATTTATACGTGTAAATATATATATATATATATATATATATATATATATATATATATAATGTGTTCTTTAGTTCTTTCTATAAAGACTATTTCATTATCATCAAAAGAGCATACTATGTGCAGCAACGCAGTGTAGAACTGTAAGGATAGATAAAACTTTCTCAAGGATAAAATAGATTTAGATTCGAGCAAATTTCTCTTCCGGAAAAGAGTAATCAACACCATGAAAAATATCCGTTTTCATTTAAGTGGCGGATGGTTTGCGCATTTACCAAGTACTTTTCAAAGGTAATTTTCAATTCGCGATCATCGGTTTCGCTCGACGAGCGAATAGTCGCTCGTCGACGTCAGAGTGATGTTCTTTTGTGGGGAAAAAAAAAGAAATATTACCGGAATACAAATCGCGCGTTCGTGAAGACGTGAATAAAAAATTTTATCAGTTGAAGATTTACGTTTAGCTTTTAAATATGTATCTAGGAACGCTTGCGTCACTTATTACGGCTGCGCACGGGTGGAGGAGGTGAAGCACCACTTTCTCAGTGAAGAATCATGAATGTTTCGAGGATTCGTATACCGTGCATATGTATACGTTCATGCAAGAGGCTTTCCAGCCTGGAAATCTTCGTTTTTCCGCTGGATATACGTCTATTTGCTTGCCGCTAGCACACCGCCGCGCCGCAAGTACTTTCCGCGACATTTTGCATATTCCCGATCCACTCGACGATAAGCTTTGAGTATTATACTCCACCACTGACTTTACCGACCACTTCGTCATTACTCACCAACTTCAAATGTTATATCTTTTTTAATGTACACATATTAAATGCGAGATAATAGACATCTAATATTTATCTTAAAGCATATGGTAACTAATTGTAATGATTTCAAGACGACGGGTGACAAGCAACCCTGAACTCATGTTTCCTGGCATATTATATTTTAACGAATATATTGATTTAGAATAAAACGAGGTTACGTTACATATACAGAGATGAGTTTGCATTAAAGCAAAATGTTTTATTTTGAGATCATCTAACGTCGGGAAAATTAATTAAGAAGGAATTTCACAAATATTAATATAACCACGGTAAACTCAGGTAAGATGGCCATAGAGGAAAGATGGCCAACCCATGTTCAATCGATACTAGATGAGTTAGATTGATAGAACATGGATTGGCCATCTTTCCTCTATGGCCATCTTACCTGAGTTTACCTTGGTTATATTAATATTTGTGAAATTTCTTCTTAATTAATTTTCCCGACGTCAGATGATCTCAAAATAAAACATTTTGCTTTAATGCAAACTCATCTCTGTATATGTAACGTAACCCCGTTTTATTCTAAATCAATATATTCGTTAAAATGTAATATGCAGGAAACATGAGCTCAGGGTTGCTTGTCACCCGTCGTCTTGGAATCATTACGACACGACTTTGTGCTCGACCGCAAGAGCCATCTTCTATGGCTGGAAGATCTAGGGACCAGACTAACGAGCTCGAATCGCGTCCCTAGGAAGAAGAATGAATAATGCCGCATCTGCTGCTCGCTTCAACGGTTATTATTTGCGGTCGTCGAATGAATTATCGGAGTGCACGCGTCTCGACAATGCAACCGCGACGTCTCCGGAAGCTTCGCGCTGCAAGTAAATTTATTTTGTTAGTTACATATACCGTCCGATATGCTGCGAAATTCCGCGCGGCTTTATTCATGACGGCACTTTGTTCGACAAGCAGTTGCATTAAAACTTACTCGCGGATGTTATTTTATCTCATACATTCGTATAACGCGAAATCGTGAAGGAAGTCTTTCTTGGTCGAAGCACGTGGCAAGTGCCGGATCCACGTCAAATACTTGTCACGTAGATGCAACTAATCCCTGTTAAGTCCTTTCGGTAGGAAATCCGTAGAGAATTTGAGAAACGTGTTTCTCTCGCGAGTTTCCGTGTCACAGATAGAAACTTACCTGGACGAAACAGATAGCGGTACAAGATCGTCCTGAAAGAGGGATACTCTGTTGTATTTTTTTTAAGTTTATTTCATTTTTAACTTTATTATCTATTCACCATTAATTTAATTATCGTTAATAATTTTTTATTTTAGTAAATAAAATTTTTTACAAATTTGTTTTTACTTAAACTGATAATTTCTTTAAATATATAATTTGCAAATAATTTATGAGAAACAAGTTTATGAAAAGTACTTTTATTCTTAAAAAAAAGAGCATATGATTGCACAATAAAATGTATTATAATACGTTTTTTTATCTACTACATTTTATACAATGTTGTAAACAAATATCCACAGCAGGAAAAATGAACAATTTTGCCTGAAAATACGTTACTTGTTAAAAATATTTGTTAAAACAGTAACGTATGTTTAATTTGCTAAATGGATGTATTTTTAGGTCAGGAATATTGCATATTTTAGTTACGGTAACGCAATAATACGATCAGTGATTGAGAACAATTGTTTAATATTAGTCAATTGCGAGAAATAGCACGGTGAGAATAATGTAAAAAATTGAGTTAGTATTTAGAATTAAAATCAGTCTGTTTTTAAATAAATAGAGTATCTCATATTTTTAATTAACAGTTTTAATTAAGAAAATATTTTAATTAACATTGCCTCGCTTATATAACAGAAAGTAATTTATTTAATCTAAAATAATTTTTGACGATCTTTCGGATTAATAGAAATTATTCTGGGTTGCCGTGAAACGCCAGTGCAGATTAAACGAAGACTGTAAAAGTGAAGCTAGTATATCGCTAAATTAGCATCAAAACTTCTCAAGATATGGCACGTTCGCTTTAATACCATGTTTTATCATTGCATCAGGTACATATCGCTTTTCCAGTTGAGTCACTTCTCTTGCCACATGTAAACACTTATTACAATTTCGCTACAAACGTTTGCGTGTCTTTTATCGCGTCTCGTTTATGAAGCGTTTCAGTCGTAACATTCTGCTTATATTAACGGTTGGAAAATCAAGATACTTTAGACATGTATCATTTTGCATAGAATTATATATTGCAGAGTATATTGCAGGACGTGAAACACATTACTATAAGTTTCGATAAGATATTTAAGACGGTTCGTGACATTTTCGCTTAACAAAATAACATAATTAAAATTCGATGTTCTGTATGATGGTCGCGAGCAGCGCTCGTTAATGTCAAATATAGAGCGTACAAATAAATAAATAAATTGATGAATACGGTCGTTCGTTTCGCTTTTACTATAGAAACGTTTAATCAAAAGTGCTATGCACCCTCTCGCATTAATGCACAGGCTTTAAATATGGGCGCCGGTTTATAGCATGGTCCCCCATTACCTCGCCGAATTTTATGAGCTTTTGTAGAATCGGCGCGGCCACCACCGCGAAATTGATTCGAATGAAAGTGCAAGATAATCAAGTATTGCTAATAAAAGAAACTGCGCGAGAACGTCTGTAATAGACGAAAATAACGAATGGTTGATTTGCCTAATATAATAATATTATAAATATAGCTATAGATTAAACATTTTTTATCTTATTTCTAGCAAGTCCATAATAATTATCGGTATTGCATTTATTTATGATAATGGAAACGCAATACTTTATTAGAATATATGACAAGATTCGCTCTCTCAATATGCTCAGCATAAATACTAACATTTCTGTAAATACTGCTATTATAATATAATCAAAATAATCGTAAATATGTGATAAGAGAAATTAATATTAATTAAACCCATATTTTGATTTCACGAAGAAGTTACGTAAAATTTTCCTATTTTACCGTAAAGCGTAAAATAAAAGGTTTTCTGTGCTTATGTAATTAAAAACACATTAAAAGCATCTAAAATTAACACCGATTAATATTATATCCATGTCAATTTTGATTTATTCGAATTTAATTATCGACAATTGTGCAATTTTCCTTCATAAAATATAGACTCTGACTTATTTAATAAATCCACATCATCCAAATTGGTGGCAATCGACGGAGATAATGCACACGTTGTTGAGGAGAAAAGTTAAAAGTTTAGATACGCTATTAGAGCCGTCGACACGAACTCGTGAAAAATTGGTGTCTACGGAAAATTAATTTCTCCTTATCTGCCCGCATGGAGGAACCGATAAATCTGGTCAGCGCATGGCTGGAGTACGATTTACGATGGTGCGGCAGCTTGGCACGGCTTGTATCATCGCGACTTTCTTTGAGCGCCATCATCGACACAGATTTATTGCGTGGTTTTGACGTTTTGTCGATTGGGAGAACGTTAGTTTAATTAATAATTATTGGAAACATAAAATAATCCGCTTAACTCTTAAAACGTTTATTCACTGAACTCAAGAAATTTTACGATTTACATGCAACGCCCATAAATTTCCAAAGAAATTGTTTTATAACATAATTATTTTTGGGAATATTTTATTAATAACGAAATAAAGAAAATATTTTTTTTTATAAATGAGTTCATAAATGAGAGCGGAAATTAATGACATTCAAACTTGTAAGATCAGCGTATGTTGTGCTTTTTAAACTGAATCCTTACTGGCAGATTGAGCTACTTTGCACCTGTAAGGATGCACTTGTAGGAAAAATTAATTTTCCTCAACTTTGCATGATAAAAATAAGAGTTCTTAGAAGCACCTGACATCTGAGAAAAAACAATATTCAAAAGAAACTCTTACACGTTTATTATTTTGTTAAACGATATCTAAAATATATTCTGAAACTAACTTTTTCTATAATATTTTTTATTAAGAAATTATTTTTTATTATATGATGGGTCAAAATATATAATCGTATTGTATTATTGCGTATTGTGTAAGAACAATCGCGAGCAAAGACAGGAAATTGCATACCGATAAAAACCGGGATATTCGCACAATCATGACAAGATAGCGGCAATAAACATGATTGATGCATTCAACCGTGTGTACACCTTGTACACGTTTGCGATCGATCAAACGCGACGACGTGCAGCGCTAACGGGGGAATTTCCGCGTCCACCCTTTGACCCTTCAAAAGGAGGTATTCGACGGAGTACGGGGGAGGGGGTTTCGCAAGGCTCGGTACGCAACTGAGAAATGATCGGGATAGGCAACCCGCGGCGGGGGATGAAGCGTTGAAAAGGAAAAACCGCTCCGCCACGGCAGGTCGGGTATTGTAAGACTCAATTTCATGCTTGAATAAGCGACGCGACGCGACGCGGGGCAGCCCCGGCGATATTCTCTGCGCCTAGAGATTGCGCGCGACAGCGCGAGAAGGGGATAATGTGCCGATTCTCGATTTCTGCGGAATGTCAGCCCGATAAATTTTATCTCACTGATTTATTAGGGATGCCGAAAGAAACGACATTTCATGCTCAGATAACGCACAGCCAAACCGCATGCCGCTTTTCCAATGTAATATTTCCTCGCTCGCAATATAATTGTAGTCTTTAATCATAAACTATAGAATATAACGTTTTAATTATATTATTGAATATAAATGGATAAACCGCACTTTCTATTTTTTTTGTACATGTATGTGTTTGTTTTGTTTAATATTGATTCGTCAATCTCTTTACTCCAATAAAAGATAAAAAAATTATTCTACTTAAAGCTATTAATTACTTTATCTATTAATTATTTTACTTAAAATAACTGTTAGAATTCTAAAATCGTTTATAGAATATTCAAATATATTATGTGCGAATCTGTGAAGCGCAATCTTTTTAAAGAAGTTTTTACATTTTTAATTTTATTAATAATTGATTACATGTCCGGATACATTTAATGATAATATCATTAACCGCCACTTTTATCGTTCGAACAAAAAGTCACGGAAAATTATAGAGGCATGAGAATGCTTCGCTAATATCTGCCGTGCGCTTTATTACGAATGCAAAATTTGGCGTGACCGGATTATATGATACATATTAGAAGTAGGAAATGTATTTCAAGCACGTGAGATGTAATGAAGAGCAGCAAAAAGATACATTCTCGACGTTGCGATCTCATTACGAGCTGTCCATCCTCTAAAGCAATTCGTGGGAAGGGGAGCACGAGGGTAGAGAACAGCAACTTTTTCACACTGGAAGAGATCTATTAAACGGTAGTAGTAATCTGCTGAAACAAATATGATAAATAGGTAAGATAAAAACAGTTTCGATACATACAATTTTAAAGTATTAAAAACATATACCATCTATTTATTTAGAATATTAATATTTTAGAGATAAATATTTAATAATGGCCTAATTTTACAATTCAAATTATAATTATAATCTTTTAATGTATTATCCATCTCTTCTCATATAATTTTCATATTAAAGATCTCTATATTTTGAGTCTTTATATTTTGTATAACTGGTAATTTATCGTGCAACTCTCAAGTTATATTTTAGAAATTCTGATTATATTTAAATAGTCATCTCGTTAAAACAAAAAATACTTATAATTTATAGTTTGTTGATGTGCAAATGGTTTTTATTCATATATTATTGTAATTAACTTGCTCGTGTAATCAATTATACAGATATTATTTATTTTGCTATAAATCGCAAATATTAAAAAGAAATTAAAACTTGTCTCAAAAATTATAAGTTTAAATTGTCTGCTACTTTTCCGCGACGAGACTCGTATTCACTGGTTTCTGCTTTCTTATCTTCTTTCCAGTAGTTCATTTCACTTTGTA